>NC_091979.1:116525016-116877513 GCF_044704955.1 Pristiophorus japonicus
TGTCGAGGAACCAACTAGGGGGGAGGCCATCTTAGACTGGGTGTTGTGTAATGAGAGAGGATTAATTAGCAATCTCGCTGTGCGAGGCCCCTTGGGGAAGAGTGACCATAATATGGTGGAATTCTGCATTAGGATGGAGAATGAAACAGTTAATTCAGAGACCATGGTCCAGAACTTAAAGAAGGGTAACTTTGAAGGTATGAGGCGTGAATTGGCTAGGATAGATTGGCGAATGATACTTAAGGGGTTGACTGTGGATGGGCAATGGCAGACATTTAGAGACCGCATGGATGAACTACAACAATTGTACATTCCTGTCTGGTGTAAAAATAAAAAAGGGAAGGTGGCTCAACCGTGGATATCAAGGGAAATCAGGGATAGTATTAAAGCCAAGGAAGTGGCATACAAATTGGCCAGAAATAGCAGCGAACCCGGGGACTGGGAGAAATTTAGAACTCAGCAGAGGAGGACAAAGAGTTTGATTAGGGCAGGGAAAATGGAGTATGAGAAGAAGCTTGCAGGAAACATTAAGACGGATTGCAAAAGTTTCTATAGATAAGTAAAGAGATAAAAATTAGTAAAGACAAACATAGGTCCCCTGCAGTCAGAATCAGGGGAAGTCATAACGGGGAACAAAGAAATGGCAGACCAATTGAACAAGTACTTTGGTTCGGTATTCACTAAGGAGGACACAAACAACCTTCCGGATATAAAATGGGTCAGAGGGTCTAGTAAGGAGGAGGAACTGAGGGAAATCCTTATTAGTCGGGAAATTGTGTTGGGGAAATTCATGGGATTGAAGGCCGATAAATCCCCAGGGCCTGATGGTCTGCATCCCAGAGTACTTAAGGAGGTGGCCTTCGAAATAGCGGATGCATTGACAGTCATTTTCCAATATTCCATAGACTCTGGAACAGTTCCTATCGAGTGGAGGGTAGCCAATGTAACCCCACTTTTTAAAAAAGGAGGGAGAGAGAAAACAGGGAATTATAGACCGGTCAGCCTGACTTCAGTAGTGGATAAAATGATGGAATCAATTATTAAGGATGTCATAGCAGCGCATTTGGAAAGAGGTGACATGATAGGTCCAAGTCAGCATGGATTTGTGAAAGGGAAATCATGCTTGACAAATCTTCTGGAATTTTTTGAGGATGTTTCCAGTAGAGTGGACAAGGGAGAACCAGTTGATGTGGTATATTTGGACTTTCAGAAGGCTTTCGACAAGGTCCCACACAAGAGATTAATGTGCAAAGTTAAAGCACATGGGATTGGGGGTAGTGTGCTGACATGGATTGCGAACTGGTTGTCAGACAAGGAGCAAAGAGTAGGAGTAAATGGGTACTTTTTAGAATGGCAGGCAGTGACTAGTGGGGTATCGCAAGGTTCTGTGCTGGGGCCCCAGCTGTTTACACTATACATTAATCATTTAGACGAGGGGATTAAATGTAATATCTCCAAAGCTGCGGATGACACTAAGTTGGGTGGCAGTGTGAGCTGCGAGGAGGATGCTATGAGGCTGCAGAGTGACTTGGATAGGTTAGGTGAGTGAGCAAATGCATGGCAGATTGTTAGATCTCTTAATTTTAATGAAATACGAACTCCGATGGTAGTTTTAACTTTTTAATTTTGGCAGAGAGCAACAAGCTGTTGGCTGATTGCCAGTTTCTTTGTCTTACTGAGACACATGGTCAAAATGGCTGTATTTTATACCTGGATCAATTTACAGAAAAGAACTCGCCTTCTTTGACCTTATTGGCTTAATTTAAAGTCTTTTAATGTTTTATTGGCTCGCTACCCAAGGTCCGAAAATGTCAAGTTGATTGATGAGTTAATGCAACATGCCGAACTGCATGTAGCAGCCTTGACTTGGGGGTCTGTGAATTTTCGAAATGAGCCTGTTTGAATTCTCTATCAATCCCCCCTTTGATTCTTTCACAAACTGAATCATAAAACATCAGGTATCACTGGTTAAACATTCTACAAAATTTCATACATGTTAATAGAGTTTCCTTCTAAAATTTGTTGATGTGTTTCGCCACATGTCCGGACTAGTAGCTTCCACACAAATTTACACCAACCCGAGTTCCATCGTGGCCACAATGGAAGTCTGGTTTTAGTAGGTTAATTAACCTTATTCCAATTTAATCCAAATCAATATCTTAATTCAACCAGTAAACCACCTTTCCTTAAGCATAACATACCCCTGTGCCACGTACAGACGGTCTGCTGGGACCTGCAAGGTGTCTCACCTGCGGGACAGCAGCTACAGCCGCCTAGTCGCAACAACATTTAATCAACATAAACAAACAATTTACATGTAATTCCCTTCGTACTCTATTATTTCCCTTTGGTGCAGAGGGTCGGCTAGTAAGAAGTAGGCCTATGCCTAGAATACCTGTACAATCAATAATACAGTAAATTTATACATTTTCACGAAAAGTAATTGTCCTTATTAGATTTCAGCTTCAGTTACGGGTGCTCGTTTAACGTGTGAAGTGTGGATCCAGGCTTTCTTTCCTTGGACTTTAACAGCTGCCTGGGTGGTCAATAACACTTGATAAGGTCCCTCCCACTTGGCACCCAAAGGTTCTTTATGCAACTTTTTCACATAGACCCAGACTCCCGGGATGATGTTGTGTCCTCCTTCGGGTGGATTACCCCAAGCTGCCGATACCTGTCGGGAAACAGAACTAATAGCATTGGTTAAGTTCTGACAGTATGATAACAAAGTGTCACTCATTAAGTGAACATCAGCTTTCCGTAAATCGATAGTTCCTGGCAGCGACATGGGTCTTCCTGTTATAATTTCAAATGGGCTTAGACTTGTAGTTCTGTTCGGGGTTGCCTAATGCTACATAGCACTATTGGTAGTGCCTGGGGCCATGGTGTTCCTTCTTGGTGATATTTGGCAAGCCGTTGTTTCAGAGTTCGATTCATTCGCTCCACTTGTCCTGATGATTGTGGATGATAAGGACAGTGTAAATCCCATGCAATGTTCAGTAACCTACAGACTTCTTGGCAGACAGCACCTGTGAAGTGTGTTCCCTGATCTGAGTCAATGCTACTCGGAACTCCCCATCGGGGAATGTAATCCTTACACAAGATCTTTGCAGTGTGATTGGCTGTCGCTCTTTTAGTTGGGACAGCTTCTACCCATCTAGAGAATCTGTCGACCATGACAAGAATGTTAGTGTATTCTTGGCATGAAGGAAGAGATATATAATCAACCTGCAGATGCTGGAATGGTCCGACAGGGGCAGGGGGCCTCAGTTGGGGCATTACCGTGATGGGTCCAGAATTATTTTTTTGGGCAGACCAGCTGGGCATGTTTTTTAAATCCCCGACCCCACCAGCTTTTCTGGAACCGTGCCGTCATCTGTTGTGAGGCCAAGTGTCCCCATGAGTGGATCTGTTGGGCTAAAAAAGGCATAAGCGCTTGTGGCGCGACTGGCTTGTCGGTAACGCTTTGTCTCCAGACACCATCTTCGCATAGCTTAATTCCTGCCTCAATCCATGTCCATTTTTCCTCTCGGGAGCACTCGCCTTGCATTGTTTGAAGGTCTCGTGTCAGAGTCCTGAGTGCTTTCAATCTGCACATCTGTGTTGGTTCTTCTGGAGGAACGCCCTGTGAGGCGGCATCTTTAGCTGCCTGGTCGGCTAGGGCATTTCCCTGTGCTTCTGTGGTATTTTCCTTGGTATGGGCCTTACACTTCAGGATGGACACTTCCTGAGGTAATTGTATGGCCTCCAGTAAGTCTCGGACTTCTTTTCCATTTCAGATAGGTGTACCAGCAGCAGTGAGGAATCCTCTTTCCCGCCATAACATACCAAAGTCGTGAGCGACTCCAAAAGCATAACGCGAATCTGTGTAGACATTAGCTGTCTGTCCTTCTGCTATTCAACATGCTTCTGACAGGGCCCATAACTCGGCCTGTTGTGCTGACGTTTCTGAGGGTAAACATCCTTTTGCCACTACCTCATATAAGGTTGTAACTGCCCATCCTGCTTTTCTGGTACCATTGTCAACAAAGGAGGAACCATCTGTAAACAGGATGAGGTCTGGGTTGTGCAGAGGCTCCCCTGCTGCTAAGGCTGCTTCTTCTGTTTCTTTTAAAATCTCCACGCAGTCATGCTCTTCACATTCTCCCCCCTCTTGCTCCCTCGATTCTGACATCGGGAGCAGAGTTGCGGGATTAACCGGGCTGGCCCGGACGATATGGAGATTAGGAGCTTCCAAAACTGCTGTCCAGCGGGTCCATCTTGCTGCCGTCGCCTGAGACATTCTATTCATAGACAGCAAAGCATGTACGGTGTGGGGACACTTGACAATCAGCTTTTGGTCGAGGACTAGACCCGCGGTGGTCATTACGGCTCGACATGTAGCTTCCATGGCCCTTAGGCAACTTCCCCATCCGAGGGCTACCGCATCCAGTTTTGCCGAATAATAGCCAATAGGTCTTTGACGATCCCCATGTTCTTGTGTCAGTATAGCTGTCATATATCCTCCTTTCTCATGGACAAACAGGGTAAATGGCTTACCACTGTCGGGGATTCCCAGAGCCGGTGCTGAACACAAAGCCTTTTTCAAACTCAGGAAGGCCTCTTGCTGTTCTTTAGTGAGGGTGATGGCTTCTTTAGAGGCACGTTTCCCCTTTAAAATATCATTCAGTGGCTGAGCAAGCTGTGTGAAGGAGTCAATCCAATTTCTGTTAAAGTTACACAATCCCAAAAAAGACCTTAGTTCCTGAATAGTGGTGGGTTTTTTAGCAGCCCGAATGGCTGCAGTTCTATCCTGGGTAAGTTCTCTCTTTCCTTGTGAAATCTTTTGTCCCAGGTATACAACCTCTTCTTGGGATATTTGTGCTTTGTCGATGCTGGCTTTATGTCCTTTCAGCCGAAGGTGATCCAGCAAAGCTCGTAAATCTTGTTCATGCTGTTCTTCCATTTTTAGAAGCTAGCAGGATATCGTCTACATATTGGATGACTGTGGATGACAGGGGAGGTAATTCTCGCAAATGGCTTTGTAAAGCCATGTGGAATACCGTAGGGCTGTTGTGGAAACCCTGCGGTAATCGGGTCCAAGTATACTGTTGTCCTTGGACAGTGAAAGCAAACCACTGTCGAACCTCCGGTGCCAGAGGCACCGACCAAAATCCGTTGGCCATATCTATAACCGAGAAATATTTATGTTCCGGTTTGAGGGCATTAAAAATGGTGGAGGGATCTGCGACCAAAGGAGCTTTTTGATCAATACACTGGTTAGCTTTCCTATAATCGACAGTCAAATGCCAAGTCTCATTAGATTTCTGTACCGGCCACACGGGGCTATTGGAGGAGCTATGTGTTTTAATAAGCACCCTTTGTTTCTCCAATTGCTGAATAACCGGTAAGATTCCCGCGATGGCAGTTGGACTGATGGGATACTGTTTAGTGCATGGAGGCTTGGTCCCTGTAAATGACACAGGCTCCATCTGGAGTAGGCCACAATCATTCTTATCTTTAGCCCATATCGGGTGTTCCTTCAATTCTTCTTTCTTCAAAGTTCTAATTGACCATGTCACCCGACCATCCTCGAAATGCAACGATGAATCTATTTGGGTTAGAATGTCCATTCCCAAAAGGGGTTGATCTACTGGGCCTATCCAGACCGGCGTGGTTAGTTCATGTGGACCCAGCCCTATAAGTACCGGTGTTGTCCTTTTAATTTCCATTTTATGGCCCCCAACTCCATAGGCTGTACGTGCCCTACCATCCAACGGCAAAAAGTCTCCATATTGTAGGGGTAAACATGTTAATTCCGCCCCTGTGTCTAAAAGACAGTCCACATCCTTATCGCCCACCCTCACAGTTATATATAGCCCATCTCCCCTTTGTTGTATTAGTGCGAGGAGGGGGGCCAGGGGGGCTCTAATCGTTTTTTGCTATCCCAAGTAACTCCTTCTGTTGTTGTATTGTCAGTTGCTTAAATGCTTCTATGAGGTCGTTATCTTGTGACAAGCCTGGCTTGTTGGCTGAATTGTATCCCTGGCTGCGTCCTCTTCCCCAGCCATGACTTTGCTGTTTTGCCCTGCACGTCTTGGCCCAGTGACCTTCTTTCCCACAATAATGACATTTTCCGGGTAATTTTCCTAATGACTGTTTATCGGAATCCTGGGATTTCCATCCCATAGCCTGTACAGCTCGGACTTTAGCTCCCATATCCCAATCTAATTGGTTACATCGATCCACCAATGCTGCAAAGGTAGTTCCTCTACCTTCCCAGTCTGGTAACACTACCTTAAGCATTTTGGACAGTTCTGGCTTTAGACCTGCCACGAAAGCTGCTTTCAGGGGTCCAAACACTTGTTCATCCATTTCCTCATCCGTATTATTCATACCCGAATGTTCTAGCCACGTGCATCTAAACCGCTCGTCATACTCCAGGACCTCCTCTGTTCCTTTCTGTTGGCAGGCTGCAATTTTTCCCCAGTCTGTCTTAGCTGGACTGAAGGCTTGCAGCCAGTGTTTAATCGCCTCCCATCCTGCATCTAATTCTTGCTCATTCTGCCCCAAAGCTTCATCTACCTTGTCGTGCAATTTTCTTCCCTGTGTTTTTGGAACCATTATGGTCAAAATTTGCACTCCGTCCCAGGGATGAAGTTGATATATATTTCTTAAGCGGTCCAATTGGTCCCACGTTTTTACTCCCCCTTTCTTTGGATTGGGCAATTCCTTGGACCATTTATCAATTTTCTCTGGGTCTGCCGGATCATGAACTAAGTATTCTTCGTACACCCTTCTCTTTGTTTTTTTGGTTCCGCCCTCATCCGCAGTCTCTTCTGATTTGACTACAACTCGTCTTTTTTTAAATGGGGCAAAGCGCACCCCTAATTTGTCATCCTCCAACCCTGTATCGTCGGAGGATTCAGAAACCGTATCTATTCCTCGGTCGTGTCTTCGGGTTTGCACTTTTAATTTATCCAAACATGGGTACTCTGGGAATTGATCAATACATTTTCCTTTTCCTATTACTGTCTCTTGACCTAATGATTTTTTCCATTCTTTAATTTCACCTTTAAGATCTTTAACTTCCGCTTCCAGCTTTTCAAGTTCAAGCTTTTTCTGTCGCAGCTGTGCACAAACTGCTTGCAATTGATCCTTTGTACTGGTCAGTTCTCGATCATGTTGGGAATGCATTATAATTTCATTCCGGTTTCAGATCTGGCCCATAACCACTAGGGACCATCTAGTTCGCTCTTTATTTTTCATACGGGTCGTTTTTCCCTAGACCCTTTTAATCTCCTTTGGAGATTCCGTACTTTTGTTCGATCTTAATACAGGTTTTAGATAAGTTGAATTGTTGCTCTATGTATTCTTTCAACTGTTCGAGAATTATATCTAGCGAAACTTCAAGTGGTGCCTGCCCACCTTTAACAGTTGTACGCAATTCTTTGTTCTCATCTCCTGCTGCCATTTCTTTACTGGGGCCTCGAGTCGTAGGCTTTCTGCCGATCAATAGTTCGGTGATTAATTAACTAACACACCGCCGAAGTTTAGACGTCTGTGTGACCTCGAGCCGACTACCAACCGGAGGGTTCGCAAACTGGAGGCTTTCGGAATTGCGCAGAAGGAGAGGTGAATTTAGACTTTTGACCGAGGACTTTTTTTGAAAAAAGAGGTGTCCTTACCTCAATATGAAGGTCCGATGTCCAAAATTCAGTTTCTTTCCTCAGCGAAGCTGTTCGCAGCACCAAAATTGTTAGATCTCTTAATTTTAATGAAATACGAACTCCGATGGTAGTTTTAACTTTTTAATCTTGGCAGAGAGTAACAAGCTGCTGGCTGATTGCCAGTTTCTTTGTCTTACTGAGACACATGGTCAAAATGGCTGTATTTTATACCTGGATCAATTTACAGAAAAGAACTCGCCTTCTTTGACCTTATTGGCTCAATTGAAAGTCTTTTAACGTTTTATTGGCTCGCTACCCAAGGTCCGAAAATGTCAAGTTGATTGATGAGTTAATGCAACATGCCGAACTGCATGTAGCAGCCTTGACTTGGGGGTCTGTGAATTTTCACAGTCTGTCTAAATGAGCCTGTTTGAATTCTCTATCACAGATGAAGTATAATGTGGATAAATGTGAGGTTATCCACTTTGGTGGTAAAAACAGTGAGACAGATTATTATCTGAATGGTGACAGATTAGGAAAAGGAGAGGTGCAACGAGACCTGGGTGGCATGGTACATCAGTCATTGAAGGTTGGCATGCAGATACAGCAGGCGGTTAAGAAAGCAAATGGCATGTTGGCCTTCATAGCGAGGGGATTTGAGTACAGGGGCAGGGAGGTGTTGCTACAGTTGTACAGGGCCTTGGTGAGGCCACACCTGGAGTATTGTGTACAGTTTTGGTCTCTTAACTTGAGGAAGGACATTCTTGCTATTGAGGGAGTGCAGCGAAGGTTCACCAGACTGATTCCCGGGATGGTGGGACTGATCTATCAAGAAAGACTGGATCAACTGGGCTTGTATTCACTGGAGTTCAGAAGAATGAGAGGGGACCTCATAGAAACGTTTAAAATTCTGACGGGTTTAGACAGGTTAGATGCAGGAAGAATGTTCCCAATGTTGGGGAAGTCCAGAACCAGGGGTCACAGTCTAAGGATAAGGGGTAAGCCATTTAGGACCGAGATGAGGAGAAACTTCTTCACCCAGAGAGTGGTGAACCTGTGGAATTCTCTACCACAGAAAGTAGTTGAGGCCAATTCATTAAATATATTCAAAAGGGGGTTAGATGAAGTCCTTACTACTAGGGGATCAAGGGGTATGGGGAGAAAGCAGGAAGCGGGTACTGAAGTTGCATGTTCAGCCAGTATCTCATTGAATGGCGGTGCAGGCTAGAAGGGCCGAATGGCCTACTCCTGCACCTATTTTTCTATGTTTCTATGTTTCTATCATTACGATGCCTGCGTGGGTAATGTGGAGGTCATTGATGAAGGTGTCTCTGCCCTTCTTGGGGACCACTACTCGATTGCCCCACAGAAGGCAGTCTGCTTGTATAGACATTTCATCTTTGTGGCGCTGAAACGGCTTTATCCCTTCCTGCATTTCCAGTGCGACACTGGACCAGCTCCGGTGAAGCACACAGCTTTTGACTAGAGATAATGGGCCCAAGTTTCCACAAGAAAAAAAATGGGCACCCCTCCGAGCTGGGCGCCCGTTTTTCGCACCTAAAACGGCGCCTAAAAAAATCCTCGGTATTCTCCACCTACTTACAGGTCCTCTGGCCCTTGGCGCAGTCAGCACGTGCTGTGGGGGGGGCGGAGCCAGGTCCCGGCGCTGAAAACAGTGCCGGGACCTCTGCACATGCGCGCTACAGTCGGCACGCAAGTGCAGTTGCTCCAGGCGCCGAACTGTGTGGGAGGGGCCCGAAGCACGCAGCCCCGAGCCCTGGCTGAATGGCCTCACTGGGGCTGCGTGAATAAGGCTCCTCCCACGGCCAGCTCCTGCTTCCCCCCGCCTCCGGACCAGATCCGACACCCGCTCCCCCCCCCTGCCTCCGGACCAGATCCGACACCCGCTCCCCCCCCCTGCCTCCGGACCAGATCCGACACCCGCTCCCCCCCCCTGCCTCCGGACCCGACCCGACACCCGCTCCCCCCCCCTGCCTCCGGACCAGATCCGACACCCGCTCCCCCCCCCCCGCCGACCAGACCCGACCCGACACCCGCTCCCCTCCCCCTCTCTCTCTCTCCCTCCCTCCCCCTCTCTCTCTCTCTCGCTCCCTCCCCCTCTCTCTCTCTCTCTCTCCCTCCCTCCCTCTCTCTCTCTCTCTCTCTCTCTCCCCCTCCCGCTCAGCGGCACGAACGGCTGCAGAATTCTCCCTGGCTGAAGCACTTTCACACAGGTAGGAAGATGGTTTATTTAATCTTTTCTTGGCTTATAAATGTTTATTCAGGTTGGATTTATTTGTATAATATTTGTAGAAGTATAAATAAGGATTTATTGTCGAATTTAATGAGTTCCCTTCCCCCCCCCCCTCCCCCCCCCACCTCGTACTGGGCACCTAATTTGTAACCTGCGCCTGATTTTTTAACGTGTAGAACAGGTTTTTTCAGTTCTACAAAAATCTTCACTTGCTCCATTCTACTTTAGTTTGGAGTACATTTTCACTGTGGAAACTTTCAAATCAGGCGTCAATGGCCGGACATGCCCCCTTTTGAAGAAAAAATTCTGTTCCAAAGTAGAACTGTTCTACCTGACTAGAACTGCAGAAAAAAAAATGTGGAGAATTGCGATTTCTAAGATAGTCCGTTCTCCACCAGTTGCTCCTAAAAATCAGGCGCAAATCATGTGGAAACTTGGGCCCAATAAGGGGTCCTGGCTTGTCCAGGTTTTGATCTGCCGGGCAGTGACGGGTGATTGCTCACTCTCAAATGCTACCATAACCATGGCTAGATCTGCGGGCTGCGCCATTTCCACCCCCGTGGTGGGCAATGGCAGTCTACTGAGAGATTGGCGCAGTATTCTGTATGCGGACAATGTGAGCGCCCATCTCTGGATGCGGGCCGATGTGTTGGTATTTATCCCTTTGCTCTCGGAAAACAGGGATATAAGTGGATTATGGTCAGTTTCCAATTCGAATTTTAGCCCAAACAGGTATTGATGCATTTTCTTTACCCCATAGACATACGCTAACGCTTCTTCCTCAATCATGCTGTAGGCTCTCTCAGCTTTGGACAGATGCTTGGCTGCATAAGCAACCGGTTGTAGTTTCCCGAAATCATTAGCTTTTTGCAATACACACCCGACGCCCTATGACGACGCATCACATGCTAGTACCAAACGCTTACATGGATCATACAACACAAGCAATTTGTTTGAGCATAAGAATTTTCTCACTTTTACAAAGGAATTTTCTTGGCTTTTGCTCCAAACCCATTTGTCCCCTTTTTGTAGTAAGATATGCAGTGGTTCTAACAGTGTGCTAAGACCCAGTAAGAAGTTACCAAAGTAGTTCAGGAGTCCCAGAAACGACCGCAGCTCTGTCACATTCTGTGGCCTCGGTGCATTCTTGATTGCATCCGTCTTCGCGTTCGTGGGCCTGATGCCATCCTCCGCAATCCTCCTTCCCAGAACTCCACTTCAGGCACCAGGAAAACGCACTTCGAGCGTTTTAACCTGAGCCCCGTATGATTGAGTCGTCTAGGAACCTCCTCCAGCTGCTGCAGATGCTCCATTGTGTTCCGACCTATGAGCAAGATATCGTCCTGGTAGACCATGGTGTGTGGGACCGACTTCAGTAAGCTTTCCATGTTTCTCTGGAATATCACCACCACTGATCGGATTCCAAACGTGTATCTGTTATAAACAAAAAGACCTTTGTGCGTGTTGATGTAGGTGAGGGCCTTCGATGATTCCTCCAGTTCCTGCATTATGTAGGCTGAAGTCAGATCCAGCTTCGTGAACGTCTTTCCTTCCACCAGCGTTGCAAAGAGGTCATCGGCCTTTGGTAGTGGGTATTGGTCCTGCAGGGAGAAACGATTGATAGTTACTTTGTAATCGCCACAGATTCTGACAGTGCCATCTCCCTTGAGGACTGGGACAATAGGACTGGCCCACATGTTGAACTTGATCGGTGAAATGATGCCCTCTCTTTGCAGCCGGTCTAGCTCAATCTCTACCCTTTCTCTCATCATGTACGGTACTGCTCTTGCCTTGTGATGGATGGGTCGCGTCCCCAGAATTAGGTGGATCTACACTTTTGCTCCTTGGAGTTTCCCGATGCCTGGTTCGAACAGCGAAGGAAACTTGTTTAAGACCTGGGCATACGAAGTGTCATCAGTGGGCGATAGCGCTCGGACGTCGTCCCAGTTCCAGCGTATCTTTCCCAGCCAGCTCCTGCCGAGTAGCATGGGACCATCGCCCGGTACCACTCAGAGTGGTAGCTTGTGCACCGCTCCATCATAGGAGACCTTTACGGTAGCACTGCCGATTACAGGAATCAGTTCTTTTGTGTAAGTTCTTAGTTTCGTGCGAACTGGAGTTAAGGCTGGCCTTGAGGCCTTGTTGCACCACAGTCTTTCGAAAGTCTTTTTGCTCATGATCGACTGGCTCACGCCTGTGTCCAGCTCCATTGACACCGGGAGTCCATTTAGTTCAACATTCAGCATTATCAGGGGACAATTTGTGGTGAATGTGTTCACCCCATTTACCTCTGCCTCCTCGGTCTGAGGTTCTGGTTCGTCGTGATCCTCTATGGATCTGTCCTCCTCTGCAACATGGTAGTTTGCAGGTTTAGCAGGATTTTCAGCTCACCTGCACACTCGTTGGAGGTGTCCCATTGTTTCACAGCTCTTGCAAACGTACCCTATGAATCGGCATGAATAGGAACATTGATCACCCCCGCAGCGCCAACAAGGTGTTAATGGCCTTGCATTCATCACCCTTGATGGTGGACTCTGAGACATCTGCAGATGTGCAGCTACAGGTATGTGTGACCTGCCTTGTATGTTACGATTCGAAAACAACATCACTTTGTTCACAGTACTTGTAGCAGCACTTGTGTGCTGAGAGATTTGTTTCGTATTGTCACTGGTGGCAGTGAACGCCTGGGCTATTGCTGTGGCCTTACTCAAGGTTGGGGTCTCGACAGTCAAAAGTTTGCAAAGTATGGTTTCGTGGCCATTGCCAAGTACGAAAAAGTCTTTGAGCATGTGCTCCAAATGTCCTTCAAATTCGCAATGTCCGGCAAGGTGTCTTAGCTCGGCGACATAACTCGCCACTTCCTGGCCGTCAGACCTTTTGTAGGTGTAGAACCGGTACCTCGCCATCAGAACGCTTTCCTTCGGGTTCAAATGCTCTCGGACCAGTGTGCACAAATCGTCGTACGATTTTTCCGTGGGTGTCGCTGGAGTGAGCAGATTCTTCATGAGGCCATACATTGGTGCCCCACAGACGGTGAGGAGGATCGCCCTTCATTTGGCAGTGTTCTCTTCCCCATCTAGCTCGTTGGCTGCGAAGTATTGGTCAAGTCGCTCCACAAAAGTTTCCCAATCATCTCCCTCCGAGAATTTCTCCAGGATGCCCACTGTTCTCTGCATCTTTGGGTTCACTATCTGTATCTCGTCACCAGTTGTAGTGTATGGAAAAAGAGTCAGACTGAACACTATGAGCTCAAAGTAAAGTGTGACCTTAGTCTTTTATTGCAGATCTCCAGAGCGCCTCTCCAACCTGTGAAGTCTCCTTAAATACCTGTGCTCCCAAGGGAGTATGGGATCCCTTGGGACTCCAGGGGATGAGCCCTTTGGTGGCTGTACAGAGTAAATACAAGTTTACATATATAACACAGATAATAATCTGCCTTCCTGTTTCTGCCACCTTACATTTATCCACATTATACTGCACCTGCCATGCATTTGCCCATTCACCTAATCTGTCCAAGTCACCCTGCAGCCTCTTAGCATCCTCCTCACTGCTCACACTGCCTCCCAGCTTAGTGCCATCTGCAAACTTGGAGATATTACCTTCAATTCCTTCATCTAAATCATTAATGTATATTGTAAATAGCTGGGGTCCCAGCACTGAACCTTGCGGTACCCCACTAGTCACTGCCTGCCATTCTGAAAAGGACCCATTTATTCCCACTCTTTGCTTCCTGTCTGCCAAGCAGTTCTCTATCCACGTCAATACATTACCCCCAATACCATGTGCCTTAATTTTGCACACTAATCTCTTGTGTGGGACCTTGTCAAAAGCCTTTTGAAAGTCCAAATACACCACATCCACTGCTTCTCCCTTATCCACTCTACTAGTTACATCCTCAAAAAACTCTAGAAGATTTGTAAAGCATGCGTGAAGGAATTATATCGCCAATTGCGTTCAACGAATGGGTCAGTCAGGTGTTGAAAAGCGATGGCACAGTCAGAATCTGCAGAGACTACAAGGTAACGATTAACCGAGTCTCACTACAGGACCTGTACCCGCTGCCCAAGGCGGATGACCTGTTAGCAACGTTAGTGGGGAGAAGTCGTTCACCAATGTAAAGTCCTGACCCTACAGTACAGACTTACACGAGGCACATGCTGAAGTCAAGGTCACTCTGGACCTGCATCTTTATTTCACAGCTCTCAAGTGCCACACTTGCCTGAGACCTGCCTTTATATACCTGTGTGGAACAGGTATGCAGTGTCTCCTGCAATTGCACCCCTGGTGGTAAAGTATGCTTGTGATTACAGGTCATATCTAGTTACAGTCATGGTCAGATACAGTTATATACAGTAGTGTGAGATACATGACATCACCCTCCCCCAAGGTCTTATTGTCTTTATAGATTCAGTCTCTCAGGTGGTCTACGCTCTCGCATGGACCGTCTTAGTTGTGTTTCAGTTGTTTGCCTTGGTGCCTGTTCCTTCTTTCTTGGGCTAACTGTTTCGTTCAGTATGATTGCTGGTATCTCACCTGGGGCTGTCTGTTGAGACTGCCCTTTCCTCAGGTTGTTCCCTCTGTCTGTCCATCAGGTGTGGTGTGAGTTCCACATTGTAGTCTGCCTCTGGTTCTGCAGTGTTGTTGGTGAATCTACTTTTTACTTGGTCTACATGCCTCCGGCAGGTTTGGCCATTGTCCATTTGTACAACCAGTAGCCTGTTTCCTTCCTTGCCTGTTACTGTCCCTGCAAGCCATTTGGGACCCCTGCCATAGTTTAGCACAAACACTTTGTCCCCTATCTCATTCCACCTCCCCCTCGAATTTCGGTCATGGTACTCAGTTAGCTTCCGGCGCTTTGCCTCAACAATTTCATGCTTGTCTGGGAGGATTAACATGAGCCTAGTCTTTAAGGTCCGTTTCATCAATAGTTGCACGGGGGGAACCCCAGTCAACGAATGCGGACGAGATCTGTATGCCAGCAGCAGTCGCGACAGGCGGCTCTGCAGCGTGGGACCTTGGATTTTTAGCATGCCTTGTTTAACGATTTGCACTGCTCGCTCTGCCTGTCCATTGGAGGCCGACTTGAACGGTGCCGTCTTAACGTGATTTATGCTGTGGTCAACTATAAAATCTTGAAATTCTACGCTGGTGAAGCACGGACCATTATCACTGACCAATATGTCAGGAATTCCGTGCATTGTAAACATGGTTCTAAGCCTCTCCACAGTGGTGGAGGTGGTGCTCGAGTTTAAAATGGTGCACTCGATCCACTTTGAAAATGCATCGACGACTACGAGGAACATTTTCCCCATGAATGGGCCCGCATAGTCTACATGCACCCGCGACAACGGTTTGGTCGGCCAGGGCCAGGGGCTTAGGGGGGCCTCCCTGGGAACATTACTGAGTTGGGCACAAATGGTGCACCGCCGGACGCAGAGCTCCAAGTCCGCATCAATGCCAGGCCACCAGACGTGGGATCTGGCTATGGCCTTCATAAGGACGATCCCCGGGTGCTCGCGGTAGAGCTCCCGGACGAATGCCTCTCTGCCTCGCAAAGGCATAACCACTTGGCTGCCCCACATCAGACAGTCTGCCTGTAGTGATAGTTCATGCATACGCCTATGGAAAGGTTTGATCTCCTCGGGGCAGGCATCACAAGCCTCTGCCCAGTCACCAGTTAAAACACATCTTTTGACTAAGGATAACGTGGGGTCACTGGTCGTCCAGGCTCTGATTTGGCGAGCCGTCATGGGCGAACCTGTGGATTCAAAGGCATTGATTGCCATGACCATCTCACAGTCCTGTTCGTCGGACCCTTCCGTGGTCGCCAGGGGTAGCCTGCTAAGCGCGTCGGCACAGTTGCCTGTGCCTGGTCTGTGCCTTATTGTGTAGTCGTAAGACGCCAGCATGAGTGCCCACCGCTGAATGCACGCCGAGGCGTTGTCGTTTATTGCCTTGCACTTGGGTAGCAGGGACATGAGGGGTTTGTGGTCAGTTTCTAATGTGAACTTGGCCCCGAAAAGGTATTGATGCATCTTTTTGACACCGTACACGCACGCGAGCGCCTCCTTCTCAACCATACTGTACCCGCGCTCCACCCGCGAAAGTGACCTGGAGGCATAAGCAATGGGTTGTAATTTACCCGCATCATTGACATGCTGTAAAATGCACCCGACCCCGTACGCTGACGCATCACATGTAAGAGCTAGCTTTTTACCTGGGTCAAAAAAGGCTAAAACACTGTTGGAACATAGAAGGTTGCGTGCCTTATTGAAGGCGCGTTCTTGGGCGTCCCCCCAAAACCAATCATACCCCTTTCTCAGTAGCACGTGGAGAGGCTCCAGCAGCGTGCTCAAGTTCTGCATAAAGTTCCCAAAGTAATTGAGTAGCCCGAGAAAGGTGCGCAGTTCCGAGACATTCCGGGGCCTGGGTGCCAGACGAATTGCTTCGGTTTTGGATTCTGTTGGGCGGATTCCATCAGCGGCAATCCTTCTGCCCAAAAATTCAACCTTGGGCGCGAGAAACAGACACTTGGATTTCTTAACTCTTAGGCCTACCCGATCCAATCGACTTAGTACTTCCTCCAAATTGCGGAGATGGGAGTCGGTGTCCCTGCCCGTGATGAGTATGGCATCTTGAAACACAACCGTCTCCGGGATGGACTTGAGCAGACTCTCCATGTTGCGCTGGAATATAGCAGCTGCCGACCTGATGCCGAATGGGCATCAATTGTACATAAAAAGGTCTCAATGTGTGTTGATGGTGGTGAGTAGCTTAGACTCTTCGGTCAGTTCTTGCGCCATATACGTAGATGTGAGATCTAGTTTCGAGAAAAGTTTTCCTCCAGCCAACGTGGCAAATAGGTCCTCCGCTCAGGGCAGCGGGTATTGGTCCTGTAGGGAGAATCTGTTTATGGTAGACTTGTAATCCCCACAGATTCGTGCGGATCCATCAGGCTTCATGAAGGGGACGATGGGACTTGCCCAGTCGCTAAATTCCACGGGTGAGATAATGCCTTCCCGCAGAAGCCAGTTCATGTTCAATCTTTTCCCTCATCACATAAGGCACAGCTCTAGCCTTGTGATGGATTGGTCTGGCATCCTGTGTGATGTAGATTTTAACTTTAGCCCCTTTGAAGGTGCCCACACCTGGCTGAAAGAGATGTTCAAAACGACTTAGAACTGTTGAGCAGGAGGTCCGTTCCTCTGATGACATGGCGTGAACATCATCCCATTTCCATTTAGTTTTGCCAGCCAACTTCTCCCCAACAGTGCTGGGAGATCTCCGGGGACAATCCAAGGGGAAGTCGGTTCACCGTCCCTTTGTGTGTGACTGAGAGCATGGCGCTGCCAAGGACTGGGATGATTTCTTTGGTATAGGTCCTTACTTTGGTGTCGATCCTTGTGAGTTTTGGTCTGTTGCTTTTGTGCAGTCACAGCTGTTCAAATTGTTGGACGCTCATGAGAGATTGACTAGTTCCCATGTCCAGTTCCATATTGACAGGTATCCCGTTGAGTAGGACCCTCATCATTATTGGAGGCGTCTTGTAAGAACAGTGGACATTGATCATGTTGACCCGCTGTACCTCGGCGTCCCGGGCACTGTCCCCACCGTCTTCTGGTCCGCTTTCTGACCCTTCCGATTTGTATACCAGCCGAGCTGCTGTTTTTCTGTACATGCAAGCCAGATGCCCTGTATAGTTGCAGTTTCTGCAAACAGCATGCTGAAATCGACACCTCCTTGTTGAGTGCCTTCCCCTACATCTCCAGCACAGACCTCTTCCGAAGGATGAGCTACATCTGGCTGATCTCGCTTGAGCTTCTCTCAGTCTGTAGTTGATTGCTCGCATTGTGGGTTGATGAGGTATGAATGGCCGTTCATGTGGCCCTTGATGGCTTCTGGCACCACTGCCTGCTGTTGAAGGCCTGCTCTCCTGCCTTTGTCTGTGTGTGGGGGGAGCGGCTTGTTTCACGTTGTGAACCCCTTGTTCCGATGTTTCGTTAGTTGTCATACCCGCATTGTAGATTAACCTCGTTTCTTCTTCTCCTGCCAAGAATGTCTGTGCGACCAGTGCTGCTGCCTCTAGAGTCAAGTTCTTGGTCTCTATAAGCTTTCGGAATATGCCTGCATGGCCTATTCCTTCAATAAAAATGTCTCTCAGTACTTCTCTCCTTAGTTCATCGGAGAACTCACATAAACTAGCCAGCCTCCGAAGTTCCGCCACAAAGTCGGGTATGCTCTGGCCCACACAGCGTCTGTAGTTGTAGAACCTGTGTCTGGCCATTTGTAGGCTGCTCGCTGGTTTCAGGTGGTCTCTCACTAATGTATGCAACTCCTCAAACGACATGCTTGCTGGTTTCTCAGGTGCCAGCAGGTCCTTCATTAAGGCATATGTTTTCGAGCCACAGCTGGCCAAGAGATGGGCTCTTCTCTTGTCTGCCTTATCATCGCCCAACCAGTCTTTGGTTACAAAGCTTTGCTGGAGCCTTTCTATAAAGTCCTCCTAATTGTCTCCAGCATTGTATTTCTCATCTGAGCCGTTGGTAGCCATTCTGTGGATTCTGTGATCCAGTAACTCGTCGCCACTGTAAAGTCCTGACCCTGCAGTACAGACTTACACGAGGCACATGCTGAAGTCAAGGTCACTCTGGACCTGCACCTTTATTTCACAGCTCTCGAGTGCCACACTTGCCTGAGACCTGCCTTTATATACCTGTGTGGAACAGGTATGCAGTGTCTCCTGCAAGTGCACCCCTGGTGGTAAAGTATGCTTGTGGTTACAGGTCATATCTAGTTACAGTCATGTATAGCATGGTAAGATACAGTTATATACAGTAATGTGAGATACATGACAACCAAGTTGGACCTAACCTCCACCTACATAACACAGGAGCTGGCTGAATCTTCAAAAAGACTGACGTGCATCAACACACACAAAGGGCAGTTTATATACCACAGGTGCCCTTTTGGAATTTGCTCGGTTGCAGCCATTTTCCAGAGAAACATGGAGAGTTTGCTGAAATCTGCTGCGCGCACCGTTGTGTTTCAAGACGACATCCTGATCACTGGTCGTGACACCATCGAACATCTACACAACCTGGAAGAGGTTTTAAGTCGCCTAGACAGAGTGGGACTCAGGCTGAAACGCTCCAAGTGTGTTTTCCTGGCGCCAGAAGTCGAATTTTTGGGGAGAAAGATTGCAGCAGACGGCATCAGGCCCACGGACTCAAAGACAGAGGCTATCAAGAATGCACCCAGACCACCGAATGTGACGGAGCTGCGTTTGTTCCTGGGACTCCTCAACTATTTCGGTAACTTTCTTCCCGGGTTGAGCACATTGTTAGAGCCTTTGCACATGTTGCTACGTAAGGGTGACGGCTGGGTTTGGGGCAAATCTCAAGACACAGCCTTTGAGAAGACCAGGAACCTGCTATGTTCAAGTAAGTTACTTGTACACTATGACCCATGTAAACGTTTAGTGCTAGCTTGTGAAGCCTCATCGTACGGGTTCGGCTGCATGTTACAGTAAGCCTATGTATCAGGCAACCTCCAACCGGTTGCATACGCATCTAGAAGTCTGTCTGAGGCCGAGAGAGCCTCTAGTATGGTCGAGAAAGAGGCATTAGCATGTGTATATAGGGTTAAGAAAATGCAACAATACCTATTTGGACTTCGGTTTGAGCTTGAAACTGACACAAGCCACTCATTTCGCTGTTTTCGCTGTTTTCAGAGAGCATAGGTATAAATACCAATGCTTCGTCCCGCATTCAAAGATGGGTACTAACATTATCCGCTTATGACTATGTTATCCGCCACAGACCAGGCACTGAAAACTGTGCCAATGCTCTCAGCCAGCTACAATTAACCACCACTGGGGTTGAAATGGCGCAGTCCGCAGACTTGCTACTGGTCATGGATGCTTTTGAGAGCGAGGGGTCACCCGTCACAGCTCGCCAGATCAGGACCGTGACCAGCCAGGATCCTGTACTCTCATTAGTAAAGAGTTGCGTCCTAAATGGGAACTGGTCGGCCATTCCCGGGGAAATGCAAGATGAAATTAAGCTGTTTCACCGATGCAAAGATGAACTGTCCATCCAGTCGGATTGTCTCTTATGGGGTAATCGCGTGGTTTTGCCAAAAAAAGGCAGGGAAACTTTTATATGCGACCTGCACAGTACCCACCCAGGCATTGTCATAATGAAGGCAATTGCCAGGTCGCATGTTTGGTACGGCATTGACTCGGACTTGGAGTCATGCGTGCATCAGTGCAACACTTGCTTGCAACTGAGCAATGCACCAAGGGAGGCTCCACTGAGTCTGTGGTCATGGCCCTCCAAACCGTGGTCCAGGATCCACGTAGATTTTTCCGGCCCCTTTCTAGGAAAGATGTTTTTAGTAGTTGCGGACGCTTACTCCAAATGGATTGAATGCATCCAGAACGTCTACAGCCACCATTGAAAGCCTCCGGGCCATGTTCACCACTCATGGCTTGCCCGACGTCCTTGTCAGCGACAATGGACCGTGTTTCACCAGCTCGGAATTCAACGGGTTTATGACCCCTAATGGCATCAAGCATGTCAGGTCTGCTCCGTTTAAGCCCGCGTCTAATGGTCAAGCAGAGCGGGCAGTCCAAACAATCAAGCAGAGCATGAAACGCGTGACGGACGGTTCCCTGCAGACCCGCTTAGCTCGCATTCTGCTCAGTTACCAGACACGACCCCACTCACTCA
This sequence comes from Pristiophorus japonicus, assembly GCF_044704955.1. Lineage (NCBI taxonomy): Eukaryota > Metazoa > Chordata > Chondrichthyes > Pristiophoridae > Pristiophorus > Pristiophorus japonicus. The sequence continues at coordinate 116,545,650 of NC_091979.1, forward strand.
TCGGGGTTTCCCCGGTAGAATTGTTAATGAAGAGAGCCCACAAAGCCAGGCTCTCCCTAGTCTACCCGGATCTTAATGATCACGTGGAAACCCGACGACGATCGCACGGCTGTTTCACGTGACATTGATGTTAACGACCCTGTGTTTGTCCTGAATTACGGTCATGGTCCCAAGTGGATTGCTGGCACTGTTTTGACCAAGGAAGGGAATAGGATGTTTATAATCAAACTGTTAAATGGCCAAACGTGCAGAAAGCATTTAGATCAGACCAAATTGCGATTTACTGACAACCAGGAACGACTTGAGGAGGACATCACCATCGACGATCCACCAACGCACACCCAACCGGCAATCGACCTCATTGTCAATCACGAGGATGAACCCCCCGTTCCTGACAGTCCAGTCAGACCAGCCGCGGTGCAGTGCAGCAATGGTCCGGCCAACTCACACACACCAGGGTTTGAACTTAGACACTCAACCAGGAAGCAAAGGGCTCCGGATCACCTCAACTTGTAAATAACTTGTACCGAAGACTTTGGGCGGGGGGGGGGTGGTGGCGACGGCGCAACTGTTGGAGTCCTAATGGTTACCTGCACACACGTGCAGGGCCAGTATAAAAGGTTGGCTGCCATGTTGTTTCGGCACTCTCTGTCGGGCAGGGAATGCTCCGGAGGAGGCTGAAGCCCAGGAGCAGGTTGGAATCCTACAGCTCGATTAGTGGTAGAGTGGGGTGGGTCTGGATCTTGTAGGAGGGAGTGGCCGATCCCGGGGGGATGGCCGATCCCGGGGAGACGGGGACCAATCCTGGGGGGGGGTCTGATCGTGGGGGTAGGGACCAGCGATCCTGGGGGGGAGCCAATGGCAGACAAGGAAGTAGGTAAGCTTAGTGGGCTTGGAGGAAGTACTTCTGCTCCTCCTGGCCGACAAGCAGTGCTGGAAAGTCACTTACCTCTTCCCTTTAGCAGCTGCGTTTCAGGAAACATGGCAGTCCAGGGCTAAACCTGAAAGATAGGTTAAATCTGAGACTTGCAGCCTCATTATAATATTTAAATGACCAACCCGCCTTCTGAGAATGGTTGTCCGCCCCCTGTCCCACCTCCGCTAAAACCGGAAGTAGATAGGTTGGGGATGGATTTGAGATTTTAAAAAATTTGTACATCTCACCCGACCCAAACTCACCCATTTTTGGGGGTAAAAATTCCCCCAATTCTCTCCACACTCTTTTCTAAACAAAAAAGCTCCAACCTGTTCAATCTTTCCCGATTTCTGTAATCTCTCAGATCTGATACCATGCTTGTAAATCTTGTTTTCACTTTCTCCAGTGCTTCTATGTCCTTTTTATAGTATGGAGACCAGAACTGTGCACAGTTCCCAAGTGCGGCCTGATCAGGTCCTATACAAGTTCAGCATAACTTCACTATTTTTAAATTCTATATCCCTATAAATAAATCCCAGTGATTTGTTGCCATTTTTAATTGCTGACCTGCAATGCTGTTTTTAATGATTTGTTCCCCAGATCCCTTTGCTCTTCTAGAATCATTAGGCTAGAATTTCCCAAAAATCTGCCAGCGCCGAATTGCCGCCCAAAATACCGCTAAAATTTTAAAAATTACCGCGGGCGAAAAATTCCACAAAAAAAAGGAAATATTTCCGCCCGGCGAAAAAAAATGGACCTTACACCTCGATTCTTGGCGGAAAAAGCAATCTTGGACTGATTGGACGGTTCTTAAACAAAATGGGTGGTAATTACTCAAATTTAGACCGAGGCTTGGACCGAGGAGGGGGACAAACACCAAAAATATTTTTTCCAAAAAACATAAAATAAAAAATCAGAAAACATTCTCATGACCCTTTTCAACTTAATCGTTGTAAAAGAATTTTAAAATAATTATTAAAAACACTTACAACTTGTCTTTTTTTGCAGGGCTACTTACCTACTGCCCAGCTCTCGCTGCTTCTCGTGGCGTTATTTTTCTACTTACCTACGGGTCACCGCTGAGTCAAAACTCGGGCGATAGCGGTTTTTGGGCGGTGCACGCTGGCGCTCCGCTCCCCAGCGGTATTTCGAAACCGCTGGCAGAACTCTTTCTGGAAATTTTCGCCAGGTGGTTTTCCACCCAAACCGACCAATACCGCCGAGAAACCAGGTGGCGATGCAGTGGAAAATCCAGCCCACGGAATCATAGAACCATCCTTTTGCTCTTCTACCCTATTCAGTTCCTTATTTTCTATAGCGTTGGTGATGTTTCTGCTTTTCCTACCAAAACGTGCGTCCCCTCGCATTTAATTTGTCACTTAATTACCCTGTCTGCAAGTTTTCTAATGTCTTCTTATATTATATTGCATTCTTCCTTAGTGTTAGCTATAACCCACAGTTTGGTATAATCTGCAAATTTTGATATTGAGTTACTTATTCCTAAGTCCAAATCATTAATGTAAATTATAAATAACAGTGGTCCCAGCACTGATCCTCATGGAACAGCACTTTCTATCTTCCTCCAATCTGAATGACTACCCTTTGACCCTACTCTCTGCTTTCTATTATTTAGCCAATTTGCTATCCATTCAGCCATTTGTCCCTTTGACTCCACATGCCTTTGTCAAGATGTCAATTATGTTTGGCACTCACCTTACTCCTACCTACCCGATTTCCACTCCAGGTTAACATCAGAGCTCGGAAGTCCTGCTTTGCAAAGGATGAAAAGGATTTTTTAGAAAAAGAGAAAGAAAACCAGACATTTTATCCTAGATTTTTTTGACTTGGAGTCTGAAATTTACAAGCAATTTACTGAGCTCAAATATACCTCACAATTTTTTACAATCAGCTATGAAGGATTCTCACAGAATACTTCATCAGTGATTTAAAGAGATAGGCCAGGCCAGTATCTAAACATCACAACCACAATCCACCACCAAGTCTAGCTGGCAGCAATGCCACAGGAGCTCTGCAAAATAAATACAGTATGTGTGTCTCAACACAGTTCTAGTCATTCTGAGCTCACGCACACCAAAAAAGTGCCCACAAGTTATTAATTCTGCTGCTGCCCTGGAAATGGAAAAAATCACACAGGTGCAATAGGGGTGCACTTCTGAGGTTGGGATTAATACACATTGTAAAAGTAAAGAGGGATTCCTTCATGGTGGCAATGGATGCTCAAAATTCAAGAGTTCCATTCCTCAGTACTAACATTCTGTACCTCAAATACAAAAATTAACAATGTAAATTAAAGGATAGATGGCGAATAAATTAAATTTGATGAAATAGTCATATATTTAAATTTCCACACATTTCACAGTGCTCACTGCATAGTGTTCATTTTTTATCATAGATCAATTTCTGTAAAATCAAAGATCTCTTGGTTAGTTCAGGCCACATCAGGTCATATTCAGACAATGTTATATTAGCCATCTGCATCATATCATTAGCAAAAATATGCTTATAGTAAGAGCATTTAAATTGATTACAAGATTTGCAAATAATGTTGTAAATTGAATTGATTTTGAAAGGGCCAGCCATTAGTATTAAGAAAGAAAGAATGCACATTTTTAACAAATTTGATAATGACAGCTTGCATTTTATAATGTATTTAATGTAATGAAATATCCTAAAGTGCTTTGCTTAAAAGAGCACAGACTCTGAGCAGTAATAGAAACGATAAGAAAGATGACTGAAGGCAGTCAAAAAGACTTTTAAAGGAGTAGAGGGTAGTAGCAAAATTGGATGGGAGATTCAGAGAGTAAGCCCAAGATGGCTGATATTTCTGCCACAGGTGGAGGAGTGATGGTAGATGGAGGGGAATCAATTCTCAAATAATATTCAAAAAAGCCTGTGCAAATGTTCCAGGGTTTCAAGAAAGTAACCATAAATCGGTTACTTTTGAAGCGTATACAAATTCCCTACAAAAATAGGAATCTGCCACTTGTACAAGTTTCCTGTCACACCAATAGCCCTTTGAATCTTGCTCAAGTGACTGTTCTTTATGTATAAACTTTGACAGTGATTGTGAATAGGTTATTTAATCATGGAGGGTATCACAGCCAAGCTCTCTCCTGTTCTCAACCATTGTCCACACAAATAAACTTTCTCGCGGGGGGCATTAGATGAAGATTGGAGTGGAAGCCTTACCCCAGGGGTACTGAAACCATTTATACCACCCCAGTTACTGCACAAGCTGGAATCACCTAACTCAGCACAGAACATGAATCAAACAAGGGACTTTGATCTAAATAGCCTAGTATTATATTGGGCAATGATTTTACCAGTGGGTCACTGTGAGCTTTAGATCAGTGGACCTGATTAGAATGGCTTACTCCATACCTGAGACCATCCTCTATGTCAGATTTGGCCAAGTTATCAGTTCTACACAGGATTATGACCCAAATAGAAAATGTTTCTGACCCTTAAACCAGACTTCTCTATTTAGATAAAGAACACAACAGGTGCTGCAGTTGCAGTACAACATTTTGTGCCAATCAAAATAAAAGTGATAACGTTTGAAATAATCAATCTCCTGGCTATGGATTTTTTTCTCCAGACAACTTTGTACCCTGAAATTCTGACTCTTGTATGTAAAAGTATATACTCAAGAGTCACTTTCACAACAAATGTTGCTGGAAGCATGCATGAGCCTATAAGAATTATGCTGCCCAGAATTTCTGAGGTCCCAGCAACCAGTAAAGTTAATCTAGTGAGGTGTTTGTCAATATTACAGATGTCTCCATCTGCTGTAAGATGATACAAGGTCATCTGAAAATCTCCTATTTTTTTCTTCTGTTACATTGACTTTTTAAAGCAATGGATGTGTATATGCATATTTTCATTTTAAACATTAAGTGAGAATCATAAAGAAATTGAAGGAGGAGGAGGAGGCTTGGAGAGGAAAGTGCCCAGGTTTTATCTCCAGTCTGTTTGAAAGTTTGTATTTGTGTAATATATGATTTTGGAATTGCAGTAAACACGAGTATTTAAGAGTATATGGACACTAGAATTATGTCCCAACATTATGCTATTATTTAATGTTGCTGTTAGTTATAAAATTAAAAATACAATGTATAGGTGCAAAGCTGTGACAGTTGTGTTATCATTTTATCCTGGACACATTGTAATCCTCTACTGAAACGTACAACAAAATATATCACGACACCGTACTAGCCGGTATGCATTCTAAAAGTACTGAACTGACTGATTACTTGATAGGAATTTTGACACTGAATTGAAAATGATGAGACGAAACTAGCTAAGTAAATTTATCTAAAATTGTATTCTTAATTAAATGTGACACTCAACCCGAAAGAAAATCAAGTCCTACGAAGTTGCTTCCTCAATACTTCATGAATATGTATTCACATACTGAATTGATTCCATAAAATGTTGTGTTTAAGTGATTATTATTTTAGCTAGTCCAACACAACTAATCTTGAGAAAGTAGAAGCATAATAAGTATATTAGTACAGTAGAGAACGTCAACTTGAATTGTAAAAGTAAATTCTTTATATCAGTAACCGAGACAAAGTCCCGTTTCTTTTAAGCCAATTGTTTCAAGATGTTTTAAACACCTATTGTTGGAAATGCACAAAAAACATTTTGAGGACCACACAAAGGAATTATAATAGCACCTGACAAACAATTGAGCTCCGGAAACCGTTCTTCCAAGAATTGGCTCACTTTAGCTAAAAAGCTGTTCTGATGCGCCCCCTTCCTAAAAAAAATGAACACGACCATGACAGATGATCGTTAACCCTTGTAGTAACTCACCCAAATACCGTTTGGGTAAATTCAGCAGGAAAGCTGCGGCAGAAAATTAATGAAATCTCATCGGAAACTGAATTTGAGATAAATAGTGAAACACAATAGAGCATCTCCTCGGTGTGTGGAAGCCAAAACTAGGACTGCCCGTATATATGTGATCGGTTTAAATCTAAATATATATCCTAATCTAAATGGTATCTATTCTGATTGGATTTGAGTTTCTTTGATTATGGACCGGTTCCCTGATACCTGTGGCTGTTTCAATTTACCGCATAACCTCACAACTCCCATCAATAATGAAGACAATTTCCAAATGTGCGGCATAACGATTCAGTTTATTTAAGAATTTCCGTATGTTTGTGCACTAGATAGATCACAATATAAACAGTATTATAAGAGGCAAGCCTCACAGCGAACGTTCAGATAGTATTGTTAGTTACCGAATTAAAATCAAAAGAACAATATAGGTTATACTGTTAAATTCGTTAAATATGTCAATTGACAGGTTCTGGGTTTTCGCTGCATTTGTAGATTATTTGATTAAAAGTACAAAATGAGGAACGAGGGAAAACGGAAATGACTCCGCCTGTTGCTGAGAATTATTGTCATTTCTAAAACTGCCATTACATGTGCAGATTGTGCCTGGATTCTGAAATCGTCCCATTCAATCCTTCGAGGTCCTCGAGGTCAATATTCAGAGATAATTTAGAAGATGTAAGCATTAGTTGTAAAATGTGAATGCATGTTTGGTCACGCACAACCACTATACTGGTCTGTAAATTATCGGACAATCCTCACGCCTTTATCCTTGGTTTACGTTGAAGTAAGAAAGGACTTCTGTTTATGAACTGTTCAGATCTTGGCAAGGTGAGTTAATCCGTCCGGCCACAAACCGGGATTTTCACTCACTCTCCCTTTAATTTCCAGACGCTGCGCCACATCGCAGCTACAAGGCTAGAGCAACCACCAGAGCTACCGAAAGAACAAAAATGAAAGCTCTCGCGTCAGATTTTAATACAAATACAGCTGAAAAGGTGTACCGTCCAGGGATTTCCCCCCTCAATATACAGTAGGTGATTAATGCACTTGCAGATGCGGGTAACAAAAGGAAAAATGTTCTAATAAAATATATTGTACTCTTTAGTGTAACGAGTTGTCTAGTTTCGAGAAAAAGTCTTACGTTTAGAGGTCGAGCTGTTCATTATCTTAAAACTTCTAATAAACGCTAATTTCACATTAACCTCTAAGGGGTTCATATACTTGTATTGCACTTAAAAGCTGAAAAGGTTTTATGCACGTCTCCAATAAAAACAGCGTTACTATTTAGTGAACATGTTCTGAAATCCCGAAAGATAGATGTAGCACAGTTACATGCATAACTGCAACCTAAATAATGTGCTTCTGAAAAATGTAGACATATCAAATGCATCTGCTCTATCTGTTTCAATGCCAGTTAGCCCTTGGATTTCTCATACTTTATACCTTACTAAATGTGAGACACTGAATTATAGTAAAACTAGGTGGCAATGGTACATTTGTACATGTAGCGACAAAACGAAACTGCTGAGGACAATATTTACACGTATTCTAAGGTTTATACAGGCAGAATAATTAGTTGGGAGATGTGCACAATAATTTATAATCAGAATAAATATTTATAAATGTTGTTTGTTTACATTTTCAATAACACGTGATTGTTGAAGACTTTATCGACCCTAGCCAGTGGTTTGGTCGTTACTATGGGACCACTTCACATAAGAATATTGCGTCTCATTTAAAATAATTTGCCTGATCACGACCGCATTTTCCAAAGCGTTGGCAGCGCCACTTACTGATCAGCTGATGAATGAATGAGGGCGATCTGAGCATAATAACTCTAATTAAAATCCTGCATCCCAGATGGAGCATTCATCTTCTGCAGCCTGCCACTCTCTCAAACATTGCCGCTGCCGGTGCTGTTGTTGCTTTCCCCCTTCTGAATCTTTGCGAGAGGCCCGGCAGTTCTCCAAACGCTTTCGAATCAAACTTTATTCAAATGGACAAGATAACAAAGCAGGCTAAATAAAATTTATCTGTTCTTTGTCCACATTACACTTGAAGGGTATTTTCTCATTGATCTTTTTAATGACTACATGGTCTTTTAAACCGGTAATTAAAATCTAAGATTTCCCTTGATGTAATCCAATTTTAATTTTACTTGAAGAAGAATGAAGGAAGTATTGTCTGAGACAAAAGATACCTTATATACTGTTAAGCTCCATATGAAACGATTTCAGTTATAACAGCGGTTGACCCGAAATTATATTCTACAGTGATAATTTTGAAACCCAACATGCTCGTCTACCACTATTATACAGAAAAATAAAACAAATCAGCATATTTGGGCATATAATTCTATATTCCTTTGAAAAACAATATGTATATCCTAAATTATGATCTCGGCTAACACAATATCCTGTATTGTGCAAATAGGATTGCGTAGTTCTGCCTTAATTTATATCCCAGCTGCTATGTGAGGTCTATTGATATTAAAGTATGACTAGTGAAAACACCTGAAGGTCACTAAAATAGAAAGAAAGATTTTAACCTATGTGAGGCAAACAAGATATCGGGAATTGGCTCACAACATCGACGTGTTATGACGGCAGGTTATATCAGCATGGAAATACAATTTCAACAGACGCCTGTAAATGCTTGTGATTTAAAACCTAATTGTATGAAATGCACTTTTGCCTTTTGTAGGTTATGATTTAGAGTTTAGATGATTAGGAAAGTTATATTAAAACAAAAGTATGTTAAACAATTTCTGCATAGTTGTAATTTTTATTTGAATTAACTGACTGCGTTTGTATTCCTCTCAAGGGGATTATATATTCTTAAAGTTAGAAATCACTAGGTTATTTTGTAAACCAGTAGTAACCAAGCACTAAAAGGACCATTATAGGTATAGGCAAAATTCAAACATGGAAAGGTTCAATTTTTAACTAGCTTTGTTAATCAGGCCCTTCAAACAGATAGTGCCCAATTAATTTAAAATGGAAATAATTTTCTCTTTGCCAGACTACTTGAAACGTTCAATTTAAACTTGAATCAGAACGTAAAAATTCAACGTCAAATCATGATTTTACGTTGGCAAGATGAGAAACTTCAAATATACCAACCCTGCAAAGCATTTCTGGAACTGCATTTCCTTTGTGACCAAGTAACTGGTTGCATTTCCATTGAATTTGTTTATGCAGAATCCACGTTTAATAGTGCTAATTGCCATCTCGTCAAATTGGTATGATTGTAATGGGAAGCAATTTTCGAAATCTGTGCAGAGGTTCGAAGAAATTGTTTTAGATTCACTACCCCATAAAGACTTCGATATTTGGCACATTGAGCTTTTCGATAAATTGCACTTCTGATGACTGGCAGCATTCAAGCGCTATAATAGAGTATTATTTGTCCGTTTTGAATAATGTAAAGCGGTTACTGAAAGCGTCTCTCCTGAAATTGCTTTAACTTTTAAAAAGGATGATGAGTCACAAGCGATTACACTCGGAACTAGGGCTTTGTTAGATTGTCATTACCTCTAAATGTTTTAACCGCTAGCACAACTCATTCGCATAATACTCTGATCTATGTTTAAAAACGGGAGTTTTAAGTAAAACACAGCTTCGATCGCTGAAAGTTCTACATTCGGCATTTGAAAGAATCTGGTTGATTAATGTTGTTTTAAAATACATGCAGATTTGAAGCTTTCTGTAATTCAATTTTCACATCTGGATTATTAGTTATCTTTATTATCACATTCCCTGATGATTGGTACTGCCTGTGAATATTAGTATAGATATATGAATGCGTCTTAATCAACCTATGGGTTATTTATACTCGGAAGTACAGTTCGTTTTAGCACTTTGACTATTTCTTACTGATCATTATTATCCACTTTTGACTGACTATGTTTGTAAAGATGTCAGAAGCTTGTCTCATAAACCCTTTGACCACGATTTATTAAATCAAAATGAATAAGAACAAAATGTAACTTCACAAATTCACTTGTTACACCGTCAATCAGTCTTCTTCGACACAAAAATGCATTTATCCCTCCCCTCCCTCTCCTGCCCCTGGGCCGGTCGGAAACGCCTCACTGACATCTTATAATCACAGCTATTGGTAAAATCCAGTAAACATGGCAGAAATAAACAGAGTTAGCACCTATATCACAGTAAAGAGCAATATTCACCTGCTCTCAAACAGACTCTCAATAATTGCAAGCAACTCTCCCAGGCAGCTTCGTTATTTCTCACAGCAGATCAAACAACAACCATAACAGCGGCGTCATTTTGATCAAGATCACAGTCCCCATGGGTAAGCTTTAGCTCGTTTCATGCTTCAGATAGACGTCTGCTTAGTAATTCAGATTTGCGAGTCACAGTCTGGACCCTGACATGTGTATAATTCTACATACTACTCAACTGCGCTTCTGCTTCCAATATTTGTACCACAGATGCATCTTACACAAATAATTTAGTTGTGACTCCATACAGAATGCATGTATTTGACAGGCGCTATTTTTCTTCATCATAATCTAAATTCTAAAAGCTTGAATATGTGCACGTAAAACACTGAAAAATAAAGCCAACTATATATTTAGGTAATTTATGTAAACGTTACATTAGCTTTTCAATAAAGTTTGATCGGACTTGAGGGCGTTCGTTTTTTCTCAAGAAATAACTGTGCGCGGTAAAAGCACAAATTCAACAGCAACAAAATAACACTGCAGACACGGTAAAAACAGTAAACTACACGCTAACATTAATATTTCATGGAACTGTAGTAAAATCTGACGCACAACAACAGTACCGATGATATAGGTAGGTTCTAATAGGGATTTTCCAGTGCATGCTCCAGAATGTGATCCAGAAATCATTGGATAAATTGTCACACAAACCCTTATACAACACGTCCACAAGAGTGCAGAGAATGACTTACTCCTTAATCTAACTCAAACCCCAACCCCAACTCAAAAAAAATATTGCCGCAAAGTAAAATGTCCCTTTAGGACAAGATCCTATTTTAATTGTAAAGCATACAAGTTTGAATGACCCCCTCCCCCATCCCACGCTGCCTGTTCTCTCTCTATAGTTCTTTGAACATGTTCAGCATATTAAAATACTTGGTGGTACACGAGCCCCTTTTAATATTTGGCCATGGATCAGACTGACCGCTGAAATGCCGTGTACAGTATAAGCGGATCTGAGTGTATTAACAATAACATCAATGTGCAGAACCGTGAGATGCTGCAATGGGTGATTGACGCGTGCTGCCCAATTTCAGTGGTGTTCCAGATGCTGTGATTGGCTATGACCTATCCATCGTGGCGTGCTGGGCACTCTGAATGGCTGACTGCTCGCCCTGGCCGTGTAATAAAAGCTTTGATTGGCTAAGAGCTCAGCACAGCGGCACTTCAAAGCGTGCGCTCACTACAATTAGGTCGAGTCGTCCGGAGAACAAGGCAGTGAGTGAGTAGTCATCATCCTCAACTGTGACAGTCTAGTTCCGTTTAAATTAAGATTAGCGCATCAGCAACAAGAAGAAGAAAAAACCCGTCATGGCAACTTCAATACTTGGGGTAAGTTGCACAAACTTAATTTTGAACAGTTGCATAAACTTCACCTTCATATATTGTAATACTTTGTGGCAAGTAGTTAACGTCTCGGTGAATTAGTGTACAGAAACAGTAAACAAATCGACTGTCTTTATATTAAATCTGATACTTATTTCTTAGAAACTTTTTGGATATTTGTTTAAGACGGTTGAAATTGTTGTTATTTACTTTCATTGTTTTTCATCTTTCACCATATGTAACTTAAATAATGTTTTCCACCCCCAGGAAGAACCCAGATTTGGAACCACTCCGTTGGCAATGCTGGCCGCAACTTGTAACAAGATTGGCAACACAAGCCCATTAACAACTTTGCCAGAATCCAGTGCATTTGGGAAGGGCGGATTTCATCCATGGAAACGTTCTGTCTCCAATTGTAATCTGGGGTCTGGCTTGTCAGGATTCAGCGTGGCCAACAGTCGAGCTTCGGGCGGAATCAGCAATAGTTTCTCCGTGAGCAACGGTTCCGGGAACAGCGCCTTCTGTTTGGCCTCCACCTCGCCAACATCTTCTGCTTTTGGCACCGATTACGGCCTCTTCTCTAACTCCGTCTCAGCTAGTGTCAACTCTCAAGACACGGGACAATCGGCTTTCATATCCAAAGTCCACTCTTCCGCTGACACTCTCCAAGGGATGTACCCTAGGGTAGGAATGGCTCATCCGTATGAATCCTGGTACAAATCCGGTTTCCATACAAGCATTTCCGGCGAAGTTGGTAGCGGGGCTTCTTCCTGGTGGGATATGCACACTAACCCCAGCTGGCTGGAAGTCCAGAATCCAAATGGGGGCCTCCAGCCCACCCTTCATTCTGGGACTCCACAGGCTTCGCTGCACTCCCAACTAAGCACTTACAATGCAGACTTCTCAACTCTGAGCCATTCCGCCTTCAGTTCCACCGCAATCGGTTCTACCGCTTCTCACCTGTTGTCCACTGGGCAACATCTCCTCGCCCAAGATGGCTTCAAGCCTATGATCCCATCGTACACAGATTCCACCTCAGCGGCAATTACTGCGAACTCGATGATTTCGGGTCCTTCGGGACTAGGAAGTTCGGCCAGGTCCTCTCGACGTTATTCTGGCAGAGCAACCTGCGATTGCCCCAACTGCCAGGAGGCCGAGCGCCTTGGACCTGCCGGGGCCAGCCTTCGGAGGAAGGGCCTCCATAGCTGTCACATTCCGGGATGCGGGAAGGTCTACGGCAAGACTTCTCACCTCAAGGCACACTTAAGGTGGCATACTGGTGAGAGGCCCTTCGTCTGTAACTGGTTGTTCTGCGGAAAGCGCTTCACCCGATCGGACGAGCTCCAGAGACATTTGAGAACCCACACGGGAGAGAAGCGCTTCGCCTGTCCCGTCTGCAACAAACGCTTTATGAGGAGCGATCACCTCAGTAAACACATCAAAACTCACAGCGGCGGCGGGGGCAAAAAGGGCAGCGACAGTGACACCGACACCAGCAACTTGGAGACCCCCAGATCAGAATCACCAGATATTCTAATGGAAGCTATACACTCCAATAGAGCAATCAAGGCAGCTACTCCGGTACAAAATGATTCCTAAATCTAACCCCCTAAAAGGGGGAAATCATTAAAACTTTGTGTCCAAAATAACTATTATGTACTTGAAGTTCCAAGCCCTGTACTGTCACGGAAGCTGCATCTTAAAAGGAGGTGAGCAAATGTGCATCAAATACTTGGACTCGTTCCTCCATGTATAAGATTGTTTAAAATTCTGTGTACACAAAAAGTTCAAAATGTCCCGTGTTTTCTCTTTTTTTTTCTCTTGTAAATGTTTGATAAAACTATTTTGTGACCGGGTCGCATTTGATTCTGGGAGATTTTTGATTTCAATGCACTTTGTGAAAGTCGGTATGTAATAGATTATTGAATATTAATCTGCTCATCCACATACTATATGAACAGCAAATCTGCGCAGCATATTTTAAAGGAAGTATTATATGCATTTATCTGTATAAATAAATTGTGCAAGTGCAAACTTGGAACATTTCTTTGTTATTAAATTACTCTGCTCTACATAAATCAAAACGTATTTCAAAATGTAAGGATGTCTTCTAAAATAAATTGTGCACAATCTTACAACCTCAAATGATGAGGCAAAATATCGACAACACTACTGAAGAGAGTTCGTCACATTTCTGATTATTTCAAAACATTAAATAATTTAAACTGCTTATTATAGATTTAAAGAAAATGTGTAGGCATATCGAAATACCAAGTTATTGTATACGATATAAATGTAAGTTTTTCTTCTTTCTTTATATATGCTATTAACTGTTTCTACGAGAAGCCTGAATATACATGTCTATCATACAATGCGGTTACAATGCTGTGAAGACTGAGGCACAGCTGAGTTCTCTATGGAATAGGTGAGCAGTTAATACCCCGTAGCAGACATTTCATGCCTTAATGAAAAGCTTGTTAAATGTTAGTAATTTTGACTTGGAACACACAGCAGCCCCCTGTGCCTTGTATTCCCGATTAGAGATTCATGTCTTATCAAATATCCAATTAATCTCTCAGACATCATTTGTTCCCGTGAACTTTATCCGAGCTTGTCCAAGTAAAACTCTTGAGATTTCTAGTGACAAAGCTCCCTTGAAGATCCATTTTAATTGTTCAAATTAACTGGATATATTTGCATGTCAAACGCGTAAAAGACGGATTCAAGATGAAATGTGAGCGTTTGGAAAAAAAACTGGGGCACTCGATTTGATAACCGCGCTTTTTATGTTATGAAGGCAACTGTTTCATTGCTTTTCAAACGCAGCAAATGTATGCTAATGCTGAATTTGAAATGCTTATGTTCCCAGTCAAATGGCCCTTAAACGTTATTTGAATATCACTGGCTTGGGTATTGAAAAGGTTCAAGGATGCTCTCTGACTTCTTTGTGATTACTCACTGCAGCGTCTGAAGCAACTGAAACCAAACGAATAATTATAGGCTGGGCTCAGGCATGGGAACACGTTTGGGACCGGGATCTCATTTACCCAGCTTCTTTCAAACTCTATACAGTTAAATTGACCAGAAGGTAATTATTGGAAAGAAAATAGTTTTAATTATCTTTTGTTCTCAGCTTGCACGCGTTACAACAGCAAATCTGCTGAGAATTCCCCAAATGTTTTAAAGCATCTGTCCCATGATTTCCCCCAAATACATTTTGAAACATTTACTCAATGAGGTTTGCGTAATATTCATTATAACAGCAGGCATACTTCATAAACATGAATGGTTATAAAGCAAATATTCTCTTAAAGATAAAAGTCAAGATATTTTTCTAAGCAAATAATTTTACAAATAGATTTGGCTGTTTAAAAAAAAGATTTTAAAGGAACTGACATGTCTAATATGGATATTGTGCGTGAGATGGTTTGGAGAAAAAGGTGGGCTGGTGTCTGGGGAATTGTACAAAAGTCATTGCCAGTGCCTCTGATTGCTGGATGTTTTTCTGGTATGCACTCTCGGTGGGTGTTGGGCAGAAGTCAGTATTGTTTTCTCTACAGAACCAATGGAGATCAAAGCAAATCATACTGGTCCGTTTCACGACAGGCCACAGGGTTATAATTCCCAGCTGAATGATCAAGGCTCAGTTTGGATTGCTTTTGCCCCTCGTAGGTCAAACAGTTGTCCATCATTTGAGACTCTCCGAAAGAGAAACAGAGAGATATGCAAACGGAAGAAACTCACGGTGTTCGAAATACTGCAAAATATTGCATACCAAAAGACATACATGCAAGTCTTTAATGGGGCTAATTTAAGTTTCAGATGCGTATTCTTCATTTATTATTATGACTACTTTATTGACTTAGTTATCTTCAGTGCTAGAACGCTTAGTAAAATATTGTACGTGGATCACGAAAGTTAAACGCAAGGAGCAAAATATTTTAACGTGTGGGTCGGCAAGTAAAAAAAAACAGCTATTATTTTAAAATACATACAGATTTCATTACTTAAAATAAGCTGAATCGTTGTCATCATACAGCAACAGTAATTGCTAATTGAATTCAGTGTAACAGAACTTGAATGAAACAAAAACGATGTCCCTGGTTGTACAGAAAAGTGCGAGTATTCTTTCTCTTTTAAACGTGCATTCTAAAATATGTTGTAATTTGAAAAACGATAAAGTTACAAAACTCGGTGGTATTACTGCTAACAGACTTATACATTCTCTGTTTTCTAAAGAATTTTAGAGATAAATATTCATATGGTATTTAGTATCTTGATTTCATTTTTGGGAACGGAATTAGCAATATATGGCGTCACTATACTCGGCGTTAAAATCGTTTTAGTGGCAGATGAGGATATGAAATCATAAATCAAAGTGCTCGCTTTAAATAATAACATATACTGTGAACTTTTCCCTACTTTATTTTTCGCAATAATAAAAGTAAATATTTGTACATATACCGTCATTTAAAAGTACAAAGAAAACGATTGGGTGTCAAAGGTACGTTTGTATTGACTTGCATGTACGTATCAACAAAATTCAGGAACTTACTGTTTATTATTCATCAAAGTTCAAGTCAACTAAACACTTTAAAGAGCTTCCAAAAAATATAATTTAAAGTACAATAATCTTGAATTATTTGGAAAAAAGAGCAACAAAACACAACATTTTATGGTAACATAAACATTTGTAGCTTTAAACTGAGCACTGCAGAACATTAAATAATAATAGCTGGGCAGACTGCATGACGCCAGCTTGGGTAGGGATACAATTATTATAAACTGTCTATAAACGTAATTGGAATCTCTAGTGAGAGTCGGCTCAATCTTTTGCGTGGAGAAACTTAAAAAAAATCTTTTTACACCGACTATTTTACATCAGAAACAAAAGTTTACAGCATGTTTTGGACGACAAGGAGTTGCTCCAGGTGAAGTGACTTATGCACAGTTGCAACACAGATATGGTAGTGCTATTGACGTGTACACGCAGTCGGGTTCGTATTGCAATATAAAGGGAAAAGGCGGAAACCATCAAATCAGTTTGCCGGCGTTATTTTCAGCTACACCAAAGGGCAGCGATTGCTGCAAATCATTGTGCACTAATTATTCTGACGAACCAAGTGTAGCGCCGTTAAATCCAGCGAAGATCCCTGCCTTTAGCTTATTTAAAAATCATTGTAGGGCTACTGCACCCTTTTCTCTCAGTCATGACCATAGAGCGACATCTACCGTTTCGACTTTGTGTCCCTTTCCCCGAGAGTATTTGGATTGATATCTCAGTATTAACTTGTAATACCATATCGTATTTGGCCGATTTTGTGTAGTAGTCAATCAAAGCATCTATTTGATGACAGTCTCGATATGTATAATTTCTAATATACGTATATATATGTTCATCTCCCAATGATCTACAAAAACTGCAAGAAAGCAGTCACAAAATAGTATTATGATTATAAATGTCCAGTCATGAATAGTTACATACTATTTTATAAAAATATGATCTTAGAAAATATGATATATAATATATATGCATAATTATATATTTCAATCAATACTTGCATATACCTACGCAATGTAAATGTATTTTACGATAGTAATGTTAGGATTGGAATTAATCGTGACACTACTTATGTTTTCATTTTTCCCCGGAAAAGTGGAATATTGAATGTGAAGCTGATAACAATGTGTCGATTAAGCAGACCGTGAGTCGCAGGATAATGTATGGCAGTAAAATAAATAATTGGAGCCAAGATGTAACATAAGTGTAATGATTGAAATGTTAAAAGTATTAACCTGTTCGTGAAACTATAAAACAATAAAAAGTGGCAATAACAAATCAAACCTTGGATGCCAGGTAAAATATTTAGAGAAAAAGTGTTGCAGTCACTTGGCTACAAACCAGAAATTCATTGAAATGATATATGTTTCAAGCAGGTGTTTGCCTCCAACCTATGTCTGTTTACGAAGTGTCACGTACAACAATAGAACCAGCTATTTGTAATGAGCGATGGATTAATTAAGTGACACCTTTCACTTTGATTGATGACTTTCTCGCTCCATCAGAAGATTAATGCAACATTCCACTGCACAAAGCAGTACCTTGCCGGCTTTATAGTGATTTCAGTATTTCTAACAAGCAAATCATGTAAGAAGTACAAATATCTATAAAGCGGTCCACAACCTGTGAAAATTTAAAACAAATCTAACTACTTTTACTTTTTTGGCAACAACACGTGGTTGCACTGGACCACTTTCCCATCACATTAACTTTCTACCAATACCTGTTTAATTAGATGACGTTACTATCACGCACAACAGATGTTGTAAACTTGATAGCAGTCGATGGAAAAAAGGCAGTTAGATCGAGAGAAAGACGCGAGTGAACCGTAATGCAGGTCACTTTGTCACTGCATGACTTCAATCAATACGAAAACACAATCTTAAAATATGAAAGAAATTCAAAGCTTTCTTTCAAAATGCATATTTTATGTAGTCACGCCGCTGTGCTAATCTTTGAAAAATTACGCAAAAAAATACTGTAATATGCAAATACATAAATTTTTTGATACAAAAGCCAGTTTCAGTTAGATAAACACGTTTACAAAAACACATGACCAGTTCATGACAAGACTTTAATTCAATATACATCCATAATGTGTCTTTTGGCTATTATCGCAATTTGCATTTGAAGTATCAATATCTAATCTTTCCAGGATGACGATGTGACGATACGGAGTTAAAGGAAGAACTAAAATCAGAAAATTGCCCATTAAAAAATATATTTTCTTCTATGGATCGTACCATGTTTAGATTTAAAGGAGTTTGCGTTTTACGGCGACATTCCTTTCAGAACAATCTGCTTGTCAATTCCACAACAGTTTGAAAACAGCCAGCGAGCTCTTTATATTGTCAAATTTAGCCAAGATTCAATAAAATGTCAATAACTTTTTAAAGAAAAACTATTACGATGAATCGATGAAGAACGTTATTTGGAACAGCTTGTTGTCGAGATGTAGGTTTTTATAGCGGTTGGCCAGTAAAAGGACGTTAATTTGGAAACATCCTTACGTTGCCAGTATGTTAAAATTACCAGCTTGCTCACGCCAGACGTTCAATTACAGCTCTGAAAACAAATGCATGAAGACGTTAAACAGTGTGATCTTTCTACTTCACAATATACTCAGTATGTACAAAAATGCATTTTACAAGGCGTCACAGTGATGCAATACACCGGGCGAAGAGGTAACCTTTAAAATAAAATTCGTTACCTGGGTTTTTAATTACAGTAATTTTGCCCATTCAAATTATAAGTTGATACGTCTAACAAATGATATACAACTACCTCAATTAGCATCAAATCGTTCATAATCGAAATCTAATGAGCTATACAGTGCGTATTAATCAATGACAACATAAGTATACTCTTACATAAATAATAATTTACAATTATTTATGGAATATCATTGGGGGTTTATTACAGAAACAGCTGAACTCATGTATAACAAATATCCCCCTCCATATATGTCTGTTAACGTGAAGAGAGAAATTAGATGAAACATGACAGAAACACATCGCTTAAATTGTTATTTTATCTGATTTTACACCACAGTCATACAGCCTGTTTTTCATTGCAAAAGTTCACTTTTCTAATGGCATTTATAGCTATTGGGTCTCAACAGAGCAAAAAAAATACTATGCTTAATAAAGAATGTAGGTAGTAATTGTAAAACGAATGTACTCTTATAATTTTGTAAACCTACTATTTATACCATTAGATCGATGAAAGCAGCATTAATGTACCCTCTCCAACGTTGTCCTATGGCGGGGAATATGATAAAACTCTGTATGTGACGCAGCGACACGTCTTTCCTTTATTCTTCTCTGCGGGAAGCATAAACACTTTAACTGAATGGTTACAATCTGCAGCGTTTTGGATGAGCCGGTCTCCCTATTTACAACGAATGTTATCTCCGATTACTCTGAGAATCACGTTTCAGGAAAAATAACTCAGATATATTTAAACTATTAATATGCAAGAAGAAGACACCTAAATAAAAGTATATTGCGAGATTTTAACATTGTTTTTACTAAATATTCAAACGGAAGCAAAAATGAAAATATGACACAAACGGCGCTACAAATATTCCAATACATTCAAAGATGGAAAATAAAAAGTTCCCTTTGTCATTATTAGGGTCGATTTATTTATGTTACGATTAAAGAAAAGTTGATTTAAACAGAAATACACGCGCATTGGTCACAATATTCCAAGTGCAGTAAGACTTAAAATGAGTAGGATATTCCTTAAAAACGTTCTTTTATTTGAAACTTCATTCCGTTGATTATTTTTGTAGCGACAAGAGGGAAAATAACTTATCATGTATACAGTAATCGTGAATAACACCGACTGCAGCAGGGTTTAAAATTGGGATTCAAATGTGCAACCCCTCAAAAACAACTCAATACGTTCAATTGTGAAGATCATTCGGATTTTGAAAATACATTTTTAAGTGATGTCTTTTAAACACACAAGGCAAATATGTTTTACATCGGCGATTACTTTCGCAACAAATAGATAAGGCTGCCCTCTACTGGATAATCATTAATGAAATATATTTCCTTTGAAATAGAGCTCATGCAGATTTGAAGCACACACATATCATCATCATAGGCAGTCCCTGGAAGCGAGGATGACTTGCTTCCATGCCAAAAAGGGGTGAGTTCACAGGTATTTCATTGAAGGACCTAATATTCCAGATCCCGAACTACATCTTGAAGGGTGGAAGATGCCTGTGCAAGTGGATTTTTTTTTAACGTGTGCTGACCTTTGCACACCAGCCACCACACCGGCTTGACAGAGCTAGGTCTTGGTCCAGTGGCAAGGATTATCCAAGTCAAACTGGAGACCAGCTCTGTAGCACAGACCGAGCGTGCACACATATGGCAGTGTGGGCTCTTCTGGGCCCCAGACTCACGTCTCTCCTGGGCTCCGGTCACTTCCCTCCACAAACCCTTGCGGCTCCTTTACCCCTCCTGCTGTGCCTGCCCACACTGCAATCAGTGACCTGGCTTCGCAGCCGTCACCCTCCAGCAGCAGCACGTGCTGCTCCCTGCAGTGGTATGCTGCCATGCTTCTCCCTCCAATAGCACACACATATAATTAGCATATGGTAACTTGCAATAAAAACAATCCTGCAGACATTTTACAATGCAATGGATGATGAAAGAATGGACAAATGGTGGAGAAATAGTTAATGGGACACAGGAGTTACTTCTGTTCAAGGTCATGTGATAGACTTCTCCATTTAAGATGGTTCAGCTGGTTAAGTCAGTGGGTGAATGAACATGCAGACTTGGCAGGTTCCAGGTTGGATCTCTGGTCTGTGCTAGGGTTGCAGTTAGGGCATTACAGCCTTATCAATGCTGGGTGAGGGAGGGAAAGTTTACTTGTGATGTCTATTCCTCATCATTATTCAGCAGCTTCTGCTGGAAGTGGCTATAGTAGTGTAATAATTATAGTACTGACCTAGCAACCGAAAGGTTGAGAGTTCAAATCCCCGTATCAATAAATCTGGCAATTTATGGGATAGTATCTTTCTGTCCTTAAAAACACAACTGGTTCACTATCTCCGTTCAGAGAAGGGAACCTGTTGTACAAGTGACTCCAGTCCCATACTACGGAGTTGACTCTTAATGTAAGTTGTAAATATAATCACTAAAGTTTGAAGGCACACTCACCATCTTTTCATGGAAACTTGGGATGGGCAATTATTAGTGCTGTCCACACCCCAAGAGCATTTTTTTTAAATTAAGTGAGTACAGAATCAGGCTGTAATGCCTTACGGTCAAATAGCCCACCAACACTAACTATCTAGGCTCACATATAAAGAATGGGCCACTGATTGAGATCCAAAGGGTAACCTGCGCCTGTAGAGCTGTACCCTATCAGGAAAGAAGAGGGGAAATAGTTTCAAAAAGGATGGGGCAAAAAATCATTTGTTTTTTCTGGAATGGTGATAAGTAAATAATTGAATTTCAGGTTGTGATATTGTTGGTGGAGCATCTATTATCAGGCATTATTTTACATTATATCCCAGGTCCAAAACAGCACTTTAAGGACAGCTCTTCAAATGCCCATTAGTTTTGACTCTCCTTCAACTTGAATTGGAGTTATAATAGGTTTTGCTGAAAAAGCATACTTAGATTACAATTTATGCATAATTATAGAAATAAGAATCATACAATGAAAATCTATTTATGCTTCAGATGTTAGGTGATTTAGATTCCATTGTACTGTATTTGAAGTTCAACAACTAGCCAGCAACAGAGTCTCATTGTATTTCCTTATCGTAAACTCTGAAATTGAAACGGTTAGGTAATTTCAGTTGTCTAAAAAATATACATTAAGAAATTCAAAAATGATCCACATCATTAATTGCCATTTTGATACCACAACATTTTACAATTATACTTTTTAGTTTACAAAAGTAGTTATAAATTATGTAGTGTCAACAAATTTTGTGATAAATGAGTATCTGGAGTTTTAATGAAACACACAGAAGCATACTACATAGCAAAAAAATAGCAACTAGAGTGGTGTATTTTTATTTGAAAGACAATATGGCACTGATCCTATTTGAACTATTGCAGTACATCTTCCCACCCTTTCTCCTTCCCTGAATGCCCTCATTGACCACTGGCTTTTCACTCAGCTTTCTACATCTTTCTAATCTCAAAATTACTGGTGCAGACATATCTGTCATTGGTAGTCAGGGTCACAGAAGTCAACAGGTCATGCTGTCTTGTGTGATTATTTCACTTAAGTAAAATATACCTTACTTATTCCTTTCCTGTAGCCCTTTCATCTTTCTTTGATCCCTTTATTCTTTCTAGATATCTTCAATCCTTTCAGTTTTTCTTTATTTTTGCAACCATTCCTGAAGATAATGATACTGGGGCTATAGTTCATTAGGCACCAGTAGCTTTCTGGTATCTTGCCCTTCATGTGTGCATTAAACTATGGAGTGCATGTCAGTTGGCAATCAACCATATAGGCCAACATCATAGGCAGTCCCTTGGAATCGAGAAAGACTTGCTTCCGCTCTAAAAATGAGTCCTTAGGTGGCTGAACAGTCCAATACGAGAACCACAGTCCCCGTCACAGATGGGACAGAAAGTCGTTGAGGGAAAGGGTGGGTGGGACAGGTTTGCCTCGCGCTCTTTCCGCTGCCTGCGCTTGATTTCTGCATGCTCTTGGCGATGAGACTCGAGATGCTCAGCGCCCTCCTGGATGCACCTCCTTCACTTAGGGCGGTCTTTGACCAGGGACTCCCAGGTGTCAGTGGGGATGTTGCACTTTATCAGGGAGGCTTTCAGGGTGTCCTTGTAACGTTTCCTCTGCCCATCTTTGCCTCAATTGCCATGAAGGAGTTCTGAGTAGAGCGCTTGTTTGGGAGGCTCGTGTCTGGCATGCGAACAATGTGGCCTGCCCAGCGGAGCTGATCAAGTGTGGTCAGTGCTTCAATGCTGGGGATGTTGGCCTGGTCGAGGACATTAAAGTTGGTACATCTGTCCTCCCCAGGGTCAACATGGTTGAGCTCAATCCTGTTCTCAATTAGCAGCCACACAGAAGTCACTGTGTAGTGAACAGGAGCAGGAATATTTGCTGATATTTGCCCACCATAGCTCTAGGATACTGAGGCCAATTATAATGTCCACATTGCAATGCCAGTTGAGATCAGCAGACTCAGCAGAGATCATCAGACTGAATCTGAGGCTTTCCTGATTAATATTGGTCAGTACCACACCATTTACTCACTAATACATCAGGGGCTAGAAATTCTGCAGTTTTGCGCCCGTTTATTTTTTTTGGCGCTAAACAAGTCGCACAAAATTTAGCGCCCGGGCAGAAAATTCGGCAGCTATTTTGCGACGGCGCTTAATATTATCGGCTGCCTGTTTTTTAAGTCATTTTTATGACGTCAATTGGCATGCAACGTTGCGCTATCGCTGGGGCCAGAAAATTCTCCGGTATTGCCATTTTTACTGCCCAAAAACACGCCCCAAAAAATCAAGTCTTACCAGATCAGATCCAGGGACCATTCGGCGCTAATGTCGCCATCTTGAAAAACGGAGCACAAGTTCATTGCTTAAAAGTATTTGGAGGGAAAGCTACGTTTTACACAGTGGGCTTTATGTGAGTTCATAGTTAATTTTTAAGGATATTTAAGGACATTTAAAAGAATGGGGCTATGATATATCTGCCACTATTCCTGGCTTTTTCTATGCAGCATCGAGCTGGAAGAAGGCATATTCAAGAGCATTTTATGCGCAATCGCTGAGCTCGCAGACGTATGGGAAGGAGACTTTACCCGCCCACGAGTTTACAGGGAACTGCGAATAAAGAGGCAGAAAATAGAATGTGACAGTTTTTATGTATGCAACCTTATGTAACCAGCATTTTACCACCACCGGAGGGCGTATCTGTTGAAGTCCCAAGGGAACCCT
This sequence comes from Pristiophorus japonicus, assembly GCF_044704955.1. Lineage (NCBI taxonomy): Eukaryota > Metazoa > Chordata > Chondrichthyes > Pristiophoridae > Pristiophorus > Pristiophorus japonicus. The sequence continues at coordinate 116,569,520 of NC_091979.1, forward strand.
GCATCCCTTGGGAGCACTGTATATAAGCAGGCCTCCCATGCTGTACCAACACTCTGGAGTTAGAATAAAGAGACTAAGGTCACACTTACTCACGTCTACAGTGCTCAATCACATTACTTTATTCTGGACATAACAACTGGCGATGAGATAACGAACCATCACGTGAAAATGCAGAGAACTGTTGGTATCATAGAGAAATTCTTAGAAGGGGATGATTGGGAGACCTTCATGGAGCGACTCGACCAATACTTCGTGGCCAACGAGTTGGAAGGGAGTATGAACGCTGCCAAACGAAGGGCGATCATCCTCACCGTCTGCGGGGCAACAACCTATGCCCTCATGAAGAATCTTCTTGCTCCGGTGAAACCGACAACCAAATCGTATGAAGAACTGTGTACGCTGGTCCTGGAGCACCTAAATCCGAAGGAGAGTGTTCTGATGGCAAGGTATCAATTTTACACATGTCAATGATCTGAAGGCCAGGAAGTGGCAAGCTACGTCGCTGAACTAAGGCGCCATGCAGGACATTGCGAATTTGATGGGTTCCTGGAGCGAATGCTAAGAGACTTTTTTGTGCTTGGCATTGGCCATGAGGTTATCCTTCACAAACTATTGACTATTGAAACACCGAGCCTGAGCAAAGCCATAATGATAGCCCAGGCATTTATGTCCACCAGCGATAACACCAAACAAATTTCGCAGCATAAAGATGTTTCGGCAAGTACTGTACATAAAGTAACGTCGTTTTCAGGAGGAATGTATATGGCAGAACATACACGCTTGCAGCTGCACAACCTCAGATGACCCAGAGTCCGCCATCAAGCGTTAACACTTTGTTGGCGCTGCGGAGGTGATCATCGAGCCCATCAATGCCACTTCAAACACTATGCGTGCAATGGCTGTGGAACAATGGGACACCTCCAGCGAATGTGCAGACAAGCTGCAAACCCTGTAAACCAGCACATTGCAGAGGAAGACCTATCCGTGGCGGATCAAACTGAACGAGAGACTCAAACCGAGGAGGCAGAAGTGTACGGGGTACACACCTTCACCACAAAATGTCCACCGATCATATTAAAAGTTGAACTGAACGGAATTCCAGTATCCATGGAGTTGGACACGGGTGCGAGTCAGTCCATCATGAGCAAAAAGGCCTTCGACAGGCTGTTGTGCAACAAGGCACACAGGCCCAAGCTGAGCCCCATTCACACCAAGCTGAGAACTTACACTGAAGAGCTGATCCCTGTAATTGGCAGGGCAGCAGTAAAAGTCTCCTATGATGGAGCAGTGCACGAACTATCACTATGGATAGTACCAGGAGATGGCCCCACACTGTTCGGCAGAAGCTGGCTGGGAAAAATCCGCTGGAACTGGGACGACATCCGAGCGCTTTCATCCGTCGACGATGCCTCATGTGCCCAGGTTCTGAGCAAGTTTCCGTTGTTGTTTGAGCCAGGCATCGGAAGTTTCTCGGGGGCGAAGGTGCAGATCCACTTGATTCCCGGTACACGACCCATTCACCACAAGGCACAGGCGGTGCCATATATGATGAGAGAGAAAGTGGAGATCGAGCTAGACAGGCTGCAGCGAGAGGGCATCATCGCGCCGGTGGAGTTCAATGAGTGGGCCAGTCCGATTGTTCCGGTTCTCAAGGGCGATGGCACGGTCAGAATTTGCGGGGACTATAAAGTAACAATTAACCGTTTTACGCTGCAGGACCAGTACCCGCTACTCAAGGCAGACGACCTATTTGCAACGCTGGCAGGAGGAAAGACGTTCACCAAGTTGGACTTGACCTCGGCCTACATGATGCAGGAGCTGGCGGAATCATCGAAAGGCCTCACCTGCATCAACATGCACAATAGTCTGTTCATCTACAGTAGATGCCCGTTTGGGATTCAATCGGCCGCGGCTATTTTTCAAAGGAATATGGAGAGTCTGCTAAAGTTGGTTCCACGCACCATGGTTTTCCAGGACGACATACTGATCACAGGTCGAGACACCATCGAACACTTGCAGAACCTGGAAGAGGTTCTAAGTCGGCTAGATCGTGTGGGACTCAGGTTGAAACACTTGAAGTGTGTTTTCCTGGCGCCGGAGGTCGAATTCTTAGGGAGAAGATGGCATCAGACCCACCGACGGCAAGGCTATCAAGAACAGGCAAGACCACAGAACGTGATGGAGCTGCAGTCGTTCCTGGGACTTCTCAATTATTTTGGAAATTTCCTACCCGGATTAAGCACCTTGCTAGAACCTCTACATGTGTTGCTATGCAAAGGAGATGACTGGGTATGGGGAAAATCACAAGAGACAGCTTTTGAGAAAGCCCGAAATCTGTTATGTTCCAACAAACTGCTTGTCCTGTATAATCCTTGTAAACGTTTAGTGCTAGCTTGCGATGCGTCTTCGGGTGTGTGTTACAACAAGCAAACGAATCGGGAACATTGCAACCGGTTGCTTATGCGTCCAGGATCTTGTCCAAGGCCGAAAGAGCCTACAGCATGATTAAAAAAGCTCTGGCATACGTTTACGGGGAAAAAAAAAAAATGCATCAGTATCTGTTTCGGCTTAAGTTCGAGTTAGAAACTGATCATAAGCCGCTCATATCACTATTCTCAGAGAGCAAAGGTACCAATACCAATGCCTCTGCTCGCATCCAAAGATGGGTGCTTACGCTGTCTGCATATAACTATGTAATTCACCAGAGGCCAGGCACAGGGAACTGCGTTGATGCTCTCAGTCGACTACCATTGCCCACCATTGGGTTGGAAATGGCACAGCCTGCAGACTTGCTCTTGGTGATGGATGCATTTGAAAATGAAAAGTCACCCGTTACAGCCCACCAGATTAGGACCTGGACCAGCCAGGATCCTTTACTGTCCCTTGTAAATAAACTGCGTCCTCCATGGGAGCTGGTCCAGCGTCCCAGCAGAGATGCATGAAAAGATCAAGCCGTTCCAGCGGCGTAAAGACGAAACGTCCATACAGGCGGACTGCCTTTTGTGGGGTAATCACGTGGTTTTGCCCAAGAAAGGCATGGAAACATTCATATGCAACCTACACAGTACCCACCCAGGCATAGTAATGATGAAAGCTATAGCCAGATCCCATGTGTGGTGGCCCAGCATCGACTCAGATTTGGAGTCTTGTGTGCGCCAATGCAACACTTATTCTCAACTGAGCAATGCACCCAGGGAGGCACAGCTAAGTGTGTGGTCATGCCCCTCCAAACCGTGGTCTAGGATCCACGTTGACTTCGCTGGCCCATTTCTAGGCAAAATGTTCTTGGTTGTTGTTGATGCTTATTTAAAATGGATTGAGTGTGTAATAATGTATGTAAGCACGTCCACTGCCACCATCGAAAACCTATGAGCCATGTTTGCCACGCACTGCCTGCCTGATGCCCTTGCTAGCGACAACGGACCGTGCTTCACCAGTGCTGAATTCAAGGAATTCATGACCCGCAAAGGGATCAAGCACGTCACATCTGCCCCGTTCAAGCCTGCATCCAACAACCAGGCAGAATGGGCAGTCCAAACCATCAAGCATAGCTTGAAACGCGTGGCGGAAGGCTCCCTGCAGACCTGCCTGTCCCGAGTCCTGCTCAGCTACCACACCAGACCCCACTCACTCACCGGGGTTCCCCCTGTCGAGCTGCTCATGCAAAGGGCGCTCAAAACAAGGCTCTCTCTCGTACACCCTGATCTCCATGATCATGTCGAGGGCAGGCGGCATCAACAAAGCAGTGCCACGATCGCGCAAATTTGTCACATGATATTGAAGTCAATGACCCTGTATTTGTACTCAACTATGGATTTGGTCCCAAATGGCTTGCTGGCACTGTCATAGCCAAAGAAGGGAGTAGGGTGTTTCAGGTCAAACTCACAAATGAACTAACTTGCAGAAAGCATTTGGACAAAACCAAACTACGATTCACAGACGGCCACGAGCAACCTGAAGAGGACACCACCAACTTCGACCCTCCGACACACACACACAAGTGACAACCGACATCACGGTTGATCACGAAGCTGAACTCATCATCCCCAGCAGCCCAGCAAGGCCAGCTGCCCAGCAGCCTAGCGAAGAACCAACCAACTCACCTGCACCTGCATTTGTACCGAGATGATCGATTAGGGAGCAAAAAGCCCCAGATCGTCTCCCTGTAAATAAGTGTACTATTGACTTTGGGAGGGAGTGATGTTATGTATGCAACCCTATGTAACCAGCATTATACTGCCACCGGCAGGTGTATCTTTTGGAGTCCCAAGGGGAGCACTGTATATAAGCAGATCTCCCATGCTGTACCAACACTCTGGAGTTAGAATAAAGAGACTAAGGTCACACTTACTCACGTCTACAGTACTCAATCACATTACTTTATTCTGGACATAACAACAGTAACCTAGCAAGAAATATAAAAACAGATTGTAAGTGTTATATATTTAATCCTTTGTAACTTGCATCACACCTGACCACCAGAGGGCCCACCTGTTGGAGTCCCAAGAGATCCCAGCATCCCTTGGGAGCACAGTATATAAGCAGGCCACCCATGAGGTTCCTGATTCTGGGACCTCAATAAAGGAGCTAAGGTCACACTTGCTCATTACACACAGTACTCAGTCTCACCATTTATTATGCGTGTAACGGTAAGCACTTTTACAAGTATGTAAAAAGAAAGAGATTAGCAAAAGTAAACAAAGATCCCTTAGAGGCAGAGATAGGAGAAATTATAATGGGGAATAAGCAAATGCCAGAGACATTAAACAAATATTCAGTGTCTGTCTTCACAGCAGAAGACACAAAGAAATTGTAGGGAACCAAGGGTCTAATGAGAATGAGGAACTTAAAAGTAATTAATATTAGTAAAGCAAAAGTACTGGAGAAGATAATTGGACTAAAAGCCCAGTCAACCAGCTCATTCTTGACAGCAAAGCCGATTCCATGAAGGGGGCGTTCTGCCTCTGGTTTCCCTTTCCAGAAGAAGATGTAATCTCCACCATGTTCCTTCAGCTGGCCTTCCCCTGACCACTGGGTCTCGCTTAGGGCGGCGATGTCAATGTCAAAATGTCTGAGTTCCCGGGCAACTATGGCGGTGCGGAGTTCTGGCCTGTTGCTGTTGGGATTGTCCTCAAAGACTCTCCCTGTGGGGTTAACGAACGCCTCAGGACTCTCCGTATCACCCTATCTCAGAACCAATGTGCCACAGTCATCAGTGTGTACACCCCCACACTCGATGCAATGGATGAGGCTAAAGAGAGTTTTTATTCCAACCTCGAGACATCCTTGTCCCGTGTCCCCACGAGCGACAAATTGATCCTCCTGGGTGATTTTAATGCAATGGTTGGCAAAGATACAGTCCTCTGGGGAAGCTTGATTGGCAGAGAGGGGGTAGGGAAAGCCAATTCCAGCGGTACCCTACTCCTGACAAAATGTCTAGAACATGAACTCCTCATTACCAACACCCTGTTCCGCCAGAGGGACAAATACAAGGCATCATGGCAACACCTTCGCTCCAAACACTGGCACCTGCTTGACTATGTCATCGTCCGAGTCAGGGATCTCAAGGATGTGCGCATCATCTGTGCTATGACAGGAGCTGACGACTGCTGGACAGACCACCGCCTAATCCGATCCATCATCGACATTAACATAGCCCCAAAGCAGAGGGGACAGCAGAAGCAGTTTCGCAAAAAAGTTAATGCCGGGGACTTAGACATCCAGCTAAGAGAGCCCTAGACAGCCAGTGCCTCACAGCCAATCTGGTGTGCCTCGATGACCCTGAGATGCTGAATCCCCGTAGTTCTTGGTCTGCCCTTCAGGCCTCTGTAACCAGTGCCTGTGAAGAGACACTTGGTCACTCAACCAGAAAACATCAGGACTGGTTTGATGAAAATGATCAGGAGATCGAAGAACTAATAGATCGCAAGCCCAGAGCATTTCTGAGTCTCAAGCAACAGCCCAACTCGGGAGCTGCAAAACAACATTACAGACGGCTCAAGGCTCAGGTCTAACAAAAAACTCGGGACCTAAAGAACAGGTGGTGGATGGAGAAAGCACAGGAGATACAACAACTGGCCGAAAGCCATGATATGTGAGGATTCTTCACTGCAGTCAAGGCCACCTACGGTCCAAACTCCCAAGGCCCCACCCCACTCCTGGCCAAGAACGGGGAAACACTCATCAAGGACACTGAGGCTGTCAGGGCCCAATGGAAGGAGCACTTTGAAGATCTCCTCAATCAAGACTCTGCCTTTGACTCGAGTGTTCTTGATTCCATCCCATAGCATGCCACCCGCCACCAACTCAGTGAAACTCCAACGTTGCACGAGGTTGGCAAAGCCATAAAACAGCTTAAGAATAACAAGGCTACGGGTGCAGATGGAATCTCTGCTGAGGCACTAAAATACGGCGGAGAGGCGCTGTTGGCGCGGATACATGATCTCATCTCTCTCATTTGGAGGGAGGAGAGCATGCCGGGAGATCTCAGAGATGCAGTGATTGTGACCGTTTTAAAAAAGGGGGACAAGTCCAACTGCGGCAACTACAGGGGAATCTCCCTGCTTTCAGCCACTGGGAAAGTTGTCGCTCGAGTTCTCCTCAATCGTCTTCTTCCTGTGGCCGAGGAGCTCCTCCCGGAATCACAATGCGGATTTCGACCCCTACGGGGCACAACAGACATGATCTTTGCAGTGCGCCAGTTGCAGGAAAAATGCAGGGAGCAGTGCCAGGCCTTATACATGGCCTTTTTTGATCTTACAAAGGCCTTTGACACTGTCAACCATGAGGGTCTACGGAGCGTCCTCCTCCGTTTCGGGTGCCCTCAAAAGTTTGTCAACATCCTTCGCCTCCTTCACGATGACATGCAGGCCGTGATCCTTACCAACGGATCCATTACAGACGCAATCCACGTCTGGACCGGGGTCAAACAGGGCTGCGTCATCGCTCCAACCCTCTTCTCAATCTTCCTCGCCGCCATGCTCCACCTCACAATCAACAAGCTCCCCACTGGAGTGGAATTAAACTACAGAACCAGTGGGAAGCTGTTTAACCTACGCCACCTCCAGGCCAGGTCCAAGGTTACTCCAACCTCTGTCATTGAGCTGCAGTATGCAAACGATGCCTGCGTCTGTGCACATTCTGAGGCTGAACTCCATGATATAGTCAATGTATTCACTGAGGCATATGAAAGCATGGGCCTTATGCTTAACACCCGTAAGACAAAGGTCCTCCACCAGCCTGTCCTCGCTGCACAGCACTGCCCTCCAATCATCAAGATCCACGGCGTGGCCCTGGACAACGTGGACCATTTCCCATATCTCGGGAGCCTCTTATCAACAAAGGCAGACATTGATGCGGAGATTCAGCGTCGCCTCCAGTGCGCCAGTGCAGCCTTCGTCCGCCTGCGGAAAAGAGTGTTTGAAGCCCTCAAATTTACCACCAAACTCATGGTCTACAGGGCTATAGTAATACCCGCCCTCCTGTATGGGTCTGAGGCATGGACAATGTACAGAAGGTACCTCAAGTTGCTGGAGATATATCACCAATGATGTATCCGCAAGATCCTGCAAATCTCCTGGGAGGACAGGCGCACCAACATCAGTGTCCTCGACCAGGCTAACATCCCCAGTATTGAAGCACTGACCTCACTCGATCGGTTTCGCTGTGCAGGCCACATAGTTCGCATGCCAGATATGAGACTCCCTGAGCAAGTGCTTTATGCGGAACTCCTTCATGGTAAACGAGCCAAAGGAGGACAGCGGAAACATTATAAGGACACCCTCAAAGCCTCTCTGGTAGAGTGCGACATCACCACTGACACCTGGGAGACCCTGGCCGCAGACCGCCCGAGGTGTAGAAAGTCCATCCGGGAGGGTGTTGAGCTCTTTGAGTCTCGATGCAAGGAGCATGAAGAGGCCAGGCGCAGACAGCGGAAGGAGCGCGCGGCAAGCCAGCCCTACCGACCCCTTCCCCCGACAAATGTCTGTCCCACCTGTAACAGGGGTCTGTGGCTCCCGTATCGGACTGTTCAGCCATCAAAGAACTCACTTAGGGAGTGGAAGCAAGTCCTCCTCGATTCCGAGGGACTGCCTGTGATGATGATGACGACGACTAAAAGCCCACAATTCCTCTGCACCTGATGCCCTACACCTTAGGGTTTCAAAAGAGATGGCTGCAGAGATAGTGGAACCGAAATTCAACTCCGCCGGAAATGGGGTGTACCTACCGTTTTGATGTGTTTTGACGGCTGCATTGTCGTTTTTTTTCGAGTGGACTGGAAGTTGGTCATAATGGGAGCAAAAGTGGGGGCAGAGTGGAGAAGTCAGTCATAAGCAGAGCAGAAGTGGGAGCAGGATAGAGTCCCCGCTGTTATCAATCATCAGAGCTACTGGCCTCAGCTAAAAGAGGTGTTGTTTGCATCAGTGCCCTCCCCCCCCCCCACGCCCCCCCACGCCCACTCCCCCCGGAATAGCTTCATGAGTTTCCTCCTCCCGTGGTGGTTCCTTGTTCTCGGTGTCTTCATGGTCCCACTCCTCCATCCCCACCTAATGGGCTGAGGTGGGGGCTTCCATTGACAGATGTGGCGTCTTCTCATCTGGAAATAGAAAATAACAGATGAGTGGTTAGCAGCAGGGGTGGGGACAGGGTGACATGAGGAAGGTCACATAACACAGGCTCATTTGAAGGACCGGCGCTACTCCATTATATGTAGCCCACAGACACTATCACATTGCCTTAACCCTAGCCCACAGACACTGCATCACATTGCCCCAATCCGAGCCCACAGACACTACATCACATTGCCCCAACTAAGCCCGGGGATATTGCCGGGCTTAGCCTCCGTTTTGAACAGGGGATCAGCACCCCCACGGGTAGGTGACCTCCTCGAGGCACCGATCATAGCTGCCACGTGCTCCTCCAAGTCTGTTAATGGCAGTGTCTGAGGTGGACCACCGCCTGTGCCCCGCTGCTTCCAGCAGTTATGCGACAACTTTCCCTGCAAAGATGGCAATTGGAATGGTTACCAGCGATCCCTTCTGCTCTTGTGGCACACACAGTCATCAAAGCACTTATACCATACTGTGTGCATTTAATACAGCCCTCTGTTTAATGGCCCTGGTAGTTGCACATGGTTCATGAGGAAGACACTGAAGTGCAGAAACATGTTTTAAGATGTCTAAAAGCAGTCTTACTAATGTGTAACGACCATTCATGGCAAATAAGGTCCAACAGTAAGCCTACCTATACCAACATGTGTCAGATTTACAATTTAAGTAATGAACGACTGCATGAATAAAAATATTACTTATTCTGATGACCTTGCAATAGTCATTGAACTTTTTCCGACACTGCTTATGGTCCCTCTTGATATTATCGGCTGAGGAAACCTCCTCGGCCACGCAGGTCCACAGACGTCTTCGCACAACTGGGAGGGGTTTACCGGCACCCCTCCTATTAAAATCCCCCCATATGCTTTGCACAGCTATGATGAGTGCCTCCTTTGCCTCATAAGTGAATTTTTGGGCTCTCTGCCTGCTGATGTCCCCTTCCATTGTGGCTGCTTGGTCTGTAAAAAATAGCTGATTCAGCCCTGGATGTACTGTGCATACGTGGGGATACCCTGAAACCTGACCAGAATCACGGAATGAGAGAAAAAAAAATCGGAAAAAAAATTCCCGCATGCGCAGAAGGTCCATTTTTTTCTTTTTCTTTCGATTGCAAATTTCGGCTCCCGTGCACAAATTTACTTGTGCAAGGCCAGATTTAGTGCTATCGCTGGTCACCATTTGGTGAAATTTGCGACGTCCAACAATAGCGCTACCCCAGTGCTAACAAAAAATACCATCATGATTATCGGCCAAAAACGGGTGAAATCGCTAAAACCCAAATTTCTGGCCCCAGGAGAGACCAGTGTCCTGGCAAATTGAATAACTAGGGCAGTAAGTAGAGCTTTAAACTAATAAGCGGAAGGGAGGATTCAGATAAGGGCAAATTTATCTTGAGAAAAGTCAAGGCTGTAGAGCAGTATAGTGATTTAGGTAAAATGAAACAGATTATGTCAGGAATGGACAGAAAGTTTACTAACAGTATTAGAGACACTTAATGAGGAAAAATTAGTATAAAGTTAAAATTAATGGCGCTATATCTGAATACATGAAGCATACGTAACAAGAGAGATGCAAAGAGAGATAAATGAGACAAAAGCAAAATACTGCGGATGCTGGAATCTGAAATAAAAACAGAAAATGTTGGAAATCACAGCGATCAGGCAGCATCTGTGGGGAGAAAAACAAAGTTAATGTTTCAGGTCAATGATCCTTCATTAGAACTGATTCTGCCAAAGGGTCATCGCCTTGAAACATTAACTCTTTTTCTTTCCACAGGTGCTGCCTGACCCGTTGAGATTTCTAGAGATAAATGAGTTTGATCTAGTAGCTATTACTGAGATGTGATTGCAGGGTGACCAGGTTAGGAACTAATTATTCCAGGGTACTTGACTTTTAGAAAAGACAGGCAGAATGGAAAAGGAGGTGGGGTAGCCGTGATAATATAAGATGAGATAAAAGCAGCAGGGTGGAATTAACTTAGCCCAGAAGATCAGGATGTAGAATCAGTATGGGTGAAGCAAAGAAATAACAATGGGTGAAAAGACTGGTGGGAATAGTTTATAGGCCCTCTGACAGTAATCATAGTGTTGGACAGAGTATAGATCAGCAAATTAGAGGAGCATGTAACAAGGGTAATGCAGTAATCTTGGGGACATTAATCTTCATATAGACTGGGCAAACCAAAGTGGTAAAAGTAGCCTGGAGGATGAGCGCATTTGAGACAGTTTTCTAGAACAATCTTTTGAGGAACCAACTAGGGGACAGGCTATTTTAGATCTAGTATTGTGCAATGAGACAGGGTTAATTAGCAATCTTGCAGTAAAGGATAATCTGGGGAAGAGAGATCATAACATGTTTCTATGTTTCTATGTTAAAATCAGCAAAAGATGACCAAGAAATTGATAAAGAGGCAGAGAATAGAATATGACAGTAACCTAGCAAGGAATGGAGGAAGACTTGCTTCCACTCTTAGCATGAGTTCTTAGGTGGCTGTACAGCCCAATATGAGAACCACAGTCTCTGTCACAGGTGGGACAGATAGTCGTGTAAGCGCTTTTATAAGTATGTAAAAAGGAAGGGATTAGCAAAAGTAAACATAGGTCCCTTAGAAGCAGAGACAAGAGAAATTATAATGGGGAATAAGCAAATGCCAGAGACATTAAACAAATATTTTGTGTCTGTCTTCACAGTAGAAGACACAAATTGTAGGTAACCAAGGTCTAATGAGAATGAGGAACTTAAAGTAATTAATATTAGTAAAGCAAAAGTACTGGAGAACGTTAATTGGACTAAAAGCCCACAATTCCTCTGGACCTGATGCTCCACACCTTAGGGTTTCAAAAGAGATGGCTGCAGAGATAGTGGAGCCGAAATTCAACTCCGCTGGAAATGGGGCCCACCTACCGTTTTTGAGGTGTTTTGGCTGTCTTGTGAACTTCAGCACTTTGTCATTTTTTTTCGAGCGGTGTGGAAGTCGGTCATAATGGGGGCAGAAGTGAGGGCAGAGTGGAGAAGTCGGTCATAAGCAGAGCAGAAGTGGCAGCAGGATAGAGTCCCCTCCGCTGTCAGTCATCAGCGCTGGGCTGGTGACATCATCGTGCTGGCGCATCATCATGTCTTTCCCTTAAGTTAAAGGGGAGAGCCACTGCGAACTCTGCGTTTATTTTAGTTAGGTCCACTGGGCCACCAGGGAGGGTTTCGGCTGGGCTAGCGGCCTGGCACCCAAAAGGGGATGCCAGGCTGCCTGTTGGCAGCCAGGCCGAAACCAGACCATATTTGTCGGGCCATCCTGGCAGTCGGCCGACACAAAAAAAAATGGCGGCCGCAGCAGTGCACCCTCCTCTTTAATGGCGGTGGCACTGCCATTTCAAATACAGTGCACCGACAGAAATAGCTGTCGGGGGCATTGGCTGGTGGCCTCGGCAGCAGGGGGACGGAAGTGGGGGGAGAAGGGCGGATGTGGTCACCGCCGGAAAAACGCTTGAGGGCAATTGCTTGAACGACAGCAATTCCACGAAAAATCAGCGGCCATTCCACAACAAGCCCTGGCCACCGCTTTCCGGCGGCCAGAGGCCTTAATGGAAGGGGCAATTTTGGCTCCAGTGGATGCAGTGGTTTTGATCTTTCAGAATTACCTAGATTCTAGAATGGTCCCCATAGATCGGAAGGTAGGAAATGTAACCCCCACTGTTAAAGAAAGGAGAGAGAAAACAGGGAAGTAAAGGCCAGTAAGCCTGACATCAGTAGTAGGGAAAATGCTAGAATCTATTATTAAGGACGTGATAACTGGGCACTGAGAAAATCACAATATGATTAGGCAGAGTCAACAAAAGGGCAAAGTGTGTTAAAAAGACAAGCCTGAAGGCTCTGTGCCTCAATGCGAGGAGTATTTGTAATAAGGTGGATGAATTAACTGCACAGGCAGTAATTAATGAATATGATATAATTGACATCACAGAGCCATGGCTCCAGGGTGACCAAGGCTGGGAACTCAACATGCAGGGGTATTCAACATTCAGGAAGGATAGACAGAAAGGAAAAGGAAGTGGGGTAGTGTTGCTGGTTAAAGAGGAAATTAACACAATAGTAAGGAAGGAAGGTAGCTTGGATGATGTGGAATCTGTATGGGTGGAGCTGCGGAATACCAAAGGGTAGAAAACGCTAGTGGGAGTTGTGTACAGACCACCAAACGGTAGTAGTGAGGTTGGAGACAGCGTCAAACAAGAAATTAGGGATGCGTGCATTAAAGGTACAGCAGTTATCATGGGCGACTTTAATCTAAATATTAACTGGGCTAACCAAACTGGTAGCAATATGATGGAGGAGGATTTCCTGGAGTGTATTAGGGATGGTTTTCTGAACCAATATGTCAAGGAACCAACTAGAGGGCTGGCCATCCTAGACTGGGTGATGTGTAATGAGAAAGGGCTAATTAGCAATCTTGTTGTGCGAGGCCTAATTGGGGAAGAGTGACCATAATATGATAGAATTCCTTATTAAGATGGAGAGTGACACAGTTAATTCAGAGACTAGGGTCCTGAACTTAAGGAAAAGTAACTTCAATGGCATGAGGCGTGAATTGGCTAGAATAGACTGGCAAATGATACTTAAAGGGTTAATGGTGGATAGGCAATAGCAAACATTTAAAGATCACATGGATGGAACTTCAACAATTGTACATCTCTGTCTGGAGTAAAAATAAAATAGGGAAGGTGGCTCAGCCATGGCTAACAAAGGAAATTAAGGATGGTGTTAAATCCAAGGAAGAGGCATATAAATTGGCCAGAAAAAGCAGCAAACCTGAGGACTGGGAGAAATTTATAATTCAGCAGAGGAGGACAAAGGGTTTAATGAGGAGGGGGGAAATAGAGTATGAGAGGAAGCTTGCCGGGAACCTAAAAACTGACTGCAAAAGCTTCTATAGATATGTGAAGAGAAAAAGATTAGTGAAGGCAAGCGTAGGTTCCTTGCAGTCAGATTCAGGTGAATTTATAATGGGGAACAAAGAAATGGCAGACCAGTTGAACAAATACTTTGGCTCTGTCTTCACGAAGGAAGACAAAAATAACCTTCCGGAAGTACTAGGGGACCGAGGGTCTAGTGAGAAGGAGGAACTGAAGGATATCCTTATTAGGCGGGAAATTGTGTTAGGGAAATTGATGGGATTGAAGGCCAATAAATCCCTGGGGCCTGATAGTCTGCATCCCAGAGTACTTAAGGAAATGGCCCGAGAAATAATGGATGCATTGGTGATCATTTTCCAACAGTCTATCGACTCTGGATCAGTTCCTATAGACTACAGGGTAGCTAATGTAACACCACTTTTTAAAAAAGGAGGGAGAGAGAAAACAGGTAATTATAGACCAGTTAGCCTGACATCAATAGTGGGGAAAATGTTGGAATCAATTATTAAAGATGCAATAACAGCGCATTTGGAAAGCAGTGACAGGATCGGTCCAAGTCAGCATGAATTTATGAAAGGGAAATCCTGCTTGACAAATCTTCTGGAATTTGAGGATGTAACTAGTAGAGTGGACAAGGGAGAACCAGTGGATGTGGTGTATTTGGACTTTCAAAAGGCTTTTGACAAGGTCCCACACGAGATTGGTGTGTAAAATTAAAGCACATGGTATTGGGGGTAATGTACTGACGTGGATAGAGAACTGGTTGGCAGACAGGAAGCAGAGAGTCGGAATAAACAGATCCTTTTCAGAATGGCAGGCAGTGACTAGTGGGGTGCCGCAGGGTTCAGTGCTGGGACCCCAGCTATTTACAATATGCATTAATGATTTAGATGAAGGAATTGAGTATAATATCTCCAAGTTTGCAGATGACACTAAACTGGGTGGCGGTGTGAGCTGTGAGGAGGATGCTAAGAGGCTGCAGGGAGACTTGGACAGGTTAGGTGAGTGGGCAAGTGCATGGCAGGTGCAGTATAATGTGGATAAATGTGAGGTTATCCACTTTGCGGGCAAAAACACGAAGGCAGAATATTATCTTAATGGCGGCAGATTAGGAAAAGGGGAGGTGCAACGAGACCTGGGTGTCATGGTACATCAGTCATTAAAAGTTGGCATGCAGGTACAGCAGGCCCTGAAGAAGGCAAATGGTATGTTGGCCTTCATAGCTAGGGGATTTGAGTATAGGAGCACGGAGGTCTTACTGCAATTGTACAGGGCCTTAGTGAGGCCTCACCTAGAATATTGTGTTCAGTTTTGGTCTTCTAATTTGAGAAAGGACGTTCTTGCTATTGAGGGAGTGCAGCGAAGGTTCTCCATACTGATTCCCGGGATGGCTGGATCGACTGGGCCTTTATTCACTGGAGTTTAGAAGGTGAGAGGGGATCTCATAGAAACATATAAAATTCTGACGGGACTGGACAAGTTAGATGCAGGAAGAATGTTCCCGATGTTGGGGAAGTCCAGAACCAGGGGACACAGTCTAAGGATAAGGGGTAAGCCATTTAGAACTGAGATGAGGAGAAACTTCTTCACTCAGAGAGTTGGTAACCTGTGGAATTCCCTACCGCAGAGAGTTGTTGATACCAGTTCATTGGATATATTCAAGAAGGAGTTAGATATGGCCCTTACGGCTAAAGGGATCAAGGGGTATGGAGAGAAAGCAGGAAAGGGGTACTGAGGTGAATGATCAGCCATGATCTTATTGAATGGTGGTGCAGGCTCGAACGGCTGAATGGCCTATTCCTGCACCTATTTTCTATGTTTCTATGTACCACAGTTTTATGAAAGGGAAATTGTGTTTGACAAATCTATTAGAGGGTGTAACTAGCAGGGTAAAGGGGAACCATTGGTTGTGGTATATTTGGATTTTCAGAAGGCATTTGATAAGGTGCCACACAAGATCAGGGCTCATGGGAGGGAGAGGGTAATATGTTCGCATGGATTGAGGAATGGTTAACGGATAGAAAACAAAGCATAGGAACAAATGGGTCATTTTTGGGATGGCAGGCTGTAACTCGTGGAGTGTTGCAAAGATCCATGCTTGTGTCTCAGCTATTTATAATCTACATCAATGGCTTAGATGAGGCGACCGAGTGTAATATATGCAAGTTTGCTGATGATACAAAGTTGGGTGGGAAAGTAAGCTGTGAGGAGGACGCAAAGAGACTGTAAAGGGATATAGAACAGTTAAGTGTTTGGGCAAGAAGGTGGAAGATAGAGTATAATGTGGGGAAGAGTGAAATTATCCACTTCGGCAAGAAGAATGGAAAAGCCGAATATTTTTTAAAAGGTGAGAGGCTAATAAATGTTGGTATTCAGAGGGATTTGGGGGTCCTTGTACACGAATCACAAAAAGTCAACATGCAGGTACAGCAAGCAATTAGGAAGGCAAATGGTATATTAGCCTTTATTGCAAGGGGGTTGCAGTATAAGAGTAAGGAAGTCTTGCTGCAATTATAGAGACCACACCTGGAGTATTGTGTACAGTTTTGGGGGATGAAATTGCCCTCCGCCCGAAATGGGGTGCACCTATCGTTTTTTTAGGTGCATGGGGCAGACATTCTGGCAATTTTCAGCTCTTTGGTTTCTGTTTCCGGTCGGAGTGGTGTTGGTGTTGGGAGAGGGGCAGAAGTGCAGTTGGGTTGGAGTGGCCGCCATTAGCGGGGCGCAAGTGGGGCTGGGTCGGAGCGGCCGACACTCCAAGTCATCAGCGTCACAACATCCCTCCCCTTCAGTTAATGAGGAGGGCTGCTGCGAATTCTGCAGCCACTTTAGTGGCAAACACTGGGCCACCAGGGAGGGTTTTGGCCGGGCCAGCAGCCTGGCACCCACGAGGGGGTGTCAGGCTGTCTGTTGGTGGCCTTGCCAAACTCGCGGACACAATTGTTGGTCCAATCTAGCAGTCGGCCGACAATAAAAAATAAAATGGAGTCGCCAACAGTGCGACCTCCCCTTTAAGAGCGGCCATGCCGTCCAGCCACAAAAAGCGTACCGACAGAAAAAGCTGTCGGGGGCACCGACCGGCAGTGGTGCCACTCCCGCGGGGCAATTCTGCACAGGGCAATTTCCCGCGGGGCAATTCTGCACAGGGCAATTTCCCGCGTAGCAATTCTGCACAGGGCAATTTCCCGCGGGGCAATTCTGCACAGGGCAATTTCCCGCGGGGCAATTCTGCACAGGGCAATTTCCCGCGTAGCAATTCTGCACAGGGCAATTTCCCGCGGGGCAATTCTGCACAGGGCAATTTCCCGCGGGGCAATTCTGCACAGGGCAATTTCCCGCGGGGCAATTCTGCACAGGGCAATTTCCCGCGGGGCAATTCTGCACAGGGCAATTTCCCGCGGGGCAATTCTGCACAGGGCAATTTCCCGCGGGGCAATTCTGCACAGGGCAATTTCCCGCGGGGCAATTCTGCACAGGGCAATTTCCCGCGGGGCAATTCTGCACAGGGCAATTTCCCGCGGGGCAATTCTGCACAGGGCAATTTCCCGCGGGGCAATTCTGCACAGGGCAATTTCCCGCGGGGCAATTCTGCACAGGGCAATTTCCCGCGGGGCAATTCTGCACAGGGCAATTTCCCGCGGGGCAATTCTGCACAGGGCAATTTCCCGCGGGGCAATTCTGCACAGGGCAATTTCCCGCGGGGCAATTCTGCACAGGGCAATTTCCCGCGGGGCAATTTCCAAAAGGAGGTTGTCGCCGATTGTTAAGGGGTCGCGCATGCATGATGCGGCGGGGCAGTCCCGTACACCGCTCCAAAACTAAAGGAGGGCAATATACAAAATGGCGGCCCCTCTGCGCCAACCGAGCGGTGATTCTTTACTGACCCGTGGTCGCCTCTTTGAGGCAGTCATGGCCCTTATAGAAAGGGGCAATTTGGGCGCCTTGGTCTCCTTACCCAAGGAAGGGCATACTTGCCTTGGAGCGGGTGCAACAAAGGTTCACTAGATTAATTCCTGGGATGAGAGGGCTGTCCTATGAGGAGAGATTGAGTAGAGTGGGCCGATATTTTCGGGTGTTTAGAAGAAGGAGGGGTGATCTCATTGAAATGTATAAAATTCTTAGAGGGCTTGACAGTGTAGATGCAGAGAGGTTCTTTTCCCTGGCTGGAGAGTCTAGAACTAGGAGGTCATAGTCTCAGGATAAGGGGTCGGCTATTTAGAACTGAGTAGAGGACAAATTTCTTCACTCAGAGGACTGTGAATATTTGGAATTCTCTACCCCAGCAGGTAGTGGATACTCAGTCAATTAGTATATTCAAGACAGTGATAGATAGATTTTTGGGTACTAAGGGAATCAAGGGATATGGGGATCGGGTGGGAAAATGGAGTTGAGGTAGAAGTTCAGCTATGATCTTAATGAATGGCAGAGCAGGGTAGAAGGGCCATATGGCTAATCCTGATCCTATTTCTTATGTTCTTATGTTCAAGGTTTTTGCATCATCTGTAACACTGGAGGTTCTTACCCATACTACTCAGCATAAGTGGAACTGTTCAACAAATCATATAAGGGGTAATTTTCCAACTTCACGCTTCTGACAGGAAGCCTCGGCTGCTGGGAGCGCATATTGGAAATTTGGATGTGAGCTGCACATGAATTTCTGACCATTTAAATGAATGGTTAGAAAATTGTATTCAGTGCGCACTAGCGGGCAAAAATCACCAGAGGCAATTCAAAGGCAGAAAATTACCACTCCAGGTTGTTTTAACTTACATTCAAGAGCATGGGTGGGATCTACTATCATTTTTACTTCTGCACCGAAAGTTCCTTTGCATGGGTGAAAATGCTACAACGACAACTACAACAACAATTGCTTACATTTATATAGTGTGTTTTACATAGAAAGATATCACAAGACTCTTGACAGAAAAATGAGAAAAAGGAATAAATACTGGGACATGGTGAATAAGTTAGAAGAGAAGAGCGAAAGATTGGTCAAAAAGATGCGTTTTAAGCAGACTTTTAAAGGCAAGAGAGAAGTAGAGAGGGGGAAATTAAACTATTAACCTTTTGACAAGTACAGTTTTATCCCTACTGTAATATTCACCAGCAGAGGCAGAATAAGATTTATAAGAACTATATAATTGATAACAGTAAGAGTAGCTGATTATTAATATAGATACACAATGATGTACAATTCAATCAATATTTTAATTCTAGATATTAGTCACAGGTGGTTCAATTCTGCTTCTTCTGATCTCTATTTTTTTTCCTGTTTTATATGGTCCCAGATGCCCCGTTGCCCTCAAACTTCCAGCAACTTGTAGAATAAAAACATTTCAAGCGGAAGAAGGGTGTGGATAAAATATCAAACAAACTGGAGGCGCAGTGAGATGCCTCACTCCAGCAGATTCTAGGATAGTGTGTCTGAGTTCAATGAATTTGGTTGGCTCGATTATGTTGTTATCATTTAAAAAAAAAGAAATCAAACTAGGCTGATAAATCAGCAGATACGCTGCCACTCCATAATGATTGTGGTAAGAGATTGTGGCGGAGGTGCGGCAAATGAGGTTACAGGACCCAGAAGAGCCGAGGGCCCAGGGGCAGCATGGGCCAGCCCACACTGCGATATCTGCATACTAGGTCCGTGCAGCAGAGCAGGTCTCCAGTCGTCCCGGTTAACCCTTGCCACTGGATAAAGACCTAGCTCTGTCAAGCCTGTGTGGTGGCTGATATGCAACAGTCATCACACGTTAAAAAAATCCACGCACAGGCGTCTTCCACCCTTCAATTAGAGTTCAGGACTAGAACATCGGGTCCTTCATTGAAACATCTGCGAACTCATCTCTTTTGTTGTGGAATCAAGTCATCCTTGTTCGAGAGACCGCCTATGATGATGATGATGATGACATGAAAGTGTTGGAAGATAATGAATTCAACATCTGTAAGTAACTAAAAAATGAGATGGTTTGTTATGACGTGCTCTTTTGTTACTCAAATATAAAGAAAAGAAAGGATAATTATATTGCAGGAGATATTCAGATTGATGTGATTTGCTTTGGTATTGAGCATTTTTCTATGCCTAGTGTTAAAAAAAACTACAAACATTTGTGAAAAATGATCATGTAGTGTGAAGCCAATAAATTAGGTGTTGTAGTATCAGATGGTTAGTTGTTATCTTTCCATTATTCATTGAATAGCTTAATTATTTCTCAATTTTCTCCCCATCATTCCTGAAGGTGCTTAGTCCCTGCTGGAATATGGTCTGACAGGGACCAGTCATTTTCTAGTACCTTATCCAAGTGGCAAATTATTCATGAGTTTTGAAGACGAGTGTCAGCAGGCTATTACATCATGGGGCCATAATAGCTGAGCCCAATCTTGTCCTCAACGGTTCACACATCACCTCTTCCAACAAAGTTACTGTAAAACAGTCAGGAGTAGGAATCCAAACCCAAAGAGCTGAAGCCAATTGGAGGATGCTTATTATTGCCACAAGCAGAGACCAACTAACTCAATGCATAAAAGGGAATTCAGCTCAGCTATTCACTATTTAAACTCACGGAATCATTAGAGAAGCCTAATACCTTATTTAGACTTTATTCAGCAACATATTCATGGCATATAGAATTGAGACACAGACATTGGGAGACTTTTGTCATTACAGTGCTGCTCTTCTCTATTCCGAAAATGTGGTTGCTTGGCAATAACCTCTGATTATATTCTTGCCAGTTTGGGTGGAGATAAGGAATAATAAGGGGAAAAAGTCATTGGTGGGCGTAATCTATAGGCCCCCTAACAGTAGCAACTTTGTTGGTCGGAGTATAAACCAGGAAATAGTGGGGGCTTGTAAAAAGGGAACAGCAATAATCATGGGTGATTTTAACCTCCATATTGATTGGACAAATCAAATTGGTCTGGGTAGCCTTGAGGAAGAGTTCATAGAGTGCACAAGGGCCGGGTTCCTTAAGCAGCATGTAATGGAACCAACCAGGGGACAGGCTATCTAAGATCTAGTCCTGTGTAATAAGACAGGATTAATAAACAATCTCCCAGTAAAGGATCCCCTTGGAATGAGTGATCATAGCATGACTGAATTTAAAATTCAGATGGAGGGTGAGAAAGTTGGATCTCAAGCCAGCCTATTAAACTTAAATAAAGGAGACTATAAAGGTATGAGGGCAGAGTAGGCTAAAGTAGACTGGGAAAATAGATTAGTGTAGGACAGTTGATGAACAGTGGAGTACATTTAAGGAGATATTTCACAATTCTCAAGAAAAATATATTCCAGTAAGGAGGAAAGGGTGTAAAAAAAAAAGATAGCCATCCGTGGCTAACAAAAGAAATAAAGGATGGTATCCAATTAAAAACAAGGGCATACAAAGTGGCCAAAACTAGTGGGAGGACAAAAGATTGGGAAGCTTTTAAAAGCCAGCATAGAATGACTCAAAAAATGATTAAGAAAGGGAAGATAGACTATGAAAGTAAACTAGCGTGAAATATAAAAACAGATAGCAAGAGTTTCTATCGGTATATAAAAAGGAAAAGAGGGGCTAAAGTAAATGTTGGTCCCTTAGAGGACGAGACCAGGGAATCAGTAAT
Organism: Pristiophorus japonicus; assembly: GCF_044704955.1. NCBI lineage: Eukaryota > Metazoa > Chordata > Chondrichthyes > Pristiophoridae > Pristiophorus > Pristiophorus japonicus. Next base: position 116,590,632 of record NC_091979.1, read on the forward strand.
AGGGAACATGGAGATGGCAGAAACTCTGAACAAATATTTTGTATCGGTCTTTACGTTAGAGGACACTAAAAATATCCCAACATTTACTTTAGCCACTCTTTTCCTTTTTATATACCGATAGAAACTCTTGCTATCTGTTTTTATATTTCACGCTAGTTTACTTTCATAGTCTATCTTCTCTTTCTTAATCATTTTTTGAGTCATTCTATGCTGGCTTTTAAAAGCTTCCCAATCTTTTGTCCTCGCATTAGTTTTGGCCACTTTGTATGCCCTTGTTTTTAATTGGATATCATCCTTTATTTCTTTAGTTAGCCACGGATGGCTATCTTTTTTTTACATCCTTTCCTCCTCACTGGAATATATTTTTCTTGAGAATTGTAAAATATCTCCTTAAATGTATGCCACTGTTCATCAACTGTCCTACACTTTAATCTATTTTCCCAGTGGATAGTCAAGGGGGGGAGGAACTTAACACAATCACAATCACTAAGGAGGTGGTACTCAGTAAGATAATGGGACTAAAGGCGGATAAATCCCGTGGACCCGATGGCTTGCATCCTAGGGTCTTAAGAGAAGTAGCAGCAGGTATAGTGGATGCATTGGTTGTAATTTACCAAAATTCTCTGGATTTTGGGGAGGTCCCAGCAGATTGGAAAACTGTAAATGTAACACCCCTATTTAAAAAAGGAGGCAGACAAAAAGCAGGAAACTATAGACCAGTTAACCTAACATCTGTGGTTGGGAAAATGTTGGAGTCCATTATTAAAGAAGCAGTAGCAGGACATTTGGAAAAGCAAAATTCGGTCAGGCAGAGTCAGCATGGATTTATGAAGGGGAAGTCATGTTTGACAAATTTGCTGGAATTCTTTGAGGATGTAACGAACAGGGTGGATAAAGGGGAACCAGTGGATGTGGTGTATTTGGACTTCCAGAAGGCACTTGACAAGGTGCCACATAAAAGGTTACTGCACAAGATAAAAGTTCACAGGGTTGGGGGTAATATATTAGCATGGATAGAGAATTGGCTAACTAACAGAAAACAGAGAGTCGGAATAAATGGTTCATTCTCGGGTTGGCAATCAATAACTAGTGGGGTGCCGCAGGGATCAGTGCTGGGACCCCAACTATTTACAATCTATATTAACGACTTGGAAGAAGGGACCGAGTGTAACGTAGCCAAGTTTGCTGATGATACAAAGATGGGAGGAAAAGCAATGTGTGAGGAAGACACAAAAAATCTGCAAAAGGACATAGACAGGCTAAGTGAGAGGGCAAAAATTTGTCAGATGGAGTATAATGTTGGAAAGTGTGAGGTTATGCACTTTTGCGGAAACAAAAAATCAAAGAGCAAGTTATTATTTAAATGGAGAAAAATTGCAAAGTGCTGCAGTACAGCGAGACCTGGGGATACTTGTGCATGAAACACAAAAGGTTAGTATGCAGGTACAGCAAGTGATCAGGAAGGCCAATGGAATTTTGGCCTTCATTGCAAAGGGGATGGAGTGTAAAAGGAAGGAAGTCTTGTTACAGTTATACAGGGTATTGGTAAGGCCACACCTGGAATACTGCGTACAGTTTTGGTTTCCATATTTAAGAAAGGATATACTTGCTTTGGAGGCAGTTCAGAGAAGATTCACTAGGTTGATTCTGGAGTTGAGGGGGTTGACTTATGAGGAAAGGTTGAGTAGGTTGGGCCTCTATTCATTGGAATTCAGAAGAATGAGAGGTGATCTTATTGAAATGTATAAGATTATGAGGGGGCTTGACAAGGTGGATGCAGAGAGGATGTTTCCACTGATGGGGGAGACTAGAACTAGGGGCCATAATCTTAGAATAAGGGGCCGCCCATTTAAAACTGAGATGAGGAGGAATTTCTTCTCTCAGAGGGTTGTAAATCTGTGGAATTTTCTGCCTCAGAGAGCTGTGGAAGCTGGGTCATTGAATAAATTTAAGACAGAGAAAGACAGTTTCTTAACTGATAAGGGAATAAGGGGTTATGGGGAGCGGGCAGGAAAGTAGACCTGAATCCATGATCGGATCAGCCATGGTCATTGTCATATTAAATGGCGGAGCAGGCTCGAGGGGCCATATGCCCTACTCCTACTCCTATTTCTTATATTATGTTGTTATGTAACATGGAATCAACTCCTGAAGGGATGGTTTGGAGTTGCAATTCGTTAATTTCTCACCAGATGATTGTAAATGGTGGAATCATTTTGGCACTATCTTTACAGTGTAAAAAGGGTGCATAAGAGACAGATTGACTGTGATAATATGTCAAGCCGATCAGTGTTTTCCCATCAATCTTTTTGCTAAGCTGGTTATGATTGGTTACTTTGCTTTGTGAGCTAATTATGATTACATAAATGTATGTTTATATAAAGTATCAATAAGAAAATTAGTAAATTAATAAATTAATAAGGAAATTAGCTATAATCTCACAAAAAGTGTTTCAGGAATTGCAAAGTTGAACGTTACAGTGATCAGAATGGATAAACTCCAAAGGTATTAATTTGATCCAAAATGTGTAAGATTTCCAACAGTAGTTTTAGCAGAGAGCACACCAGAGACTGGCTGGGAACAGAGTGAGAACAGTACTTCCAAAACAAGAATTTGATTAGAGTAGGATTTAGGAGCAGGGAAAAGGGGAGCAGGGGGCTGCATAAGGAGGAACATAGAAATGTAATTGAAATTTGTTGGGGACAATCCAACACCTCAGGGAGGGAGAGAGCCTTTTGGACAAGAGTAATCACCCAACTGAGAGATAGGGAGCTTTACACACTAGGGTTCAAATCATGATCATAATATTATAGTTCAAATCCTGTAGTTATAATTTATGTTGATAGTTTACGAGAGGTTAGTAATGTTTCAATAATCACTCAAACAGGTAATTTTTGGGAGATCAATCTGATTATCCTAATATTTTGGCCAGAAGTATTACAATGTATAGAAATATTTGGTAGATTGTCCTCGTTTCATGGGCTGCTCCTCACGCTGGAATGGTTTGACAGTAAAAGCACAATGTACAAAGATAGATTATGTACCTGGTAGGGTCTTCTTCATTCTTTGAATGATGTGTTTTATACACACACTGTAGTATAGTCCAGCTTGATTGCATGTGCTTTTTCCAAAATCTAAGCAGGCACGTAAAATGTCATCATGACGTTGCAGATAGGTAATGCCACACACAGTCTCTTACTCCCTATTCAGATAAAGTCCCAGGGCATTTGCCATTGCACTAGTTCATTCTGACCTGAAGTTCAATTGAAACTAATAACCAATTACTACTAATCCTCCAAAATAATACCCTTGCAGGGTTTATGTACATTGGTGAGATTGAGGTGTGGAGGATGTACAGTGTTCCATGTAAAATTTGTAAAGGGGAGATCAATTTGTGAAGAACTAAATTAAGTTCCCAATTCGGAACCAATGAACGTCTTACTGTCCACAACTTCTAAATAACTTGTATAAAATGGGGCACCAATGAATGATCTCCTGATGATCTAAACACACATGGGTCAGGAAAGACTGAAATAGCCACAAGAGTAACATGAATAAAACTAGGTTTTAAAGTAATGTGCAACAGATGGCAACAATACTCCACAAAGTAAAATGGGATTCAATCATTTAGTGGGACACTAGTGCAAAAACATTTCCATTTTCTGTGATAAGCTCTATTAATGGATGATCTGTGAGAAATAATCAATTATCCACCAAACAGGCCAGAAGACCTAGATCTAATAGTTGTTATTGTTCAATACTCAACAGTCAATCAGAATATCCTTGTGTTCAGGTGCACTATTTAAACCCCCACTTGTAACATGAGATCCCACCTGCAGGCATGGACGGGCCACGTCGTCCGCATGCCCGATACTAGACTCCCAAAACAAGCGCTCTACTCAGAGCTCCGACACGGCAAGCGAGTCCCAGGTGAGCAGAGGAAATGCTCAATGCCTCCTTGAAAAAGTGCAACATCCCCACCGACATCTGGGAATCCTTGGCCCATGACCGCTCAAAGTGGAGAAGCATCCGGGAAGGCACAGAACACCTCGAGTCTCTTCGCTGGGAGCACGCGGAAGCCAAGCGCAAACAGCGGAAGGAGCGCATGACAACCCAAGCACTCTTCAACCACCACCTGCCTCACCTGTGACAGAAACTGTAGATCCTGCATTGGTCTCATCAGTCACTTGAGAACTCATTAGTGTGGAAGCAAGTCATCCTCGACTCTGAGGGACTGCCTAAGAAGAATAATTCTCCTTTACTGAATTTGGAATGCTAATCTTAGTTTACATTTCTGGTAACAAGTGATCTGAGAGGTTGTTTCCCCTGGCTGGAGAGCCTAGAAATAGGGGGCATTGTCTCAGGATAAGGGGTTGGCCATTTTAGACTGAGATGAGGAGAAATTTCTTCACTCAGAGGGTTGCAAATCTTTGGAATTCTCTACCCCAAAGAACTGTGGATACTGAGTCATTGAGTATATTCAAGGCTGAGATCGATAGATTTTTGAACTCTAGGGGAATCAAGGGACATGGGGATCGGGCAGGAAAGTGGAGTTGAGGTCGTAGATCAACCATGATCTTATTGCACGATGGAGCAGGCTCGAGGACCTGTATGGCCTACTCCTGCTCTTAATTCTTATGTTATGTCGACAAAAAAAAATCAATGAGAACCTCAGCAAGAAATTTTCACAAAGAAAATGAATCTATCAACGTACAGGTATGACGCGAACAGCCTGAAACAAACACAGGTGTGGAGAAACACAAGCTCCTTTTCTACTTCTGTGTGGCCATGTTAGTGTCACCAGCTTCTAACACAATGATTTTGTGCAGCTGGTGGCAACTCAAAAATAAACTAGGTTTACTAAGCCCAAGCTGCCAGGAAGACCCAGTACAAAACTGGGATTTCCGAGCCACTGGCCTTCATCAAATCAGCAAGTTTACTTTAGGGTAGCTGCTCAAACTCCAAATGTCAAGAGCTAGTGGCACTAACACATTAGTACAGCAATACAAGAGCATCTACAAAGGAAAGTCTCTGTGGTCTGCCTGTTGCATACAGGTGAAGTAATATGCCACTTCGCTTAAGTTCTAAGCCACAGTAGCAGGGAGGCTCCAAATAGACAGAAGGGGGCCAAAATTGGCCCTTTCTTTAAGGCCTCGTAACACCGGAAAGCGGCAGCCACGCTGCGGAGTACAATGGCTGCCGACATTTTGTGTTTTGGTTGCCATTATCAAAATTCCGCTACTGCGGTATCCCGGCGGTGACTCGCTCCACCCCCCTACTGCTCCGCTGCTGCCGATCCGTGCTAAGTGTGTCCTCATAATGCGCACCGCCGATCTACCCCACCGCCCCCCTCCGATGGCGAAATTCCACTCTGAAAAACTTCGGCCTGTCCGCCGGTGCCAAAACCTGTTTTTTCCCAGTGGTCCAGTGAGGCTGAGGCCTTCTGCACTGGCGGTGTGGCTCCCCTTAAAGGGGAGGACCTTTGCCACTGCTGCCATGTTTTTTTTGGTCAGGTGACTGCCATGTTGTCCGACAATTATGCCCCCCGGGTTCGGCCGGGCCGCCAATAGGCAGCCTGGCCGAAACCCTCCCTGGTGGCCCAAAGTTAAAGAATCGCGAAGGTTCTCCCCTTTAAGTGAAGGGGAGAGCCGTGGTGATGTGGCACCATGATGACATCATCGCGACAGTGACTACACTTCCCCCGCCCCTCCCCCCCCTAAATTCCGTCCCTCAAATGCACTCTCCACTTCACTTCCGCCCCTATTATGAGCGATTTCCGGTCTGCCTGAAAAAAAACAAAGAGCGGAATATCGCTCAAGAGGTCACCTCAACCACTGTGGCGGTAAAAACCATCGAAACAGGGTGCGCGCACCATTTCGGGCTGGGGAAATTTTGGCCCCAAGCTTTCCTAAAGGGCAAACAGATAAATCAAAGAAGTCAACCTCTTGACCTATTACAGTGAAGCATAGATTGAGGTCACAGATCAGGCAGATTTGATAGAGGTGTTAAAAATTATGAAGGGATGGGACAAGGTAGATATAAACAGACCGTTTCCAGTGGTTCAGAGGGGACATGGATATAATATTAAATGCAAGAGGTTTAGGAGCGAGCAAGAATTAAAAACATATATTCATTGGGTTATGAGACTATGGAATGCACTAATAAAGTTATCAATTGATTAGAGACCATCTTAACATTTAACAACAGATTAGATACATGGTTGAAGGAAAGGGAACGGATTGACACATTGGATTAGGACTCATAGTTGTAGGGAGTCTAAACACCAACACAGACTAGTTGGTCTAAATAGCTTGTTTCTATGTTGTAATTTCTAGGTAATTCGATATTTCTCTTGCTTTGGAAAACTTAACAGGGGAAATTTGAAAGGCTTACAAACAAAAAGTACGGAAACATGATCAGCACAAAGGGACCTAACAAATGAGAAAAATATTCATAAATTTAGAGGAGCAAGGAAAAAAGGAAGAATCAGAAATTTATGGCACAGAAGGAAATTTATATTATGTCTATGCCGCCTGAAAAAGAGCTATCCAGCTTAATCCCACTTTCCAACTCTTGGTCCATGGCCTTCAAGTGCATATCCAAGTACTTAATACAAGAGATTAATACAATAGTTAGGAATGACATTAGCTTGAATGATGTGGGATCTATATGGGTAGAGCTGCAGAACACCAAAGGGCAAAAAACGTTAGTGGGAGTTGTGTACAGACCTCCAAACAGTAGTAGTGATGTTGGGGAGGGCATCAAACAGGAAATTAGGGGTGCATGCAATAAGGGTGCAGCAGTTATCATGGGTGATTTTAATATGCACACAGATTGGGCTAACCAAACTGTAAGCAATACGGTGGAGGAGGATTTCCTGGAGTGCATAAGGGATGGTTTTCTAGACCAATATGTCGAGGAACCAACTCGGGGAGAGGCCATCTTAGACTGGGTGTTGTGTAATGAGAGAGGATTAATTAGCAATCTCGTTGTGCGAGGCCCCTTGGGGAAGAGTGACCATAATATGGTGGAATTCTGCATTCGGATGGAAAATGAAAGTTAATTCAGAGACCATGGTCCAGAACTTAAAGAAGAGTAACTTTGAAGGTATGAGGCGTGAATTGGCTAGGATTGATTGGCGAATTATACTTGAGGGGTTGACTGTGGATGGGCAATGGCAGACATTTAGAGACCGCATGGATGAACTACAACAATTATACATTCCTGTCTGGCATAAAAATAAAAAAGCGAAGGTGGCTCTACCGTGGCTATCAAGGGAAATCAGGGATAGTATTAAAGCCAAGGAAGTGGCATACAAATTGGCCAGAAATAGCAGCGAACCCGGAGACTGGGAGAAATTTAGAACTCAGCAGAGGAGGACAAAGAGTTTGATTAGAGCAGGGAAAATGGAGTACGAGAAGAAGCTTGCAGGGAACATTAAGACGGATTGCAAAAGTTTCTATAGATATGTAAAGAGAAAAAGGTCAGTAAAGACAAATGTAAGGTCCCCTGCAGTCAGAATCAGGGGAAGTCATAACGGGGAACAAAGAAATGGCGGACCAATTGAACAAGTACTTTGGTTCAGTATTCACTAAGGAGGACACTAACAACATTCCGGATACAAGGGTCAGAGGGTCTAGTAAGGAGGAGGAACTGAGGGAAATCCTTATTAGTCGGGAAATTGTGTTGGGGAAATTGATGGGATTGAAGGCCGATAAATCTCCAGGTCCTGATGGACTGCATCCCAGAGTACTTAAGGAGGTGGCCTTGGAAATAGCGGATGCATTGACAGTCATTTTCCAACATTCCATTGACTCTGGATCAGTTCCTATGGAGTGGAGGGTAGCCAATGTAACCCCACTTTTTAAAAAAGGAGGGAGAGAGAAAACAGGGAATTATAGACCGGTCAGCCTGACATCGGTAGTGGGTAAGATGATGGAATCAATTATTAAGGATGTCATAGCAGCGCATTTGGAAAGAGGTGACATGATAGGTCCAAGTCAGCATGGATTTGTGAAAGGGAAATCATGCTTGACAAATCTTCTGGAATTTTTTGAGGATGTTTCCAGTAGCGTGGACAAGGGAGAACCATTTGATGTGGTATATTTGGACTTTCAGAAGGCTTTCGACAAGGTTCCACACAAGAGATTAATGTGCAAAGTTAAATCACATGGGATTGGGGGTAGTGTGCTGACATGGATTGAGAAATGGTTGTCAGACAGGAAGCAAAGAGTAGGAGTAAATGGGTACTTTTCAGAATGGCAGGCGGTGACTAGTGGGGTACCGCAAGGTTCTCTGCTGGGGCCCCAGCTGTTTACACTGTACATTAATGATTTAGACGAGGGGATTAAATGCAGTATCTCCAAATTTGCGGATGACACTAAGTTGGGTGGCAGTGTGAGCTGCGAGGAGGATGCTATGAGGCTGCAGAGTGACCTGGATAGGTTAGATGAGTGGGCAAATGCATGGCAGATGAAGTATAATGTGGATAAATGTGAGGTTGTCCACTTTGGTGGTAAAAACAGAGAGACAGATTATTATCTGAATGGTGACAGATTAGGAAAAGGGGAGGTGCAACGAGACCTGGGTGTCAGGTACATCAGTCATTGAAGGTTGGCATGCAGGTACAGCAGGCGGTTAAGAAAGCAAATGGCATGCTGGCCTTCATAGCGAGGGGATTTGAGTACAGGGGCAGGGAGGTGTTGCTACAGTTGTACAGGGCCTTGGTGAGGCCACACCTGGAGTATTGTGTACAGTTTTGGTCTCCTAACCTGAGGAAGGACATTCTTATTATTGAGGGAGTGCAGCGAAGGTTCACCAGACTGATTCCCAGGATGGCGGGACTGACGTATCAAGAAAGACTGAATCAACTGGGCTTGTATTCACTGGAGTTCAGAAGAATGAGAGGGGACCTTATAGAAACGTTTAAAATTCTGATGGGTTTAGACAGGTTAGATGCAGGAAGAATGTTCACAATGTTGGGGAAGTCCAGAACCAGGGGTCACAGTCTAAGGATAAGGGGTAAGCCATTTAGGACCGAGATGAGGAGAAACTTCTTCACTCAGAGAGTGGTGAACCTGTGGAATTCTCTACCACAGAAAGTTGTTGAGGCCAATTCACTAAATATATTCAAAAAGGAGTTAGATGTAGTCCTTACTACTAAGGGGATCAAGGGATATGGCAAGAAAGCAGGAATGGGGTACTGAAGTTGCATGTTCAGCCATGAACTCATTGAATGGCGGTGCAGGCTAGAAGGGCCGAATGTTTCTATGTTTACTTTTAAAATGCGATGAGTGTTTTTGCCTCTACCACCCCTTCAGGCATGGAGTTCCAGACCCCCACCATCCTCTGGGTGGAAAAAGTTCTCGACTCTCGTCTAATCCTTTCTACCAATTACTTTAAATCCATGCCCCCTGGTTATTGACCCCTCTGCTAAGGGAAATAGGTCCTTCTTATCCACTCCATCTCAGCCTGTCATAATTTTATACACCTCAATTAAATCTTCCCTCAGCCTCAATCTGATCCAAAGAAAACAAGCCTAGCCTATCGAATCTTTCATCATAACTAAAATTCTCCAGTCTGAGCAACAACCTCGTAAATCTCCTGTATTCTCTCTAGTGCAATCACATCTTTCCTGTAATGTGGTGACTCTAGCTGTGGCCTAACTAGTATTTTATACAGTTCAAACATAAACTCCCTGCTCTTATATTCAATTCCTCGGCTAATAAAGGAAGGTATTTGGTGTGCCTTCTTAACCACCTTATCTACCTGTCCTGCTACCTTCAGGCATCTGTTCCTTTACACTTCTCTGTATCCCGCCATTTATTGTGTGTTCATTTGCCTTGTTAGCCCATCTCAAATGCATTTCCTAGGTTATTGACACACAATCATTTGTCTTTTGTTATACTTTTATTCAATAAGTAATCAAAAAATACAGATGAATACAGTCATTCTAACAGTTTTAAAGACTACGTGAAATAAAGTTCTAAAACAATCAGAAAATGCATCATAAACTAGGCAAAACACTGAACAGCGTGTCTCAACTATTACAAAACAATAGAAAATGCAAGTCCTTTGTCTTTTCTCTATTCATTTCAAAGCCTTCAAATTCTAAGGTCATTCTCTAATGCTATATCCCTCCCTTTTATCCTTACTTTTGTTGTCTCTGACCCAATGTACATCCCTGCAATTGCTTTCCTTACGATAGCTTTCCTGATTCCCACTCTCTCTACTTTGTACATTGAGACTGCTAATCTGGTTCTTGCTATCTGTCCTGTTTTTGCAATCTCTCTCTGCGCTCCGGCTTCTGCTCACACGTTTCCCAGCAGCGTACTTCACTCTACTGCGACTTGTACTTGGCTTGTCCTTTCCTTTTGTCCTTTCACTTGCATCCTTGCTATTGCTTCTACTCTGACGGTTTCGCTTCCTGTCCCTACTGGTGCTGTAGCTCCTGTCTCTTTTATTTCTGCTTTTACTACTCTTTCTATTAACGTCTTCTGTGTAGTTGTCTTCATGCTTGAAATAACTGCTTGAATATGTTTTGTTGAGTTTTTGTTTGTCAATCTCCAGCTTTTCTTTGGAGCTGATTTTACTATCTGATGAAGTGTCCCTCTTCTTCAAATATTTATTTTTGCTGTGAGTCTCCTTGTTCTTCTCAATTTCAGAATCACTTTCGCTCGAAGAGCTGGTAGTGGATGGACTGCTTTCCTTTTTCTTATGTTTACCTTTCTTTTTCTTTCTTTTTTGCTTTTTCTTTTTCTCTCGTTTTTTCTTTTTTTCAAGGTGGTCAAGTTTCCTTTGCAAAAAATATTTAGATTAGCACTTTGTTCAAAAACACACTCTTGAAAAATTATAATCCGAAGAAGGTTTCCTCAACAGCATCTTACTTTTAGGTACACAGAGAAGTCAAAAAGATAGTCAAAAAGATGGTAATGCATCCAGAGATATTTAGTTATGAATGTCCTTGTCAGCTGACAACTAAGAGTACAGGAATTTGTTTGAAGTGAAAATTCATGCAACACACAAGTTATCCTCCGAATCAAAATTCTACATTTCAAAATACAAAAGAAACTAGATCATGGAGTTGCTAACCATGCTGCCCTTTGAACTCAGTAACCTGTGTTCAAATTCAGCTCAGACTGATGTGATGAAAGTCTCCTTTTCTGCTGGCTCCCAGCCAGGATTCCATGAGAAATGAGACTTGGGTAGTGTCAACTTTAGTGCTTGTGGGTCCTTAACAAAAGAACTGTTCATAATTTGGCAGCAGATCTGTAATGGTGCCATAAGCTGGTTTGGAAAATTAAATTATTATACTGGGGCAAGGAGCATCATGCTGCATCCGGCTCATATTATATCTGACCCGAGTGGTAAAATTGGAAAAGGTATTAACTTATTTAGGGCTGATGTGCCTCATCTTGATGGGCAAAGAAAAAAAAATAATAAAGACTACACCAGTCATTACAATGCTCTCGGCCTCAAAAATGCAACAGATATAATACAAAACAATTTTTGTTGAATTTCATCCCCTACACATAGTAATGTTGCCCTCATTCTAATTATTCAACTAAACAGGTCAGTTTAATACTCAGATCATTCACATGCTACTAGAGTCTTCACACACAGGGGTGAATTTCCAAGTGTTAGAATTTTGGTGACAGTTCAATAATCATCCACTGGAATTAGAAGTTACCAGTTTCCAAAAGTAATTTTCAATGTTGAAAATAGGTTGTAAAGCTGTTAGCAAATTAGCAATTAACACCATTAACCGTGGATCAAATTATAGCAGGCCACACTGCAGTTTCTATGTATCTAAGAGTCCGAAAACTGGTTGTTTATGACCATCACCATCCTGTTAGGGAGAGTGATGAAGCCCCAATAGTGCAAGTCTCTCATGAGAAGACCATACAATATTCAGAATATTCTAACTGGAGTTGGTGGAGAAAGAGTGTCAGATAAGGTTGAAGTGTTAGTGGGATGCAATTACATAAACATGTCAAGTGATAGCAGAGGACTGGAGAGTCTCACTTGACTAGAACTGCTCTACCTGGAGATGTGAAAGTCACAGCTGTTTTTGAGCCAAATGGAAGAAATATCTGGCATCAGCCAGAGAACCATGTCTACTGGCATTCAAAATGTGAATATTGCAGTTATTAAAGAGTGCAAAGGTATTCTAGTTCAAGGCAACATCCCCTGTAAACTGCACTGCCTCCTGCGCGGCCTGCCACCCCCACTGCATGGCCCATTCAAATTTTTGCGCACGTGCAGTGTCTACAATGTAAAAGCCGGTGAGTGGCCTGCGCGGGACCTTGCAGATGACTGCATGGTTCAAGGTAAGGAGCAACAATTTCAGAGATAAGAAAACTTACATGTAATACAAAAGCAAAATATTGCAGATGCTGGAGATCTGAAATAACAGAAAATGCAGCAAAGATTCTGTTTCTCCACAGATGCTGCCAGACCTGCCGAGTGTTTCCAGCATTTTGTTTTATTTTAAATGTACAGTAATGCCCATTTGGTAGTTTTTTTTCAGGATTATCGGTTTGAACACAGAGGTACCATCCCAGATTCAACACTGTTCCTCCAAGACTCTCAGCTCCCTGTCATACAGAACTAGTACTGCAGGCATTTACAAAATCAGGGCTAACCTGGATTTTTCAGGTTATAATATTCATTCCAGTTTGACCTCTCGCGGCAGTTTTCCAAAATGGCAGGCACCTGCCGAGCAACTGAAAATTGAGGAAGTGTGGCTTACTTAGTGGTTCAAGTCTCAGACTGAGGTTTCCTCATGGGTTGGTGAGTGATAAACAGAAATGGAAATAGAGAAAAAGCTGTGTTAGTAGTTCTTTCAGGGGATACAAAAGATAACTTTTAGTTAAGTGAAAGATATTGTAAGAATATTTTAAGATTGTAAGAAATTTGCAAGAGGTTGTAAGAAGACTTTTGACAAGGTCCCACATTGGTCAGAAAAGCTAAAACCCATGGGATCTAAGAGAAAGTCCCAAATTGGATCCAAAATTGGCTCAGAGGCAGGAATCAAAGGGTAATGGTCAACACGTATTTTTGTGACTGGAAGGCCGTTTCCGTGGGGTTCTGCAGGACTCAGTACTAGGTCCCTTGCTTTTCGTGGTATATATCAATCATTTAGATTTCAATGTAGGGGACATGATTAAGAAGTTTGCAGATGACACAAAAATTGGCTGTGTGGTTGATAGTGAGGAAGAAAGTTGTAGACTTGAGGAAGATATCAATGGACTGGTCAGGTGGCCAGAAAAGTGGCAAATGAAATTCAATCTGGAGAAGTGTCAGGTAATGAATTTGGGGAGGGCAAACAAGGCAAAGGAATGCACAATAAATAGTTCCACATTCTCATCACTCTCTGGGTAAAGGAGTTTCTTCTGAATTATATTGATGGAACACTCTGTATCTACTCTATCAAAACCTTTCATGATTTTAAAGATCTCTATTAAGTCACCCATCAGCCTTCTCTTTTCAAGAGAAAAGAGACACAGCCTGTTCATCCATTCTTAATAGGTATACCCTCGCATTTCTGGTATCATCCTTGTAAATTTTCTCTGCACCCTCTTCAGTGCTTCTATATTATTTTTATAATATGGTGACCAGAATTGTACACAGTATTCAAAGTGTGGCCTAACCAAGGTTCGATACAGGTTTAGCATAATGTAATATATTTATGCTTAGGATCACCAGACACCAGAGAGCGCTGCTGTTGGATGTCATGCAGGCAATACAGGAAGTCGGATCTTGTATTTATCGGAAGTGGGAATAAAAGAGATTGGGTACACACCCAAACGGAGGTTGATAATAACAGGACTCTTGTGTTATTACATTGGCGACGAGGTAAACTAAGAACTTTCCTATTTACAATGGGCAGTACTGGAATTCTGCACGAATTCGTGGATGGCGAGGATTGGGCGGATTTTGTCGACCACCTGGATCAATATTTTGTTGCCAACAAAATGGAAGGGGAGGCTGATGCAGTCCGTTGTAGTGCGGTTCTCCTCACTGTCTGTGGTCAGAAAGTTTACGGCATCATGAAGAACCTTCTCTCGCCTTTACGTCCAACTGCCAAGTCTTACGAGGAATTGTGTGACCATCTAAAGTCGAAGTAGGGGATCATCATCTCATACTATCGCTTCTACACACATGTCCGTGCTGAGGGCCAGGACGTGTCAGGATTCGTCACCGACCTACAACATCTTGCTGAGCCGTGTAAGTTCGGGAACACGCTGGAAGACATGTTGAGAGACTTTTTTGTGATAGGCATCAACATGATGTGATTCTTTGGAAGTTATTGGTCGAAGAGAAACTGGACTTGAAAAGGCCATCACAATTGTCCATGCATGCACGACGACTGATGAGAACTTGAGGCAGATAGCAAAAGATATCATCGGAGCTCCATGGCAGGCTCGTCAGGTACTGTAAACAAGATTGTGTCGTCTTCTGGCAAAGCTGCTCATGGCATGGCGGTCAACTGTTTACGTGAAACCCGTAGCTGCTCAGAGCCAGACAACTGGTATGAAGCGGAGTTCACCCTGTTGGCGTTGTGGGGGCAATCATCGGCCTCATCAGTGTCGGTTTAAACAATACTCCTGTAAAGGCTGTTCGAAAGTGAGACATCTCCAGAAAATGTGCCCACAACTGAGCAACCGTGCTGCTGCTGCTCATCACATTGTTGATGACGACCAGTCCAGTGCTGATTTTGATACACAACCTGAGGAAGAAGTGTATGGTTTGTATTCATTCTCGTCAAAGAGCCAGCCGATAACTGTTAACGTGAAGCTGAATGGCGTGCCTGTATCAATGGAGCTGGACATGGGTGTAAGTCAGTCGAGCCAAGTGACGTTTGACAACTGTGGGACACTGAGGCTGTGAAGCCTAAGCCGAGTCCAGTCAAGGCCAAGTTGCGTATTTATACGAAGGAATTCATATCTGTGATTGGCAGTGCAGTAGTCAAGGTGTCGTATGATGGGCATAATACTATTATGGATCGTGCCAGGTAATGGTCCAACGCTGTTCAGTCAGAATTGGCTTGAGAACACCAAGCTGAACTGGAGTGATGTCAAAACGTTGTCCTCGGTGGACAACACTTCTTGTGCTCAAGTGTTGAAGAAGTTTCCTTCTTTGTTTGAGCCTGGCATTGGTAATTTTACTAGAGCCAAGATGCAGATTCACCTGTCTATCACAAAGCTCAGTTTGTCCCTTATATGATGAGGGAGAAGATGGAGATTGAGCTCGACAGACTCCAAAGTGAAGGGGTCATATCACCTGTCGAGTTCAATGTGTGGGCCAGACCTATTGTTCCTGTGTTGAAGAGCGATGGCACTGTCAGGATTTACGGAGACCACAAGGTTATGATTAACCGATTCTTGAAACCGGTTCAGTATCTGTTGCCGAAGGCTGATGACCTATTCGCCATGCTAGCTGGTGGAAAGTCATTCACTAAGCTAGATCTGATGTTGGCCTACTTGACACAGGAGCTCGTTGATAATGTGAACAAACTGACTTGCATCAATACCCATAAAAGACTGTTTGTCTACAACAGGTGTCCTTTCAGAATTCGTTTGCCTGCAGCATATTCCAGAGGAATATGGAGAGTCTACTGAAGTCCGTTCCAAGAGCTGTCATATTCCAAGATGACATTCTGGTCACAGGTCGCGACACCGCTGAACATCTGAACAATCTTGAGGAAGTTCTACATCGTCTGGACAAAGTGGGACTCAGGCTGAAATGTTCGAAGTGTGCCTTCATGACACCTGAAGTTGAATTCCTTGGTAGGAAGATTTCTGCTGATGGAATCTGGCCTACTGATTCAAAAACCAAAGCCACCAAAAATGCACCCAAGCCTCAGAATGTGACAGAGGTGCGCTGTTCCTTTGGCTACTCAACTACTTCGGTAATTTCTTACCAGATTGAGCACTTTATTAGAGCCACTGCATTTTCTACTCAGAAAAGGTAACAATTGGGTCTTGGGTATGTCTCATGATGGAGCCTTTGAGAAAGCCAAGAGTCTGCTCTGGTCAAACAAGTTGCTTGTTCATCAATGATCCATGTAAACGTCTTGTATTAACCTGTGATGCTTCATCATATGATGTTGGCTGCATACTCCAACAAGCCAATGAGTCGGGTAAGCTAAAACCTGTTGCGTATGCTTCGAGAAGTTTATCAAAAGCGGAAAGAGTTTACAGCATGGTAGACAAAGAAACTTTGGCCTGTGTGTATGGTGTAACAAAGATGCATCAGTACCTATGTGGTGTCCGTTTTGAACTCGAAACATGTCACAAGCCACTCATTTCATTGTTTTCTGAAAACAAAGATATTAATACCAATGCATTGTCCCGTATTCAGAGGTGGGCGTTGACATTGTCTGGCTATAATTACATTATTCGTCATAGACCTAGTACTGAGAATTATGCCGAATAAAGTAGTTTGCTTTTGCCTACACCTGATGTGAAAACGCCTCAACCCGCAGATCTAATGTTGGTAATGGATGCTTTTGAGAATGATGAAACTCCTGTCACTGCTCAACAAGTTAGGATCTGGACCAGCCATGACCCTATTTTGTCGGTTGTGAAACGTTGTGTCCTCAGTGGTGATTGGTCTGATATACCTACGGAGATCTGTGAAGAGCCCAAACCTTACACCTGTCACAAGGATGAGCTGTGCATTCAGTCAGATTGTTTATTGTGGGGTAATCGTGTCATCATGCCTAAGAAAGGTACAGAAAGATTTGTATGTGAGCTACACAGCACTCATCCTGGTATTGTTATGATGAAAGCCATTGCTAAGTCTCGTATATGGTGGCCTGGAATCATATGTCCATCAGTGTAATACTTGCATGCAGCTAAGTAAAGTACCAGAGGAATCTCCTTTGAGTCTTTGGTTGTGGCCATCAAAACCATGGTCGAGGATCCACATCGATTTTGCAAGTCCATTCCATGGAAAGATGTTTTTTGTTGTGGTGGATGCATATTCAAAGTGGATAGAGTGTATTATTATGTCATCCAGTTAATCTACAGCCACTATTGAGAGCCTACCTGTCATGTTTGCTACTCGTGGTTTACCTGACATTGTTGTGAACGACAACGGATCTTGTTTTACAAGTCTTGACTTTCAGGAATTCATGAAATTCAATGGCAATAGACATGTGAGGTCAGCTCCATTCAAACCTGCTTCTAATGGTCAAGCAGAGCGTGCTGTTCAAACTATCAAAACAAAGTGTAACTCAGGGTTCACTTCAAACTCGTTTGTCATGTGTATTTCTCAATTATAGGACAAGACCTCATACTGTTAGTCGTATTTCCCCTGCTGAACTACTGATGAAGAGAAATCTCAAGACCAAGCTTTCACTTGTTCATCCTGATTTGAATGATCTTGTTGAAACAGACATCAAAGTCAGCAATTGTATCATGATCATACTGCTGTGTCACGAGATATCTCTGTCAATGATCCAGTGTTTGTACTGAACTATGGTCAAGGTCAAAAATGGATCGCTGGTACTGTTACAGCTAAGGAGGGTAACAGTGTTCATCGTCGTGCTCAAGGATGGCCAAACATGCAGAAAACACGTTGACCAGGTAACACTGCGGTACACAGATGAACTGGAACCGTTTGAGGAAGATTCAGTCAGTGACCCACCAACTATCGTTCATTCACCAGAGGACTCTGTTGTCATTCCTGAACCTGGACCTTCAGTCTCTGATGTTGTTATTACCATTCCCACCAGAACTGGTACTCAACTTCCAGTCACAACTAACTTAGAACGTTCACCTAGAACTGAGACGATCAACTCGTGAGCGGAAAGCCCCAGATCGTCTTGTATTGTAAGTGACTGATACTAAGATCTTGAAAGGGGGATGTTGTAATATATTTATGCTTGGGGTCACCAGACACCAGAGGGCGCCACTGTCGGACGTCATGCAGGCAATACAGGAAGTCGGATCTTGTACTTATCAGAAGTGGGAATGAGAGAGATCGGGTACATACCCGAACAGAGGTTGATAGTAACAGGACTCTTGTGTTATTACACATAACTTCCCTACTTTTCAATTCTATCCCTTTGGAAATAAACCTTAGTGCTTGGCTTGCTTTTTAAAAAAAATGGCCTTGTTAACCTGTTTTGATACTTTTGGTGATTTGTGTAATTGTACTCCGAGATTCCTTTGCTCCTTTACCCCACTTAGATTCTTATTTTCCCAAGTAATATGTGACCTCCTTATTTTTCTTACCAAAATATTATACCTCACATCTGTGTTGAATGTCATTTGCCAATTATATGCCCATTCTCCAAGTTTATTAATGTCTTCCTGTAATTTATTGCAGTCCTTCTCAGTATTAACTATCCCCTCCCAATTTGGTATCGTCCGCAATAGAAAGTGTTTTTGATTCCAAAAGTCTAAATTGTTAATATAGATTGTGAACAGTGGTCCCAGCACTGATCCTTCTGAAACACCATTTCTCACCTTCTGCCACTCTGAATAGCTACTCTTTACCCCTACTCCTATGCTTTCTGTTTTGAAGCCAGCTAGCTATCAGTTCTGCTACTTGTCCCCTGACTCCACATTCCCTGACCTTATTCATTAGTCTATTATGTGGTACCTGATTGAAGGCCTCGAGGAGGAGGAGGTGGGAGTCGAGGAGGCGGGAGTCCGGGGCAGCGTCCGAGGCTTATAAAAAGGCCCAGTGTTAGTCGAGGAGGCAGGAGTCTGGGGCAGCGTCCGAGGCCTAAAAAAAGGCCCAGCGTTCGTCGAGGAGGCAGGAGTCTGGGGCAGCGTCCGAGGCCTATAAAAAGGCCCAGCGTTCGTCGAGGAGGTGGGAGTCCGGGGCAGCGTCCGAGGCCTATAAAAAGGCCCAGCGTTCGTCGAGGAGGCAGTCGAGGAGGTGGGAGTCCGGGGCAGCTTCCGAGGCCAATAAAAAGGCCCAGCGTTTGTCGAGGAGGTGGGAGTCTGGGCCAGTGTCCGGGCCAGCGTCCGAGGCCTATAAAAAGGCCCAGCGTTCGTCGAGGAGGCAGTCAAAGAGGCCAGCCGGTGCAGCTGCAGCAGGGATAGAAGGCAAAAAAGAAGTAGAAAGAAATTGAAAGGTGACATCACAGCCAAGGGGGTAAGTGATTGGTAAGTAGCTTTTCTTTTTTCTTTTCCATATCAGTAAGTAATCCTTAGCATTGTTGTTGCCAAATTAAGTTTATCCAAGGGTTAAGTCATGGCAGGTCAGCTCGGACATGTGTTATGCTCTTCCTGTACTATTTGGGAAGTCAGGGACGCTTCCAATGTCCCTGATGACTACGTGTGCGGGAAGTGTATCCACCTGCAGCTCCTGACAGACCGCATTGCGGCACTGGAGCTGCGGGTGGATTTACTCTGGAGCATGCACGATGCTCAGAATGACGTGAATAGCACGTTTAGTGAGTTGGTCTCACCGCAGGAAAAGGGTACACAGTCAGATAGTAAATGGGTGACCAGCAGGAATAGCAGTGCAAGGAAGGTAGTGCAGGGGTCCCCTGCGGTCATCCCCCTGCAAAACAGATAGACCGCTTTGGGTACTGTTGAGGGGGATGACTCATCCGGGGGGGAGCAGCAGCAGCCAAGTTCATAGCACCGTGGGTGGCTCTGCTGCACTGAAGGGCAGGAAGAAGAGTGGGAGAGCTATAGTGATAGGGGATTCGATTGTAAGGGGAATGGATAGGCATTTCTGCTTCCGCAACCGAGATTCCAGGATGGTATGTTGCCTCCCTGCTGCAAGGGTCAAAGATGTCTAAGAGCGGGTGCAGGACATTCTGAAAAGGGAGGGTGAACAGCCAGTTGTCGTGGTGCATATAGGTAAAAAAATGGGATGAGGTCCTACGAAACGAATTTAGGGAGCTAGGAGCTAAATTAAAAAGTAGGATCTCAAAAGTAGTAATCTCAGGATTGCTACCAGTGCCACATGCTAGTCAGAGTAGGAATTGCAGGATAGCTCAGATGAATACGTGGCTTGAGGAGTGGTGCAAGAGGGAGGGATTCAAATTCCTGGGGCATTGGAACCGGTTCTGGGGGAGATGGGACCAGTACAAACCGGACAGTCTGCACCTGGGCAGGACTGGAACCAATATCCTAGGGGGAGTGTTTGCTAGTGTTGTTGGGGAGGAGTTAAACTAACATGGCAGGGGGATGGGAACCTATGCAGGGAGACAGAGGGAAATAAAATGGAGGCAGAAGCAAAAGATAGAAAGGAGACTAGTAAAAGCAGAGGGCAGAGAAACCCAAGGCAAAAAAACAAAGGGCCACGTTACAGAAAAATTCTAAAGGGGCAAAGTGTGTTAAAAAGACAAGCCTGAAGGCTCTGTGCCTCAATGCGAGGAGTATTCGGAATAAGGTGGACGAATTAACTGCGCAGACAGCAGTTAACGGATATGATGCAATTGGCATCACGGAGACATGGCTCCAGGGTGACCACGGCTGGGAACTCAACATCCAGGGGTATTCAACATTTAGGAAGGATAGACAGAAAGGAAAAAGACGTGGGGTAGCGTTGCTGGTGAAAGAGGAAATTAACGCAATAGTAAGGAAGGACATTAGTTTGGATGACGTGGAATCAGGATGGGTGTAGCTGCGGAATTCCAAAGGGCAGAAAACGTTAATGGGAGTGGTGTACAGACCACCAAACAGTAGTAGTGAGGTTGGCGACAGCATCAAACAAGAAATAAGGGATGTGCGCAATAAAGGTACAGCAGTTATCATGGGCGACTTTAATCTACATATTGATTGGGCTAACCAAACTGGTAGCAATGCGGTGGAGGAGGATTTCCTGGAGTGTATTAGGGATGGTTTGCTAGACTAATACATCGAGGAACCAACTAGAGAGCTGGCCATCCTCGACTGGGTGATGTGTAATGAGAAGGGACGAATTAGCAATCTTGTTGTGCGAGGCCCCTTGGGGAAGAGTGACCATAATATGGTAGAATTCTTTATTAAGATGGAGAGTGACACAGTTAATTCGGAAACTAGGGTCCTGAACTTAAGGAAAGGTAACTTCGACGGTATGAGGCGTGAATTGGCTAGAATAGACTGGCAAAGGATACTTAAAGGGTTGACGGTGGATAGGCAATGGCAAACATTTAAAGATCACATGGATGAACTTCAGCAATTGTACATCCCTATCTGGAGTAAAAATAAAACGGGGAAGGTGGCTCAACCATGGCTAACAAGGGAAATTAAGGATGGTGTTAAAGCCAAGGAAGAGGCAGATAAATTGGCTAGAAAAAGCAACAAACCTGAGGACTGGGAGAAATTTAGAATTCAACAGAGGAAGACTAAGGGTTTAATTAAGAGGGGCAAAATAGGAGTACGAGAGGAAGCTTGCAGGGAACATAAAAACTGACTGCAAAAGCTTATATAAATATGTGAAGAGAAAAAGATTAGTGAAGACAAACGTAGGTCCCTTGCAGTCGGATTCAGGTGAATTTATAATGGGGAACAAAGAAATGGCAGACCAACTGAACAAATACTTCGGTTCTGTCTTCACGAAGGAAGACACAAATAACCTTCCGAATGTACTAGGGAACAGTGGGTCTCGTGAGAAGGAGGAACTGAAGGATATCCTTATTAGGCAGGAAATTGTGTTTGAGAAATTGATGGGATTGAAGGCCGATAAATCCCCGGGGCCCGATAGTCTGCATCCCAGAGTACCGAAGGAAGTGGCCCTAGAAATAGTGGATGCATTGGTCATCAATTTCCAACAGTCTATCGACTCTGGATCAGTTCCTATAAACTGGAGGGTAGCTAATGTAACACCACTTTTAAAAAAAGGAGGGAGAGAGAAAACGGGTAATTATAGACCGGTTACCCTGACATCAGTAGCGGGGAAAATGTTGGAATCAATCATTAAGGATGAAATAGCAGCGCATTTGGAAAGCAGTGATAGGATCGGTTCAAGTCAGCATGGATTTATGAAAGGGAAATCATGCTTGACGAATCTTCTGGAATTTTTTGAGGATGTAACTGGTAGAGTGGACAAGGGAGAACCAGTGCATGTAGTGTATTTAGACTTTCAAAAGGCTTTTGACAAGGTCCCGCACAAGAGATTGGTGTGCAAAATCAAAGCACATGGTATTGGGGGTAATGTACTGATGTGGATAGAGAACTGGTTGGCAGACAGGAAGCAGAGAGTCGGGATAAACGGGTCCTTTTCAGAATGGCAGGCAGTGACTAGTGTAGTGCCGCAGGGCTCAGTGCTGGGACCTCAGCTCTATACAATATACATGAACGATTTAGATGAAGGAATTAAGTGCAATATCTCCAAGTTTGCGGATGACACTAAACTGGGTGGCGGTGTGAGCTGTGAGGAGGACGCTAAGTGGCTGCAGGGTGACTTGGACAGGTTAGGTGAGTGGGCAAATGCATGGCAGACGCAGTATAATGTGGATAAATGTGAGGTTATCCATTTTGGGGGCAAAAACACGAAGGCAGAATATTAGTTGAATGGCGGCAGATTAGGAAAAGGGGAGGTGCAACGAGATCTGGGTGTTATGGTTCATCAGTCGCTGAAAGTGGGCATGCAGGTACAGCAGGCGGTGAAGGCGGCAAATGGTATGTTGGCCTTCATAGCTAGGGGATTTGAGTATAGGAGCAGGGAGGTCTTACTGCAGTTGTACAGGGCCTTCATGAGGCTTCACCTGGAATATTGTGTTCAGTTTTGGAGTCCTAATCTGAGGAAGGACGTTCTTGCTATTGAGGGAGTGCAGCAAAGGTTCACCAGATGATTCCAGGAATGGCTGGACTGTCATATGAGGAGAGACTGAATCAACTGGGCCTTTATTCACTGGAGTTTAGAAGGATGAGAGGGGATCTCAGAGAAACGTATAAGATTCTGACAGGACTGGACAGGTTAGATGCAGGAAAAATGTTCCCGATATTTGGGAAGTCCAGAACCAGGGGACATTGTCTTAGGATAAGGGGTAGGTCATTTAGGACTTAGATGAAGAGAAACTTCTTCACTCAGAAAGCTGTTGAACTATGGAGTTGTTGATGCCAGTTCGTTGGATATATTGAAGAGGGAGGTAGTGGCCCTTACGGCTAAGGGGATCAAGGGGTATGGAGAGAAAGCAGGAAAGGGTTACTGAGGGAATGATCAGCCATGATCTTATTGAATGGCGGTGCAGGCTCGAAGGGCCGAATGGCCTACTCCTGTTCCTATTTTCTATGGGCCCAAGTTTCCACAAGAAAAAAAAACGGGCGCCCCTCCGAGCTGGGCGCCCGTTTTTCGCGCCTAAAGAAATCCTCGGTATTCTGCACCTACTTACAGGTCCTCTGGCCCTCGGCGCAGCCAGCACGAGCTGTGGGGGGGGGGGGTGCGGAGCCAGGTCCCGGCGCTGAAAACAGCGCCGGGACCTCTGCACATGCGCGCTACAGTCGGCACGCAAGTGCAGTAGCTCCAGGCGCCGAACTGTGTGGGAGGGGCCCGAAGCACGCAGCCCCTAGCCCTGGCCCAATGGCCTCACTGGGGCTCCTCCCACGGCCAGCTCCTGCTCCCCGCCTGACCAGACCCAACACTCGCTTCCCTCCCGCCCCCCGCCGACCAGACACCCGCTCCGACCCGACCCCCGCTCCCCCCCACCTCCCGCCCCGACCAGAGACCCACTCCCCCCACCCCCGCCCCGACACCCGACCCCTCCCCGACCCGAGACCCGCTCCCCCCCCTCCCGCCCCGACACCCGATCCCCACCCCCGCCGCCCCGTCCCGACCCCCGCTCCCTCCCCGACCCGAGACCCGCTCCCCCCCCCCGACCCGAGACCCGACCCCCGGCTCCGCTCCGAGACCCGCTCCCTCCCTCCCTCCCTCCCTCCGACTGACCCGACCCGACGCTCTCTCTCTCTCTCTCTCTCTCTCTCTCTCTCTCTCTCTCTCTCTCTCTCTCCCTCTCTCTCTCCCTCCCTCCCTCCCTCCCTCCCCCCCCCCCCCTCTCCCTCTCTCTCTCTCTCTCCCCTCTTCTCTCTCCCTCCCCCCCCCCTCTCCCTCTCTCTCTCTCCCCTCTTCTCTCTCCCTCCCCCCCCCCTCTCTCTCTCTCTCTCCCTCCCCCCACCTCTCTCTCTCTCCCTCCCCCCACCTCTCTCTCCCGCTCAGCGGCACGAACGGCTGCAGAATTCTCCCTGGCTGAAGCACTTTCACACAGGTAGGAAGATGGTTTATTTAATCTTTTCTTGGCTTATAAATGTTTATTCAGGTTGGATTTATTTGTATAATATTTGTAGAAGTATAAATAAGGATTTATTGTCGAATTTAATGAGTTCACTTCCCTCCTCCACCTTGTTCTGGATGCCTAATTTGTAACCTGCGCCTGATTTTTTAATGTGTAGAACAGGTTTTATCAGTTCTACAAAAATCTTCACTGGCTCCATTCTACTTTAGTTTGGAGTACATTTTCACTGTGGAAACTTTCAAATCAGGCGTCAGTGGCCGGACACGCCCCCTTTTGAAGAAAAAATTCTGTTCTAAACTAGAACTGTTCTACCTGACTCGAACTGCAGAAAAAAAAATGTGGAGAATTGCGATTTCTAAGATAGTCCGTTCTCCACCAGTTTCTCCTAAAAATCAGGCGCGAATAATGTGGAAACTTGGGCCCTATGTTTCTATGTTTTGGAAATTTAGATTAATTACATCTACTGCATTGCCCTTGTGTACTCTCTCTGTTACCTCTTCAAAAAATTCCAATAGGTTGGTGACTATTTATTATTATATTTTTAGTTTCTAGATGTTCTTCTATTTTCTCCTTTAGTAGGAATTGCATTCATCATTATCATAGGCAGCCCCTCGGAATCGAGGAGGACTTGCTTCCACTCCCAAAGTGAGTTCTTTGATGGGTGAACAATCCGATACGAGAGCCACAGACCATGTTACAGGTGGGACAGACATTCGTCAGGGGAAGGAGTCGGTAGGGCTGGTTTGCTGTGCGCTCCTTCCGCTGCCTGCGCCTGGCCTCTTCATGCTCCTTGCATCGAGACTCAAAGAGCTCAACACTCTCCCGGGTGGACTTTCTCCACCTCGGGTGGTCTGCGGCCAGGGTCTCCCAGGTGTCAGTGGTGACGTCACACTTTACCAGTGAGGCTTTGAGAGTGTCCTTATAATGTTTCCGCTGTCCTCCTTTGGCTCGTTTACCATGAAGGAGCTCCGCATAAAGCATTTGCTTAGGGAGTCTCGTATCTGGCATGCGAACTATGTGGCCTGCTCAGCGAAGCTGATCGAGTGTGGTCAGTGCTTCAATACTGGGGATGTTAGCCTGGTCGAGTACACTGATGTTGGTGCGCCTATCCTCCCAGGAGATTTGCAGTAATTCCATTATTTTTCCTACCACTGATAAGCAGACTGGTCTATAGTTCCTTGGCATGTTCTATCTCCCTTCTTAAATATAGGTATTACGTTAGCTCACTGTCAGTTCTCTGGCACTACACCTTTTTCTAACAAATTACTAAATAGGTGTAGTAATGCCTCTGTTATTTCTTCCCTAGATTCTTTTAAAATGCGCGGATGTAATCCATCCAGACCAGGGATTTTATCCTCTCGAGTTTCATTAGTTTATTTAATATATATCCTCGTTTTAGTTTAAATGCAGTTGTCTCATTACCCTGTTCGATCTCTCTGGTAAATACTGAAGCAAAGTAATTATTTAATATCGCTGCCATCTCTCTATCGCTGCCTGTGGTATTATCCTGTCCATCCCTTCATGGTCCTATTCCCATCCCGACCTTCCTTTTTTTTAAAATTACGTGCCTATAAAATATTTAACTATTTTGCTTTATGTTTCTTGATAATTTAATTTCATAGTTCCTCTTTGCCTTCCTCATTGTTTTTGTGACTTCTCTCTTAATCTCTTCGTATTCTCCCTTATCATGCTCTTCCCAAACAAATAAAACATTTGTTTATACATTTACAGCAGGGCCTCAGTTACACAAGAAAACGAGGGGTTAAATCAGAGCAATAATCTCGAAATTAGGTAGCCTAAAATGTATATGGTTATGCAAATGAAACTGTGACGTGAATAGTACTGTGTTCAGATGATTGTATTCGAGCTTGAGATCAGTGTCTTCAGACTAGTACTAGATTAGATGGATAGATGCTTAAATGTTAAATAGATGTTTTTAATTCCCTGCAGATGTTATAGCATTCTGCACTGTGGCAGGCACATATCACTTTGCTTCTCAGGCGAGCGGTCTGCTATTTGTGTGCTAGGAAGGTTGCTGACTGTATCTTTGATTTGGCCAATCAAGGCCCACGCTTATGCTTCTTCCATCACAGCTAATAACCATATTATTATCCTACGTTAGGATTTTGATTTTGTTTAACAAAACTGCTTTAAAATGTGTAAGTTAAGCAGTGTGCGAGAATAGAATAGAGGATATTTTGGGGAACGTAATCATTCATTCCATGGTACAATAATATGATAATGGAATGAAATTGTTAGTTTACACAGCTAAACTGCATGAACATAAATTGATAACGAGCAGCTATGAACAATTTGAAGGTCGAGAATGGTATGTCGAACTCCAAATTTGAAAGGATAGTGCCGGATGAGATAAGGGGAAAACTGTTCAGCATATCCAACCCCAGGTCCATCCCCAAAAAAGAAAGACCCGAAAAGCCTCCAGGGCAGAAGGTGGAGTGAAGAGCTCCCGAGAGTGGATCTATGCTGACTTCGATCGAACATTCTTGGGTAGTTCAAGAAGAGAGTGAGAAGAGCTGTTCACACACCGTCTGTCTGATTGGGGCTGGTTCCAGCTACTTGTCACGGTCATATGTTTTTGCTGTATAACTAGTGTGTTATATTCCGCATTAAAGTCCGATTAAACACAACATACCCACCATATTGGTTGCAATCAATCCTCATTATTCGAAAGACCAAAGATAAGCTAATATCAACAAATTGGCGAGTTAATAACAGTATAGCTCAATATATTTACAGAGCTTAAGTGTTGAGTTGAGAAAGGTGGTGGAGTGATAGAGCAGAATATAGTTTATAGGGACTGTCAGAAAGCATTTAAGAGTGTGCCATACAAGATATTTGTTGAAAAAATTAGACCCACGCGTAAAAAGGAATGTATAGAGACGGCTGAAAGGCATACAGTAAAGTGTCGTAAATGGATACATCTTAGACTTAGCCGGTAATACAACAATGACTACACTCCAAAGTACTACATTGGCTGTAAAGCGCATTGAGACGTCCGGTGGTCGTGAAAGGTGCTATATAAATACAATTCTTTCTTTCTTTAATGGATTCTGGCGAGGTCCCAGCAGATTGGAAAACTGCAAATGTAATGCCCCTATTTAAAAAAGGAAGCAGACAAAAAGCAGGAAACTATAGACCAGTTAGCCTAACATCTGTAGTTAGGAAAATGTTGGAGTCCATTATTAAAGAAGCAGTAGCAGGACATTTAGAAAAAGATAATTCGGTCAGGCAGAGTCAGCATGGATTTATGAAGAGGAAGTCATGTTTGACAAATTTGCTGGAGTTCTTTGAGGATGTAACGAACAGGGTGGATAAAGAAGAACCAGTGGATGGTGTATTTGGACTTCGAGAAGGCATTTGACAAGGTGCCACATAAAAGGTTATTGCACAAGATAAAAGTTCACGGGGTTGGGGGTAATATATTATAGCATGGATAGAGGATTGGTTAACGAACAGAAAACAGAGAGTCGGGATAAATGGTTCATTCACGGGTTGGCAATCAGTAACTAGTGGGGTGCCGCAGGGATCAGTGCTGGGACCCCAACTATTTACAATCTATATTAACGACTTGGAAGAAGGGATTGAGTATAATGTAGCCAAGTTTGCTGATGATATAAAGATGGGAAGAAAAGCAGTGTGTGAGGAGGACACAAAAAATCTGCAAAACGACATAGGCAGGCTAAGTGAGTGAGCAAAAATTTGGCAGATGGAGTATAATGTTGGCAAGTGTGAGGTCATGCACTTTGGTAGAAAAAAAAAATCAACGAGCAACTTATTATTTAAATGGAGAAAGATTGCAAAGTGCTGCAGTACAGCAGGACCTGGGGGTACTTGTGCATGAAACACAAAAGATTAGTATGCAGGTACAGCAAGTGATCAGGAAGGTCAATGGAATCTTGGCCTTTATTGCAAAGGGGATGGAGTATAAAAGCAGGGAAGTCTTGCTACAGCTATACAGGGTATTGGTGAGGCCACACCTGGAATACTACATGCAGTTTTGGTTTCCATATTTACAAAAGGATACACTTGCTTTGGAGGCACTTCAGAGAAGGTTCACTAGGTTGATTCCGGAGATGAGGGGGTTGACTATGAGGAAAGGTTGAGTAGACTGGGCCTCTACTCATTGGAATTCAGAAGATTGAGAGGTGATCTTATCGAAATGTATAAGATTATGAGGGGGCTTGACAAGGTGGATGCAGAGAGAATGTTTCCATTGATGGGGGAGACTGGAACTCGAGGGCATAATCTTAGAATAAGGGATGAGGAGAAATTTATTTTCTCAGAGGATTGTATATCTCTGGAAATCGCTGCCTCAGAG
Organism: Pristiophorus japonicus; assembly: GCF_044704955.1. Classification (NCBI taxonomy): domain Eukaryota; kingdom Metazoa; phylum Chordata; class Chondrichthyes; family Pristiophoridae; genus Pristiophorus; species Pristiophorus japonicus. The sequence goes on from NC_091979.1 coordinate 116,619,161, forward strand.
AGCTGTGGAAGCTGTAACAGTGAATAAATTTGAGACAGAGATAGACAGTTTCTTAACTGATAAGGGAATAAGGGGTTATGGGGAGCTGGCAGGAAAGTGGACCTGAGCCCATGATCGGATCAGCCACGATCATATTAAATGGTGGAGCAGGCTCGAGAGGCCATATGGTCTACTCCTGCTCCTATTTCTTATGTTCTTATAGTGGGATGATGCCCACTGAACCTCTTATGCTACAAAGGTGCGCACCCACTCAGCTATCTCATGGCTGCTGCGCACCACACGTTGCAGGCTGCGCACTCGCGCAGTTCCATCGGGGCAGGCCTCGAGCGCTGCAGGACTAATTAAAAAGCGCTGTGATTATTTGCACGGACATCTTTGTGGTCTTCTGCGCATGTGCGCGGTATACTGGAGCTGTGCATGCACAGTACCCAGTTGCTGCTTGCACCATGGGTCACACTTTCCTCCATGTGGATGTAGTCATTGGAGGCCGGTGGGGGGGGATGAGGGGGAGAAGTGCAAGATGGAGGATCGATGGGGGGGGGAAGAAAGAGGGGGAGAAGAGAGAGAGACAATGGGGGGGGGGGGGGGGAAGAAAGAGAGAGATAGAGAGAGAATGTGGGAGAAAGATAGAGACTGCGAGAGAGGCAGGACAGAGCGAGCGCGCGAACGAGACAGAGACAGAGACAGACAGGGGGGAGTGGGGGGGGTAGGAGGGGGAGGGGAAACAGAGTGGAGGGAGGGGGGGGGGAGAAACAGAGTGGGGGGGAAGTAACAGTGGAGGGGGGGGGGGAGAGGAGAAACAGAGTGGAGGGGGGGGGGGGAGGAGAAACAGAGTGGAGGGGGGGGAGGAGAAACAGAGTGGAGGGGGGGGAGGAGAAACAGAGTGGAGAGGGGGGGAAGAGGAGAAACAGAGTGGAGGGGGGGAAGAGGAGAAACAGAGTGGAGGGGGGGGGGGAGGAGAAACAGAGTGGAGGGGGGGGGGGAGGAGAAACAGAGTGGAGGGGGGGGGGGGGAGGAGAAACAGAGTGGAGGGGGGGGGGGGAGGAGGAAACAGAGTGGAGGGGGGGGGGAGGAGAAACAGAGTGGGGGGGGGGGGAAGAAGAAACAGAGTGGAGGGGGAGGGGAGGAGAAACAGAGTGGAGGGGGGGGGGGAGGAGAAACAGAGTGGGGGGGGGGGAGGAAGAAGAAACAGAGTGGGGGGGGGTTAAGAAGAAACAGAGTGGAGGGGGGGGGTGGAGAGGAGAAACAGAGTGGAGGGGGGGGGAAGAAGAAACAGAGTGGAGGGGGGGGGAGGAGAAACAGAGTGGAGGGGGGGAGGAGGAGAAACAGAGTGGAGGGGGGGAGGAGGAGAAACAGAGTGGAGGGGGGGAGGAGGAGAAACAGAGTGGAGGGGGGGGGAGGGAGAAACAGAGTGGAGGGGGGGGGGGAGGAGAAACAGAGTGGAGGGGGGGGGAGGAGAAACAGAGTGGAGGGGGGGGGGAGGAGAAACAGAGTGGAGGGGGGGGAGGAGAAACAGAGTGGAGGGGGGGGGAGGAGAAACAGAGTGGAGGGGGGGGGGAGGAGAAACAGAGTGGAGGGGGGGGGGAGGAGAAACAGAGTGGAGGGGGGGGGAGGAGAAACAGAGTGGAGGGGGGGGGAGGAGAAACAGAGTGGAGGGGGGGGAGGAGAAACAGAGTGGAGGGGGGGGGAGGAGAAACAGAGTGGAGGGGGGGGGAGGAGAAACAGAGTGGAGGGGGGGGGAGGAGAAACAGAGTGGAGGGGGGGGAGGAGAAACAGAGTGGAGGGGGGGGGAGGAGAAACAGAGTGGGGGGGGGGGAGGAGAAACAGAGTGGGGGGGGGGAGGAGAAACAGAGTGGGGGGGGGGAGGAAGAAGAAACAGAGTGGGGGGGGGTAAGAAGAAACAGAGTGGAGGGGGGGGGGGAAGAAGAAACAGAGTGGAGGGGGGGGGAAGGGGAGAAACAGAGTGGAGGGGGGGGAGGAGAGGAGAAAGAGTGGAGGGGGGGGGGGGGAGAGAGGAGAAACAGAGTAGAGGGGGGGGGGGGGGGGAGAGGAGAGAAACAGAGTGGGGGGGGGGAGGAGAACAGAGTGGGGGGGGGGGGAGAAAGAGAACAGAGTGGAGGGGGGGGGGGGGGGGGTAAAACAGAGTGGAGGGGGGACAGGGGATTGTGGGTCCAGACGTGTGCAGTCCATTCCCGGGGACTGAGTGGCGGCCACACTTCGGAATAACATAGTTGGAGGTGCAGCACATGTACAATGGCCACTAATTGCAAATTTAAAAAGAAACTACTATTTGTTTATTGAGAAAGACACAGGTAATACTTCAATTAAACCGATAATGTACTATTGTGAATTGGTATAATGCTAGAAATAGGAGATTAAAAATTGAGAGTACAGTGAAGTTTGTTTCCCGCTATTTAATTGCGAAGTACCTAAAATAATTCGACACTTTTCGCGATAACAGCATGGATTAATATTGTGGAGAAAGTCTGAGAAAAAAAACGTTAGAAGCAAAATTTGTAAATTAACATCTTTACGTCAACATATTAGTAAATAGTTCCAAGTCAGTCTGATTGTTTCTTCTGTCCAGGAAGAAAGATGAATGTTTATTTCAGTTAAATCATAGCTTTTCCTGCTTTTTGTTTTCAATTTGGTGATGCAAATTGTGCATGTGTTTTTCTGCACTTGTCAATAAGTGCTGCATTTCTGACATGTTTCATGGTTCAAGAAGACAATATTCCATTATTAATGGAAGTGATTGAAGTTGAAAATACAGATACCTGTTTTTGTTCAATTCTTTTTAATACTGTGAACTAAAGAACTATAGCACTTTATATTTGTTGGCTGTCTGGTTGCATTGTGATTAATATTCTAATTACTTATGTGGATCTACGGCACATCAGCGCCATTTGGAAAGCCACTGCTCCTACTGCTTGTGCAGCCATTGCTATAGTGGCATGAATGATGGGCTAATACGTTGAAAACTTTAAAATGGCATGTAACTGAGTGACATTTCTGAAGTGTTAACGCATTATTATGTAGTTCTTTTATATCCCAGTCATTTCTGACAAGTAATTCTGTTTTTAAAAATAGTTTCTACATGACGAACGAAAAGCTTTCAATTAATTCTACTGTAAATAAACTTGCAGAATGGGCATGTAAATGACAAATGAATTTCAGCATAGATAAATGTAAGCTTGTGCATTTTGGTAGGAGGAATAGTCTAAATGGAGTAGAGGTGTAAAGGTATCTAGGGTTATAGATTCACAAATCATTAAAAGTAGCAACGCAGGTTAAAAAAGCCATTAAAGTGCAAATAAAGCACTGGGTTAATTTGTAGAGGAATAGAATTCAAAAGCAGAGAATTTATATTAAACTTGTATAGAACCATGTCTGATTTGAGACGGTGGGGTGGCAATATGGCATTACTGTATATATGCTTTCAAGTGGTGGCTGTTGCTGTCGTAAAAGTTGTCGTTGTAAAATTTGCCCACGGATTAAATAGTTGTGCTCAAAGGCGTTTGTGGCCCACTCAGTACAAAAAAAAAATTAGAGGGAACATTGGCGGTGCCCTAAGGATTGGTGTTGGGGTCACTTTTGTTGTCCATTTACTTAAATAATCTGGATATAGGCATAAGAGGGTGGATCTCAAAATTTGTTGGTGACACCAAACTAGATGTTGCAGCAAACTGCCATGAAGCATACAGGTGAACATAACCAGGCTGGAGAATCAGCAAATAAATGTCGGATGTAGTTTAATTTAGCAAGATGTTAAAAGCAAGGTATTTTAAGAATAATAATGAAAATATTTTAAAAAGTAACTTTCCCAATGCACTGGAGGAACTAAGGGATATAGAATCATAGAAATTTACAGCTTGGAAGGAGGCAATTTCGGCCCATTGTGTCCGTGCTGGCTGACAAAAAGCTATCCAGCCTAATCTCACTTTCCAGCTCTTGGTCTGTTGCCTTGTAGGTTACGGTACTTCAAGTGCACCTCCAAGTACTTCTTAAATGTGGTTAGTGTTTCTGCCTCTACCACCCTTTCAGGCAGTGAGTTCCAGACCACCACCCTCGGTGAAAAAAATTCCCCTCAAATCCCCTCTAAACACCCTACCAATTACTTTAAATCTATGCCTCCTGGTTGTTGACCCCTCTGCTAAGGGAAACAGATCCTTCCTATTCACTCTATCTAGGCACCTCATAATTTTATACACCTCAATAAAGGTCTCCCATCAGCTCCTCTATTCCAAAGAAAACAAACCAAGCCTATCCAATCTTTCCTCATGGCTAAAATTCTCAATTCCAGGCAACATCCTCGTAAATCTCCTCTGTACCCTCTTTAGTGCAATTACATCTTTGCTGTAATGTGGTGATCAGAACTGCACGCAGTACTCTAAGCTGTGGCCTAGCTCATGTTTTATACAGTTTAAGCATAACCTCCCTGCTCTTGTATTCTATGCCTCGGCTAATAAATGCAAGAATTCCGTATGCCTTCTTAACCACCTTATCTACCTGGCCTGCTACATTCAGGACATGCACTCTAAGGTCCCTTTGTTCCTCTACACCTCTCAGTGTCCTATCTTTTAATGTGTATTCCCTTGCCTTGTTAGCCCTCCCCAAATGCATTACCTCACACTTCTCTCGATTGAATTCCATTTGCCACTGTTCTGCCGACCTGACCAGTTAATTGATATCTTCCTGCTTTCTTCTTCATTATCAACCACACAGCCAATTTTTATATCATCTGCAAACTTCTTAATCATACCCCCTACATTCAGGCCTAAATCATTGATTTATACCACAAAAAAAAGCAAGGGACCTAGCACTGAGCTCTGCAGGACCCCACTGGAAACAGCCAACCAATCACAAAAACACCCTCCAACCATTACCCTTTGCTTCCTGCCTCTGAGCCAATGTTGTATCCAACTTGCCACTTTGCCTTGAATCCGATGGGCTTTTACTTTCGTGACTAATCTGGCATGTGGGACCTTATTAAAAGACTTGCTAAAATCCACATACACTACATCAAACGCACTACTCTCATTGACCTTCTTTGTTACCGCCTCAAAAAATTCAATCAAGTTAGTCAGACTCGACCTTCCCTTAACAAATCCATGCTGACTGTCTTTGATTAATCTGTGTCTTTTTAAATTAAGATTCATCCTGTCCCTCAGAATTTTTTTCCAATTTTCCCACCATTGAGGATAGCCTGACTGGCCTGTAATTACTTGGTCTATCCCTTTCTCCCTTTTTAAACAAACAAAGGTACAATGTTAGTAGTCCTTCAGGTCTTCTGGCACCACATCTGTAGCCAGAGAGGATTGGAAAATGATGGTCAGAGCCTCTGCTATTTCCTTTTTTGCGTCTCTTAACAGCCTGGGATACATTTCATCCGGACCTGGGGATTTATCCACTTTCAAAGCTGCTAAACCTCTCAATACTTCATCTCTCGCTATGTTTATTTCATCTAACATTTCACTCCTCTTCCCTGATTGCAATGACTGCATCGCCCCTCTCCTTTGAGAAAACAGTCACAAATTATTCATTAAGAACCATACCCACATCTTCCGCCTCCACACAACAGATTACCTTTATAGTCTTTAATAGGCCCCACTCTTTCATTAGTTATCCTCTTGCTCTTACTGTATTTATAAAACATCTTTGGGGGTTTCCTTGATTTTTTTTATGCCCTCGCTTTGCTTTCCTGATTTACTTTTTAATTGCACCACTCACTTTCTATAATCTTCCAAGGTTTCCGCAGTATTGAGCCCTCAGTATGTGTCATAACCCTCCTTTTTTTTCCCCAGGGGGCTCTAGATTTGTTGGTCCCACCCTTTTTCTTTAAAGGGAACATACTTGCTGTGAACCCTCAATTTAAAAAAACCCAGCAAAGGACGACTAAAAAAAAAATAAAGAGAGAGAAGATGGATTATGAGAGTAAATTAGCAAGAAATATAAAAACAGATAGTAAGAGCTGCTGCAGGTATGTAAAAAGGAAGAGAGTAGCTAAAGTAAATGCTAGTCCCTTAGAGGGTGAGACTGAAGAATTAATAATGGGTCAGTAAAGAAAGAGTATTTGGTAAAATAATGGGATTAAAGGTGGACAAGTCCCCTGGACCTGATGGCCTACATCCTAGGATCTTAAAAGAAGTGGCTGCAGAGATAGTGGATGCATTGGTTGCAATCTAAAAAAATTCCCTGGATTCTGGAGAGGTCCCAGCAGATTGGAAAACTGCAAATGTAAGGCCCCCTATTTAAGAAAGGAGGCACAGAAAGCAGGAAACTATAGACCAGTTAGTCTAACATCTGTCGTTGGGAAAAAGCTGGAGTCCATTATTAAGGAAGCAGTAGTAGGACATTTAGAAAAGCATAATACAGTCAAGCAGAGTCAGCATGGTTTTATGAAAGGGAAATCATTGTTTGACAAATTTGCAGGAGTTCTTTGAGGGTGTAACGAGTAGGGTGGCTAAGGGGGAACCAGTGGATATGGTGTATTTGGATTTCCAGAAGGCATTCGATAAGGTGCCACATAAAAGGTTACTGCACAAGAGAAGGGCTCACGGGGTCGGGAGTAATATATTAGCATGGATACAGGATTGGCTAACAGAAACGAGAGTGTCGGGATAAATGGGTCATTTTCCAGTTGGCAAACGGTAACTCGTGGGGTACCACAGGGATCGGTGCTGGGGCCTCAACTATTTACAATCTATATTAATGACTTGGATGAAGGGACCAAGTATAATGTACCAAGTTTTCTGATGATACAAAGATGGGTGGGAAAGCCAAGTTGTGAGGAGGACACAAATAATCTGCAAAGGGATATAGACAGGCTAAGTGAATGGGCAAACATTTGGCAGATGGAGTATAATGTGGAAAGTGTGAGGTTATCCACTTTGGCAGGAAAAATATAAAAATAAAATTATTTAAATGGAGAGATTACAAAATGCTGCAGTACAGAGGGACCTGGGGGTCCTTGTGCATGAAACACAAAAATTTAATATGCAGGTACAGCAAGTGATCAGGAAGGCAAATGGAATGTTGGCCTTTATTACAAGGGGCTTAGAGTATAAAAGCAGGGAAGTCGTGCTACAACTGTACAGGGTATTGGTGAGACTACACCTAGAGTACTGCGTACAGTTTTGGTTTCCTTATTTAAGGAGCGATATACTTGCATTGGAGGCAGTTCAGAGAAGGTTCACTAGGTTGATTCCGGAGATGAAGGGGTTGACTTATGAAGAAAGGTTGAGCAGGTTGGGCCTATACACATTGGAGTTTAGAAGAATAAGAGATGAACTTATTGAAACATATAAGATGCTGAGGGGGCTCGACAGGGTAGATGCAGAGAGGATGTTTCCACTCATGGGGGAATCTAGAACTAGGGGGCATAGTTTAAGAATAAGGGGTCGCCCATTTGAGATGAGGAGGAATTTCTTCTGTCAGAGGGTTGTAAATCTGTGGAATTCTCTGCCCCAGAGAGCTGTGTAGGTGGGGTCATTGAATATATTTAAAGTGGAGATAGACAGGTTTTTGAACGATAAGGGAGGAATGGGTTATGGGGAGCGGGCAGGGAAGTGGAGCCAAGTCCAAGATCAGATCAGCCATGATCTTATTAAATGGTGGAGCAAGGCCGACGGGCCAAATAGCCTACTCCTGCTCCTATTTCTTATGTTCTCATATTCTCAAGGGTGTGTAGGCACATAAATATTTAAAATGGATGTACAGAATTAAAAAAAAAATGGCAGCAAATGGGCTTTAAATAGGGAGAATCTGGATACCATCAACATATGGAAGATGACCCCATGCCTGTAAATTACATCACTGAAGGGCAGCATGTGAATGAGGAAGAGAAGGAGGCCAAGGATATATCTCTTGACTGATTTCAGAGTGACAGTAGGAAGAGAAGCAATTACTGAGGATGTGCTGGCTGTATTTGGATAGACTGGGGTAAAACCATGCAAGAACACTCCCGTGAGCCTGACAACAGAGGAGAAACAGTGGAGGAGGATGGTGTGGTCCACCATATTAAACACCGCACAGAGGTTGAGGAGGACAACAACTACTTGCATTTATGTGGTACCGTAAACATAAAAAAGCACCCCAAAGCAAATCAGAGGTGTAATGAGACAGAAATTGACACCAAGCCAAAGGGAAATATATTAAAGGGGTGAAAAAGAGGTGGATTTTAAGGGGGACCCTAAAGGATGAGAGGGAGGTGCAGAAGCGGTAGGGTTTGGGGAGGGGGGGGGGGGGGACCGTGGATAGCTGAAGGCATGGCTGCGAATGCTGGAGGGAGGGGAGGATATAAAGGGCGTCGGTGGGCTCATTCAAAAGGACATTGTATGCCAATTCAGTTCAGATATAAACCGCTTTCTCAGAATTTCTCCCAACACATCAGAAATGCAAAAACCTCTCTCCAGCATCACTTCTTTAGCCACCCACTGTTGCTCCTATTCTTCATCTCCAGTACCTGGCACCAGGCACAACGCAGAAATTACTACCCTTGAAATATTGTAGGTGAATTCCTATCTTTGGGAAAAGTCATCCTCATAGCTCTTTCACTTACATCCCAACTCTTAAACCACCCTCTTCAAGACATTAATAATACTCCTCACTAGATCACTGGTTCTTGCATGAAACACAACTACTGCCTGATAATCCTTCATCTTCAAAACCTTTTTCAGCCGCTCCATTATGCATCTTATTCTGGTACCCGAGAGACAACATACCTTTAGGAATTCCCAGTTGTGGCTGTGAAGGTTATCATCATCATCATATGCAGTCCCTCGGAATCGAGGAAGAGTTGCTTCCACTCCTGAAGTGAGTTCTTTGGTAGCTGAACAGTCCAATAAGAGAGCCACAGACTCTGTCACAGGTGGGACAGGTAGTCGTTGAGGGGAGGGGTGGGTGGGATTGGTTTGCCGCACGCTCTTTCTGCTGCCTGCGCTTGATTTCTGCATGCTCTCGGCGTTGACTCGAGGTGCTCAGCGCCCTCTCGGATGCACTTCCTCCACTTAGGGCAGTCTTGGGTCAGGGACTCCCAGGTGTCAGTGGGGATGTTGCACTTTATCAGGGAGGCTTTGAGGGTGTCCTTGTAGAGTTTCCGCTGCCCACCTTTTGCTAATTTGCCGTGAAGGAACTCCGAATAGAGCACTTGCTTTGGGAGTCTCGTGTCTGGCATTCGGACTATGTGGCCTGCCCAACGGGGCTGATCGAGTGTGGTCAGTGCTTCAATGCTGGGGATGTTAGCCTGAATGAGGACGCTGATGTTGGTGCACTTATCCTCCCAAGGGATTTGTAGGATCTTGCGGAGACATCGTTGGTGATATTTCTCCAACAACTTGAGATGTCTACTGTACATGGTCCATGTCTCTGAGGTTATGTACCCCCCAATAATGGTGAATGGCATAGCTACCATTTGTCTGTTCTCCTCATTGGTATTACTCTTTCTGCCTTGGGTAACCACTTGCTTCACGGTACCATAATGGTCTGGATTTTGTGGGCCTGATGACGGCATATGCACAGTGAACTCCATCGTAAGCCCTCAGAATGACCCCGCAAGTTCTGGGTTTGCGCACGCGTGAAAATCAGGGATCTGCGATCCGTCAAGTTTCTCCATGACAGATGTCCGCATGCACCCCAAAAACAATTTCACCGGCAGAGTTGGGCTTCTGAACTGGTGCCCAGCGGATGCCCACAAAACCCTTATGCCTGGTAAAAGCAGGCATAGGGACTGCTTTTACCAGCTTAAGGGTTAAAATAAATGTTAAATCAAAATTTCAAAAAATGATTAAAACATGCAAAAACATTTAAAAATAGTTCATGCAAATTTTGGGCCGAATTAACATTTTTTAAATTAAATTTTTATTTTAAATGCTTAATTAAATAAACTTTTCCTACAACCTATGCTACTTCTAAAAAAAATACCTAGGTATGAACTTATTAAACAGGTCATTATTTTTTTATTCAAAACAAATCATAAAGAAGGTGTGTGTTGTCTATATCCTACATGGCTACTGTTTGTACTATCAAAACGTGTGCCAGAGGGCACAGCAGTGGGAGGCTTGTAGGTTACCTGTAGAGGTGTGCTTGGCCTAGTATAAAAGGCAGGCCACCAGGTGTGATCCTCACTTTGGAGTTATCAATAAAGGACTAAGGTCACTACAGTTCAAGTACAACACATTGCCTCGTGGGGTCATTGTTAGAGCATCTAAGGACATAATGTATTAGGACTCAAACAGTATACATCCATATATGAGGATGTATGGTGAGGTGTTTAAAAGGAAAAATACTACTAATGTTGGAAATCTGAAATAAAAACAGAAAATGCTGACAATACATTGCATCTGTAAAAACATATAGGTGAATGCTTTGAGTAGAGATCCAGAGTCAGCTCTTACTAAGGATCTAATTTTCAAGAATCGTGCATTCCGTGATTTGGTCGCAGACAGGCAAGCATTTACTGTTGAAGTTCCACAACTGATAATGATGTGTCCATGCTATGGCTAGAACGTTAGCGGCAATGCACTCATGGTTTATGGTGAGTTGTGCTACGCAGGAAATGCAGTGTTCACCAGTGTATAGTGCCTCTCCCTAAATTAACTTTTTTTAAAAAACGCTTGTTAAGCCCTCGTTAAAGACCTATTGAGGAGACCGTTGGCAAGATTTTGTAGCTTTGGACATTCCACCTTTGTGGTGGGAAGTCCAAAGCCTGTTTAAGCTTAGTTTTAGAACAGTGGAAAAATGATGATATGGAAAGTGAACTGAAACAAACATTAAAAACTTGTAGGATAATGGGGAAGCAGAGCCAAATGCATTGCTAGGCACAATGCAGCTGTCCCCATGAGGAAGAGCTCTACATGGCAGAAACACCCTATGGTGCCAAGGGGATATATTACTATTAATGTTCAACCCATCTGTTATGTTTTCTTGACACTGCAATGTAGATTTTCCAATCCGTTGCAAGTCCAACTGGATACAGGGCATTGCATGAATCGCACCCATCCAAACTGTAATGCACTGATTCAGTTTCCAGGGTCAGTCTAACTTTAACATTACGGGTGAACTACGGATGTGGAATACATCTGCTAATGGGAGTTTGGAACATAGAAACAGGAGCAGGCCATTCAGCACCAAGAGCCTGCTCCGCCATTCAATTAGATCATGGCTGATCTGTATCTTAACTTCATTTACCTTCCTTAGTTCCATATTCCTTAATACCTTGACATAACAAAAATCTATCAATCTCAGTTTTGACATTTTCAATTGACCAAGCCTTAAAAGCTTTTTGGGGGTGAGTTTTCCAGATTTCCATTACCTTTTGCGTGAAGAAGCGCTACCCGACGTCACCCCTGAACAACCTAGCTCTAATTTTCTGGTTATGGCCCGTTGTTCTGGACCCCCCCCACCAGAAGAATTAGTTTTTCTTCACCATATCCTTTAATCACCTTAAATGCCTCGATTAGATCACCCCTTAATCCTCAATACTCGAGGGAATACAAGCCTAGTCTATACAACCTGTCCTCATAATTTAACATGTTAAGCCCGGTATAATTCTAGTGAATTCGTGCTGCACCCTTCCAAAGCCAAAATAACCTTTCCGAGGAATGATGCTCAGAACTGAATGCAGTACTCCAGATACGGTCTAACCAGAGCTCTGGAGAACTGTAGTATAACTTCCACCCCTTTGAGATGAAGGCCAACATTCCATGAGCCTTTTAAATTATTTTATCTACCTGCCCACTAGTTTCTAGTGATTTCTGTATATGGACCCCTAAATCTCTCTGCTCCTCCACAGTTCCTAGCATTCTGTTACACCAATGGAAAAAAAAATGTATTCACCGGTGATCTGGAGAGGTAGTTACACAAGGATTTCCTGGTCAGGAAATTTGAATAGACAATGGTGTAAATCCTGTGTAAAATGGATGTAATTAGCTAGTGTTCATTGAAAATGGAGAGTAGCTTTTAAAAAGGCAGTTCAGCTTGTACACTTCAACATCAATCTGGGGTCGAAAAGTGTAAGGAACCTGTGGCTCCCTCACTTGGCTCTCAGATAAATTCATTGCATGCCTCATCAAACTTTTCATCATACTTTTCAAGAATAGTGCTACAGCAGGAACATACTCATCCAGGCTAACATCCCCAGTATTGAAGCACTGACCACACTTGATCAGCTCCGCTGGGCAGGCCACATAGTTCGCATGCCAGACACGAGACTCCCAAAACAAGTGCTCTATGCGGAGCTCCTTCACAGCAAACAAGCTAAAGGTGGGCAGAGGAAACGTTACAAGGACACCTTCAAAGCCTCCCTGATAAAGTGCAACATTCCCACTGACACCTGGGAGTTCCTGGCCAAAGACCAGCCTAAGTGGAGAAAGTGCATCCGGGAGTACGCTGAGCACTTCGAGCCTCAACACTGAGAGCATGCAGAAATCAAGCGCAGGCAGCGGAAAGAGCGTGCGGCAAGCCAGTCCCACCCACCCCTTCCCTCAACGACTATCTGTCCCACCTGTGACAGAGTCTGTGGCTCTCGTATTGGACTGTTCAGCCACCAAAGAACTCACTTCAGGAGTGGAAGCAAGTCTGCCTTGATTCCGAGGTCTGCCTATGATGATGATGATGCATCAAGCAGACAGACAAGGTAGCAAGGATGGCACCAAGCAGGAGAAGTACTTTTCTGACCAACCTCCAAGCTTTGCTGAAAGAAACTGAAGTCAGGAGGCAGACTCCTGGGTGTATGTCCCAGCAGGCCAGCCAGAAATGTGACTCGTGCTACCTGGGGGTGGGGGCATTGGCACTGAGTGTCAACTCCTTCACCCCAGGACTGCAGACCAGTGCTGAAAGAAATTCAGCGAATCTCACCAGGGCAGGCTAGGTAACGCACCAGACACTCCTCCTTGCCTACCCTGTGCACCAGCATATTCTTCCTTTTCTTAAAAGGAACACTTGTATGACTAACCCTTCAAAATTCACTCTGGTAAAAAGGGGTGTAGGGGAGGGGGGGGGCTCTCACTCAGTATCTTTCGCTATCCAGTTCTCGAAGTTAGTTATGTGTACAACCCTAACATCCCTTCCTCCACTTTAACACAAACTGATATCCCCCACATTTCTTACCTTAGCTCTCCCGTGCCACTTGATACACTCTCAACTGCTAACCTTCCCCCAAAGTTCAAAGGAAGCCAGCAACCCTGTAAAAGTGGATGACCCTATTTCATTGCCTTGCTATGATGCCAAAGCTGCTGAATTCCCTAACTCTCCTGCAAAGTGTGTCAGTCACCTGACAAATATATGCCAACACGCAACCTGGCCGCCATTAGATCACCCGTGGCTGCCTGAAATGATGCTGCGCCATAAAAGTTGAGCGAACTGGCACGTTCATAGCAGAAGAGCGTAGCTGGGGGTGACAAAGCTGCTCATTGCCTCTTTGGTGGAGCACACTTTTCTGACGTGCATTTTTCAGTAATATGACCTGCACTGCCTGTATATTTTATTGAGGGGGATAATACCTGGTGTGCTGCATCCTTCTTAAATGCTGTCAGACTCTCCTCAGCTCCAACATGTAATGTTCGTCCTCCATGACAATTGTATATAAGGATGTGGCTAGAGAATTCAATACCTGTGTCTGAGAAGCGCTCACTTGAGATAGGGGATGGGGTGGGGCAGGGCAAAAATCTGGGGGTGGTCCGACCCTGTCAGAAGCAGTGAGAAGCAAGTGCAGGTGTCTATAGACAGAATGGCAATAAGTAAATAGCTGCTAACTATGTTTCCCAGCTGCAGAAATCATAATTCAAATTCTCCAAACTCTTCAGGCTCAAAACTCCTCATTTCCATCTGTATCAGCTGATTCTGCTTCACATAGAAACATAGAAAATAGGTGCAGGGGTAGGACATTCTGCCCTTCGAGCCTGCACCACCATTTAATAAGATCATGGCTGATCATTCACCTCAGTACCCCATTCCTGCTTTCTCTCCATACCCGTTGATCCCTTTAGCCATAAGGGCCATATCTAACTCCCTTTTGAATATATCTAACGAACTGGCCTCAACAACTTTCTGCGGTAGAGAATTCCACAGGTTAACCACTCTGAGTGAAGAAGTTTCTCCTCATCTCGGTCCTAAATGGCATACCACTTATTCTTAGACTGTGACCCCTGGTTCTGGAATTCCCTAGCAACGGGAATATTCTTCCTGCCTTTAACCTGTCCAATCCCGTCAGAATTTTATATGTTGCTATGAGATCCCCTCTCATTCTTCTAAATTCCAGTGAATACAGGCCCAGTCGATCCAGTCTTTCCTCATATGTCAGTCCTGCTATCCCAGGAATCAGTCTGGTGAACCTTCGCTGCACTCCCTCAATAGCAAGAATGTCCTTCCTCAGATTAGGAGACCAAAACTGAACACAATATTCCAGATGAGGCCTCACCAAGGCCTTGTACAACTGCAGTAAGACCTCCCTGTTCCTATACTCAAATCCCCAGCTATGAAGGTCAACATGCCATTTGCCTTCTTCACCGCCTGCTGTACATGTATGCCAACTTTCAATGACTAATTTACCATGACACCCAGGTCTCGTTGCACCTCCCCTTTTCCTAATCTGTCACCATTCAGATAATATTCTGCCTTCCTGTTTTTGCCACCAAAGTGGATAACCTCACATTTATCCACATTATACAGCATCTACCATGCATTTGCCCACTCACCTAACCTGTCCAAGTCACCCTGCAGCCTTTTAGCATCCTCCTCACAGCTCACACCGTCACCCAGCTTAGTGTCATCTGCAAACTTGGAGATATTACACTCAATTCCCTCATCCAAATCATTGATGTATATTGTAAATAGCTGGGGACCCAGCACTGAACCCTGCGGCACCCCACTAGTCACTGTCTGCCATTCTGAAAAGGACCAGTTTATCCCAACACTCTGCTTCCTGTCTGCCAACCAGTTCTCTATCCATGTCAATACATTACCCCTAATACCATGTGTTTTAATTTTGTACACTAATTTCGTGAGACCTTGTCAAAAGCCTTTTGAAAGTCCAAATACACCACATCCACTGGTTCTCCCTTGTCCAGACTACTATTTACATCCTCAAAAAATTCTAGAAGATTTGTCAAGCACGATTTCCCTTTCATAAATCCATGCTGACTTGGGCCGATCCTGTCACTGCTTTCCAAATGCGCTGCTATTTCATCTTTAATAATTGATTCCAACATTTTCCCCACTGCCGATGTCAGGCTAACCGGTCTATAATTCCCAGTTTTCTCTCTCCCTCCTTTTTTTAAAAAAGTGGGGTTACATTAGCTCCAGTCCATAGGAACTGATCCAGAGTCGATAGACTATTGGAAAGTGATCACCAATGCATCTACTATTTGTAGGGCTCTTCCTTAAGTACTCTGGGATGCAGACTATCAGGCCCTGGGAATTTATCGGCCTTCAATCCCATCAATTTCTCTAACACAGTTTTCTGACTAATAAGGATTTCCTTCAGTTCCTCCTTCACGCTAGACCCTCGGTCCCCTAGTATTTCCAGAAGGTTATTTGTATCTTCCTTCGTGAAGACAGAACCAAAAAGTATTTGTTCAATTCATCTGTCATTTCTTTGTTCCCCATTATAAATTCAGCTGATTCTGACTGCAAGGGACCTACATTTGTCTTCACTAATCTTTTGAGGATGTAACGAGCAGAGTGGATAAAGGAGAACCAGTAGATGTGCATTTGGTTTTCCAGAAAGCATTCGATAAAGGTGCCACATAAAAGGTTACTGCACAAGAGAAGAGCTCATGGGGTTGGGGCTAATATATTAGCATGGATAGAGGATTGGCTAACTAACAGAAAACAGAGAGTTGGGATAAATGGGTCATTTTCAGGTTGGCAAACTGTAACTAGTGGGGTGCCACAGGGATCAGTGGTGGTGCCTCAACTATTTACAATTTATATTAATGACTTGGATGAAGGGACAGAGTGTAATGTAGCCAAATTTGCTGATGATGCAAAGATAAGTGGGAAAGCAAGTTATGAGGAGGCTGTAAAGAATCTACAAAGGGAGAAAGATAGGCTCAGCGAGTGGGCAAAAATTTGGCAGATGGAGTATAATATGGGAAAATGTGAGGTTATCCACTTTGGTAGGAAAAATAAAAAAGCAAATTACTATTTAATATTTACAAAACGCTGCTGACTGTGGGATCTGGGGGCTTCTTGTACATGAAACACAAAAAGTTAGCATGCAGGTATAGCAAGTAACCAGAAAGGCAAATGGAATGTTGGCCTTTATTGCAAGCGGGATGGAGCATAAAAGCAGGGAAGTCCTGCTCCAATTATACATGGCATTGGTACGACCACACCTGGAGTACTGCATACAGTTTTGGTCTCCTTATTTAAGGAAGGATATACTTGCATTGGTGGCAGTTCAGAGAAGGTTCACGAGGTTGATTTCTGAGATGAAGGGGTTGTCATATGAAGAAAGGTTGCACAGGTTGGGCCTATACTCATTGAAGTTTAGAAGAATGGGAGGTGATCTTATTGAAACACAAGATCCTGAGGGGGCTTGACATGGTAGATGCAGAGAGGATGTCTCCCCTCATGAGGGAATCTAGAACTAGGAGGCATAGTTTCAGAATAAGGAGTCACCCATTTAAGACAGAAGTGAGGAGGAATTTCTTCTGAGGGTCGTGAATCTTTGGAATTCTCTACCCCAGGGAGCTGTGGAGCCTGGATCATTGAATATATTTAAGCTGGAGATGGACAGATTTTTGAATGATAAGGGAGTCAGGAGTTATGGGGAGTGGGTGGGGAAAGAGAGTTGAGGCCAGGATTAGATCAGCCACGATCTTATTGAATGGTGGAGCAGGCTCGAGGGGCCAAATGGCCTACTTCTGCTCCTATTTTTTATGTTCTTGACGTCCACTTTTGCCTGAGTATGCCTCTGTGAAGCAACATATAGATGCTAGTTGTTGCTGAAAGTGTAGGAACTTGGATATGCTAATAAGTTAATGAGGTCAGTGGGACACTTTAGGCGGATCTCAGCAAAAGCCAAACAGTGGGTGGCATTTTAATGGTAGAAATTGAGTGGAAACGTATTCTGCCCAATTCTCTATAAGTCGCTAATATGCTGAAACCGGCAAGGAAATTCACCTGTTTGGTCTACAAGGAATGGAGCTGGCCAGTGTTGCTCAGTTCTCCAATGGGGCATGGAGAGTCATCTAGAAAAATTAACGTAAAGGAGGTACTTTTTTGGCACTAAATACCTCGGGCTCCAAAGAAAAGCATCCCAGAGGAAATGGGAGACAATGGCCACCAGTGTGAATGCCACTATCATAATACCATGCATGTGAAAGCAGTGCAGGAAACAGTCCAATGACGTTACCAGCTCAGCAAAGATAAGAGAACCCATAATTATCTATCTTTACTGCAGCGTACGAAGAATGTATGATACTTAGTCTTGTACAAGACAGCCCATCGCAATTGAGAGAGCGAACACACTTACAGGAGACAGAACTCATAATTTCAGACCGCTAACCTTGTATAAGGAATAAGCCCTTGCAATCCTGAGATAGCAGGTCGTAGAGGGGGATTAGATTTGCGGCAGCTAAAGGTTTGTCAGCAACCTCTTTTCCTCTTTCTCTCATCCTACTTTCTAATTCATTGTCAGCCAACTATATACTTAAGACCATTACTATTCACATCTTCTTCTGAAATACACAACGTTAAAAGACAAACTTCAAATGGAACAGGGGATGAATTAAAAGGTAATAAAATTGGGATGTATTACTGCGATATATTTGTTGAGAAAAAAAAAGCAATACACTTAGAAAGTTGAATATGCAAGATAAACATATACCCAAGAAGATGAAGTGCAAGTTAAAAGAGCTTCTCAAAATGGAAGAATGGGGCATTTAAAATTGGAGTGGGAAAAATGAATGATACAAAGCATACTAAAAGGAGGAGGGGGGGGGGGGGGAAGGAGGGAGCACTAGGGAACTCTAGGAATTTGCTAAAACAAAGAAGAGTTTAGAAGTACAAAAAAAGCTCAGGTGACAAAGCTGGCAAAACAGATTAAACACAATACTTACACATTCTAGCAGTATAACAATGGGCCAAAAATCAGTCTCTATGGGCGTGTACAATGTGCGCATGTACCTGTAGAGACCCCGCAAGTGCCGGTTCTCGAAAGTGCCGAAATCCGGCATCTGCGAATTGTCAACATTTCTTTTGATAATTCCAACGCATCCCCAGGGGAAGGGCCTTCGCGGGCAGAGATTTGGGCTTTTTACCCAGTTAATGTCCTTCAAACTATTATGCCTGGTAAAAGCAGGCGGAAGGCTTGCTTTTACCAGCGTAAGAGTTTTAAAGAGAGAAAAATAAAATGTTAGCAAGAATTTTTATATTAAAAACCCTGTCCATTAAGTCAAGTTTATTTTTACCCCTATTAAAACATAAAACAAATTTCAAAAAAGTTTTTTTTTTGTCTAAAACATTTAATTAAATTCAATTACAATTAATTTGAAATGTGAAATGTTTTTCTTATTTATTTTAAAATGTCTGTGGGTGTATTTCTCATTCTTAGAAATGGTGATCTCTGTACAAACGGAACTCACCATTACTGTGAATGGGGATACCCCATTTTCCTTGGTTGGTCCGGCCCACATGATCCCAGGCTGCACATATGCTCCAGGAATACGTGTACCCCTACGCTGGACTGCGCAGCTAGGACTCAGAGTGCAAGGCTACATTCCTCCAGGACCACCAAGTAGTTCCGTAAAAAAAATTTTGGTCGGAGGAATCCGACCGCAATTTTTGACCCAATGAAAAAGTAATGGTATAACTCTACAAGATAAAAGTGATAGTGAATATAAAGATAAACTGTCTCGTATTCACTCATGTGAATATTTGTATTCAATTAAATGAATCCAATATTTGAAGTACACCCAGCTAAGATGACAGAGGTATTGATGTCTTAAAGGGAACTTAAGGCTAACAAAATCCTTGGCCGACATGTGCCACCTTTTAGGATGCTGAAATGGGTAGGAAGGAAATTTGTGGGACACTGTCCATGATAAATAAAGGAATCAATGGCCACCAGTAAACTTCTACAAAACTGGAAAGAAGTAAAAGCAGGACCTAAATTTGAAACAATGATAAAAATATGACTTGGACAGCTACGGTCCATTTGTCTAATTATCAACAGGTGAAATAAATTTAAAATAATTTAAACGACATAGTATTTGTATGACAGAAACAGGCCATTCAGCCCAACAGGTCCATGCCAGTGTTTATGCACCACACAAGCCTCCAGCCGCCCTTCTTCATTTAACCCCATCAGCATTTTTTTCTATTCCTTTCTCCCTCATCTGTTTATCTAGCTTCCCTTTAAATGCATTTATGCTAGTCACCTCAAATACTCCTTGTGGTAGCGAGTTCCACATTCTAACGATTTTCTGGGTAAAGATGTTTCTCCTGAATTCCCTATTGGATTTATCTTCTGGTCTACCCCACAAATGAAAACATCTTCTCTATGTCTACCCTATCCAACCCTTACTTTCCTGATAGCAATAACCTCTCAGTTCTGGTATCATCATAGTAAATCTTTTTGCACCTCCTTCAGATCCTCTGTATCCTTTATATCCTTTTTATAATATGGAGACCAGAACTGTTCTCAGGATTTTAAATGTGGTCTAACCAGGGTTTGATGCAAGTTTAACATAAGTTCTCTGCTTTTTAATTCTATCCCTCTAGAAATGATCCGCAGTGCATTGTTTGCTTCCTTTAATGGCCTTATTAACTTGCGTCACTACTTTGTGATTTGTGTATCTGTGCCCCCAGATCCCTCTGCTCCGTTACCCCATTTAGACACTTATTTTCGAAGACATTAGCCTCCTTATTCTTCCTATCAAAATGTACCACCGCACACTTATCTATATTGAAGTTCATATGAATTACACGCCCATTCTGGAAATTTATTAATGTCTTCCTATATTTTGTCCTAGTCCTCTTTTGTATTAACTACACCCCCAAATTTGGTGTGATCTGCAAATTTTGAAACTGTACTTCGGATTCCCGGGTCCAAATTGTTTATGTAAGTAGTGAACAATGGTCCTAGCACCAATCCTTGCACCAGTTCCCAACCATTACCAGTCTGAGTTAGTAGCTTTAACCTCTACTCACGATTTTTTGCTTTGTAGCCAGCTTGCTATCCATTCTGCTACTTGTCCTCTGACTCCACACCTTAGTCATGAGTCTACTATACGGGACCTTATCAAAGACTTTTTGAAAATCTAAATATATTACGTCTACTACATTGCCCTATCTACCCTTTCTGTTACTTCTTCAAAGAATTCAATAAGGTTGGCCAAGCATGACCTTCCATTTTGAAATCCGTGCTGACTATATTTTCAGTTTCTAGATTTTCTTTCTATTACATCTTTGAGTAAGGATTCCATTATCTTTCATACCACTGACGTTATGACAATTGGTCTGTAGTTCCCTGGACTTGGTCTATTTCCCTTTTTAAATATAGGATTCACATTAGCTGTCCGCCAGTCCTCTGACACTATTCCTTTTTCGAAAGAACTTTTTATATATATGTAATGGCGCTTTTGCTATCTTTTCCCTAACCTCTTAATAGGCATGGATGCAATCCATCTAAAATCAGGGGTTTTATTCTCTCCAAGTTTGATTAGTTTATCAATTATATCCCTCCTTTCTATTGTAAATGTCTTTATATCTTTTTAAATCTCTTCTTTTAATGTCATGTCCATCATGTTAGCCTTCCTGGTAAATACAGAGGCAAAGTAATTATTTAATATTTCTGCCAATTTGCTGTAATAACCTGAGTTTATCATGTGTAGCCCTTAGTGACCCTATCCCCATCCTGATTTTTCTTTTGTTATTGATGTGTCTGTAGAATACTTTACTATTTCTTTTTATATTCCTTGATGATTTAATGATTCCTTGATGGTGTTCCCCAGGGGTCAGTACTAGGACCACTGGTTTTCTTGATATGTATTAATACACAAGAACATAAGAAACAGGAGCAGGAGTAGGCCATACTGCCCCGTGAGCCTGCTCGACCATTCGATAAGATTATGGCTGATCATTGGCCTCAACTCCACTTTCCTGTCCGATCTCCATATCCCTTGATGCCCCTGGAGTCCAAAAATCTATTCATCTCAGCCTTGAATATACTCAACGACTCAGTATCCACAGCCCTCTGGGGCAGAGAATTCCAAAGATTTACAACCCTTTGAGTGAAAAAATTCCTCCTCATCCCGGTCTTAAATGGCTTACCCCTTATCCTGAGACTATGCCGCCTAGTTCTAGACACTCCAGCCAGGTGAAACAACCTCTCAGCATCTACCCTGTCAATCCCTTCAGAATCTTGTACGTTTCAATGAGATCAGCTCTCATTCTTCTAAGCTTCAGAGAGTATAGACCCATTTTACACAATCTATCATCATAGGACAGCCCTCTCATCCCAGGAATCAATCTAGTGAACCTTCGTTGCACTGCCTCCAAGGCAAGTATATCCTTCCTTAGATAAGACCAAAACTGTGCATGATACTCCAGGTGTGGTCTCACCAAGGCCCTGTACAATTATAGCAAGACTTCCTTACTCTTTATACTCCAACCCCCTTACAATAAAGGCCAATATGCCACTTACCTTCCTTATTGCCTGCATGCTAGGTTGGACTGGAAAATTTAATTCACTTTGCATCCAATTTCCACCCTCCCCTCACCTTCACATGGTCCATCTCCGACTCTTCCCTTCCCTTCTTTGACTTTTCTGTCTCCATTTCTGGAGATTGACTATTGACAAACATTCCCTATAAGCCCACTGACTCCCACAGCTATTTGGACTACATTTCCTCCCACCATGCATCCTATAAGGACTCCATTCCATTCTCCCAGTTTCTCCATCTCCATCACTTCTGCTCTGACGATGCCACCTTCCACACTAGTGCCTCTGATGTGTCTTCCTTTTTCCTCAACCGAGGATTCCCCTCTGCCGTGGTTAACATGGCCCTCGACTGTGTCCGTTCTATTTCCCGCACCTCTGCTCTGACCCCTTCCCTCCCTCTCAGAACCACGACAGGGTTCCCCATCCTCACTTTTCACCCCACCAGCCTCCATGTTCAACGGATCATCCTCCGCCATTTCCACCACCTCCAGCATGATCCCACCACCAATCACATCTTTCCCTCCCCCGCCTCTCCGCATTCTGAAGGGACTGCTCCCTCTGCGACACAGGAGATGCAACACCTGGCCTTTTACCTCCTCCCTTCACACTGTCCAGGACCCCAAATACTCCTTCCAGGTGATACAGCAATTTATTTGTACTTTTTTCAATTTAGTATACTGTATTCGCTGCTCACAATGTGGTCTCTACACTGGAGACCAAACGCAGATTGGATGACTGCTTTGCGGAACACCTCCGTTCAGTCCTTAAGCGTGACCGAGTTTCCGGTTGCCTGTCACTTTAATTCTCCGCTTCACTCCCACTCTGACCTCTCCGTCCTCGGACTCCTGCAATATTCCAATGAAGCTCAAGGAACAGAACTTCATCTTTCGTTTAGGCACTTTACAGCATTCGGCACTTAACATAGAGTTCAACAATTTCAGACCTTAACTTCTGCCCATATTTTGCTCATGTATTTTTTCTCTCTGTTCCCCATGGCAGCTGGTAATTATCCTGCCATTCACACCCTATCTAAACAAATCTTTTTCTAATTTCTGCTATTACCATCTCAAGTCGGCCCATCGTCCCTCATGTCTCTCAAATCTCTCCTGTCTTCCACCCTATCACAGACCTTCCCTTTTGTTCTTTCCTCCCCTCCCCCTTTCAGTGCTCCTTAAGAATCTTCACCAGTTCTGATGAAGAGTCATCGACCCGAAACGTTAACTCTGTTTCTCCCCACAGATGTTGCCTGACCTGCTGAGATTTCTAGCATTTTCTGTTTTTATTTCAGATTCCAGCATCCGCAGTATTTTGCTTTTGTGCAAGCTTTGTGTTTCTTGCACAAGGACACACAAATCTCTCTGAACACCAACATTTAAAAGTTTCTGACCAATTAAAAAATATTCTGTTTTTCTATTCTTCCTACCAAAGTGAATAACCTCACATTTCCCTACATTATACTCTATCTGCCACCTTACTGCCCATTCACTTAGTCTATCTATATTGCTTTGTAGACTCTGTTCTCCTTACAGGTTACTGTCCCACCTAGCTTTATATCGTCAGAAAACTTGGATATATTACACTCGGTCCCTTCATCTCGGACATTAATATATGACTTGAACTTGGGTGTACAGGGCACAACTGCAAAATTTACAAAACTTGCAAGTATAATGAACAATGGAGGAGGATAGTGATAGACTTCAAGAAGACAGACAGGCTGGTGAAAATGGGTGGACACGTGGCAGATGCAGTTTAACGCAGAAAAGTGCAAAGTGATACATTTTGCTAGGAAGAACGAGGAGTGGCACTATAAACTGAAGGGTACAATCCTAAAGGAGATGCATGAACAGA
This sequence comes from Pristiophorus japonicus, assembly GCF_044704955.1. Classification (NCBI taxonomy): domain Eukaryota; kingdom Metazoa; phylum Chordata; class Chondrichthyes; family Pristiophoridae; genus Pristiophorus; species Pristiophorus japonicus. The sequence continues at coordinate 116,642,676 of NC_091979.1, forward strand.
GAGACCTGGGGGTATATGTGTACAAATCACTGAAGGTGGCAGGGCAGGTTGAGAAAGCGGTTAAAAAAACCATATGGGATCCTGGGTTTCATAAATGGACGTGCTTATTTGTAATGCTCCACCCTTTATCTATGATTGGCTCCTTGGAGGATAAGCCATACCCTGAAATTTCACTGGAATGTGTAACTGGAACCGCTCATCCCAAGGTTTCACTGACTTTGCAAATTGTAACTCGATCCACTTTGACTTTCTGAAGCAACAGAACTCCCAAGAAGACAGCAAGGGCCAGTCAAAGTGCCTTAAGCCCAGTCCAAGTGCATGCCTCTCCCAGCCGAAGTGCCTTACCCCAGCGCAAGTGCATCCTCCCCCACCCGCCCCACCCCACCATAGATGGGGCAGGCATTGTGTACGGAGTGTTAACAGGTTTATTGGGTATGAAGTGAATAGTGACAGTGTCGTGACTTCTGGATATCATCCACTCCAACAATGTCCCTTGGTAGGAGGTTGGAAGAATGTGATCAGTCTTCCCCCCCCACCCGTGTCTCTTCCCTCACCCCCCAACCTCTCTCTTTTTCCCCCCTCCCCCCAACCATATCTCTCTCGCTCTCAGGCCCCAAGCCGGCCGTGGGGGAAAAAAAAAAAAAGAGCCAAAGCCTCAGGTCCTACTTCTCAGCCCCACATGCATGGAATGATTCAGGCCGGCCTGGGGGGGGGTTGGGGGTGCGGCGGAGCTTGTCGCCCGTCTGTCAAAAAAGTGCAGTACGGGCATGGGGATGGGGGGGCAGCAGGGCTTGCCGGTCTGTCAAAAAAAGTGCAGTACAAAAAGTTACATTGTTCATAAATAGAGGCATAAAGTACAAAAGCAAGGAAGCTATGATGTCCAATTCTGGGCACCGCACTTTTGGATGCTTGTGAAGGCTTAGGAAGCGTTAGAGAGGGTGCAGAGAATATTTACGAGAATGATTCCAGGGATGAGGGACTTTAGTTACAAGGATAGATTAAAGAAGCTGGGGTGTTTTTTTTCCTCTTTGTCTCCAATGGCAGCTGGTCGTTATTCCACCATTTGTACCCTATCTAGATTAACCTTTTTCTAACTCTGGCCATTACCATTTTAATTTGGCCCATCATCCTTTTTGTCTCTCTAATCTCTCCTGCCTTTCACCTTCTCACAGACCTTCCCTTTTGTTCTTTCTTCCCCTCCCCCTTTCAGTGCTGATTAAGAATGTGCTCTTTTTGAACATTCGCCAGTTCTGACAAAGTGTCAGTGACCCGAAATGTTAACTCTGTTTTTCTCTCCACAGATGCAACCTGACCCGCTGAGATTCCAGCATGTTCTGTTTTTATTATAAGAATGCATAATATTGTGGTTAAAAAATAGGAATCAAAGTATTTGGAAGAGGAGTTATGTCAGACTGTAGGGGCACGTGACGTGGAATGTCAGCCATGTCTCGGAGTAAAAAAGGTTGTGTCCCACTCCAGAGACTTGAACACAAAATCTAGACTAACACTCCTGATACTGAGGGAGTGCTGCACTGTTGGAGATGCCGTCTTTCGGATAAAATATTAAACTGAGGCCTCATCTGCTCTTTCAGGTGGACGTAAAAGATCCCATGGCACTATTTTGAAGAAGAGCAGGGGAGTTCTCCCCGGTGACCTGGCCAATAGTTATTCCTCAACTGATCACTAAAAAAAGGATTATCTGGTCATTATCAGATTGCTGTTTGTGGGGCCTTTCTATGCGCAAATTGGCTGCAAATTTCCTACATTACAAGAGTGACTACACTTCAAAAGTACTTCATTGGCTGTAAAGTGCTTTGGGACATCCTGAGGACATGAAAAGCGCAAGTTCTTTCTTTGTAATGGACTACTGGCTTGGAGTCATATTGTTGCTAGTTTAAATAAATAACAACATGTATACCAAAACCAAATCTGTGTGCGCAAATTTGCTGACAATAAAATGCAACACTAATTATTTCAATAGCAAAATAGGAACAAATTTAAATTAGTGAAAATAAATGTCTGGAATAATTTGCCAAGCAGGGTAGAAACAAAAACATTATGGTATTGAAAATGTAGTTGGATAGGATGGGAGCATGCATTTTCCAATCTTAAATTAGATCAATACAGAAAACGCAGTTTACACTGTATTTCACAAAGGCAATGCTATAAGTTATTTGTGACTTACTGATTTTAAACAATGGTAAATGAACATAGTCACACAAATAGAACAGACCCAACTAGACTTTAAATTTAATGCCCAGTGAGTTTCAGCAAAAGTTCTATTTCTAGTAGCGAAACTGACAAATGTAAAATTGCTACTTTGAACTTGGAGAATTTTGTGGCATTGGAAGGGGAGGACTCCTTAAAGAAAGGGATTCACCATCAACAAAAGGCACAAAACCCCCCCACTAACAACATACCTCAAAAGCTTCTGTTTTTGTTTAGTAGAAAGAGATTTTAAAAACTCCACCTCAGGATCATCTTCTTCTTCACTTGCTATGTATTCCTAAAAATCAACAGCAATACAAAATTAAATTTTACTTGAGGAAGGCACTTTCAATTCAGCTAAAACCACATACTGAACAGCACAATTTTCAATTGCTTTCATTTTTAGGGAATGGAAATAGTTACGAGAACAATAATTTTATAGATTAACTACACATAGTGGTCAATTTCTAACTAAGTCTTTAATATTAGCAGCTAAGTTATCTACAAGCATCGTAAAATATCTACAGGAGGTTTATAAATAATGTTACTAACCAGGATCAGTTTAAGTTTTGCAAAGATTGTTTGGTGAAAACTGCAGAGGCATGTATAGGACAGGTTTATTTACAGTAAGAATTGTAAAGCTTCCTTGTATGAGGTACTTGCACTCAGTCCATCTTACAAAAACTGCAGTTTATCACAGGTGTCTGCTGGACTGATAAGCTGTATTGACTGCTACAGTCCTCTATCTGAACCCTGTTCAACAACTCACCAACAGTTTCCTCAGCAGTGTTTGAAAGATGGACTAAGTACAGCACGTGCCTCATACAAGGGAGCATTACAGTTCTTATTGTAAATAAATTAGAGTATGTGGATGCCTTTGGTAGAAAGCCCAATGTGCAATCAACACACCAGCTACAGAGGGTTTCAAACCATGTTGAATGGGCTAGGCTTGTGCACAAATAGTCCAATCAGATTGACATGACCACAGCACATGCCTCCCCTGTGGAGCGTTTCCAAGTAACATCGACATGAATAACTTTAATTGTAAGGTTTTTGCAGCAGGAGCCAGGACAGTAGCTCAAGGATGAGATTTTTTTTGTTGCTTTGCGGGGCTGATTAATGAAGCTCCCTTTCACAGCAGGGTTCCATTATGTGGAATGAACTAAAGCTAGATTAAAAGAGCCCCACAATTCTTCACCAAAGCGTCCACATGGTCTACAGTACAGCAGTCAAGGATCAACCAAAATTCTAGGGTCTTAAAGGCATATGTTCTTTTGTCTTTATAGGAGATTTGATAGGCATGCCCAGGTAATCAACAGAAATCAAAATGATAAAAACCTGCTGCTGTCTCCCTCTACCTTAGCCACCTCGTGGCTCCCCAACATCGCTGGGGGGAATTTATGTTGGGAACTGCATCTGATTGCTCCATAAATAGTGGTAATAGACTTCATCAGAAAAGTGGAGTGTAGAAACCGTAAGAGGTCTATATGCTTTTTCCTTTACAATTCAGCAAATGGGTATCTTGCGAAGGTCCAGATGTTGCAGACATGGGACATATTGTAAAAGGATGACAAACTTCTGTTGGCCAGGGCTTTCAAATAAGTTCCCTGCATCCAGGAAAACTCAGAATTTAGTTTCCACCGTGTAGCTGTGATTTATGTAACTGGGCATGCAAATCCCATTTCTCCTCCATAGTTCGTAGTCTCTTGCCATTAAGAAAATACTTTGACTTGTGTTTCTTGGTTCCAAAGTTGATTACCTCACATATGGATCTAAGGTGAGTAAATAGTGTTGAGGTACAGATTAGCCATAATCTAATTGAATGGCGGAAAAGGCATGAGGGGATGAGTGGCCTTCTCTTGTTCCCATGTAGAAAGCACCTTTAGATCAACACAGGTGAAGTGACTACCAGTACTACATGATCCAATTTGGCCTGACATCAACCCCCAATAGCCAAGCAGCTTCCAGAGGCAAATATTTCACACATATGTGGCTGATCCCAGCATCCTTGGTGGAATCACTGCGAAAAGGGATTCTCTGCTCAAAAACCCAATAAATCTCAGTTGCAGCCCATACAGATCTTGTGAAGCAGCTAGCCTGGTTCTGAACAGCAGCTGGTGTAATAATTCTTCCAGTGAGAGTGGACTTCCTGCCAGAAGCTAAACATCAACTGGATCTATCACATCAGTCATCAATATCCTGTTATGCGTGGCTGTTAAAATGTACCATGCATTTGAAGCTTTCTCACATAGCAATCTTGAATATTGTCACCACTGTTTCAAGAAATTAATGCAGGATCAGTATTATTTGATGCTCTTCCACGAAGATTATAGGTCAATAACATGCAGACAGGGCTGAGACTGCAACTTTTACCCTCCAGGACTGACGAAGAGTCTATGTAAATAGAGTATGGTACCCCTCACAAAATTCATGTCACAGCCAGCTCAAGGCACTGTGGATGGTTCTCAACTGTTTGAAAAGCAGCTGCAGGATAGTGAAATTATATTATGGACCATCAATCTTATTCTGATAAATAACCAAGCAACACTTTCCGTGCTCCTCTGTATTGGCACACATTAGTTTTGACATCTGCACAAGCAGAGAGGTCGTCAGTCTAACACTTGGCAGAAGTGCAGAATTAGATGGTGGGTGTCCACAGTTGGAGCCAAGTTCTATTGCACGAATGTGTGTTTCATTGATAGCCAGGCCACTTTTTAAAATGGGGTTACCCGAAATAGAAACATAGAAACATAGAAAATAGGTGCAGGAGCAGGCCATTCAGCCCTTCTAGCCTGCACCGCCATTCAATGAGTTCATGGCTGAACATGAAACTTCAGTACCCCCTTCCTGCTTTCTCGCCATAACCCTTGATCCCCCGAGTAGTAAGGACTTCATCTAACTCCCTTTTGAATATATTTAGTGAATTGGCCTCAACTACTTTCTGTGGTAGAGAATTCCACAGGTTCACCACTCTCTGGGTGAAGAAGTTTCTCCTCATCTCGGTCCTAAATGGCTTACCCCTTATCCTCAGACTGTGACCCCTGGTTCTGGACCTCCCCAACATTGGGAACATTCTTTCTGCATCTAACCTGTCTAAACCCGTCAGAATTTTAAACGTTTCTATGAGGTCCCCTCTCATTCTTCTGAACTCCAGTGAATACAAGCCCAATTGATCCAATCTTTCTTGATAGGTCAGTCCCGCCATCCCGGGAATCAGTCTGGTGAACCTTCGCTGCACTCCCTCAATAGCAAGAATGTCCTTCCTCAAGTTAGGAGACCAAAACTGTACACAATACTCCAGGTGTGGCCTCACCAAGGCCCTGTACAACTGTAGCAACACCTCCCTGCCCCTGTATTCAAATCCCCTCGCTATGAAGGCCAACATGCCATTTGCTTTCTTAACCGCCTGCTGTACCTGCATGCCAACCTTCAATGACTGATGTACCATGACACCCAGGTCTCGTTGCACCTTCCCTTTTCCTAATCTGTCACCATTCAGATAATAGTCTGTCTCTCTGTTTTTACCACCAAAGTGGATAACCTCACATTTATCCACATTATACTTCATCTGCCATGCATTTGCCCACTCACCTAACCTATCCAAGTCACTCTGCAGCCTAATAGCATCCTCCTCGCAGCTCACACTGCCACCCAACTTAGTATCATCCGCAAATTTGGAGATACTGCATTTAATCCCCTCGTCTAAATCATTAATGTACAATGTAAACAGCTGGGGCCCCAGCACAGAACCTTGCGGCACTCCACTAGTCACTGCCTGCCATTCTGAAAAGTACCCGTTTACTCCTACTCTTTGCTTCCTGTCTGACAACCAGTTCTCAATCCACGTCAGCACACTACCCCCAATCCCATGTGCTTTAACTTTGCACATTAATCTCTTGTGTGGGACCTTGTCGAAAGCCTTCTGAAAGTCCAAATATACCACATCAACTGGTTCTCCTTTGTCCACTTTACTGGAAACATCCTCAAAAAATTCCAGAAGATTTGTCAAGCATGATTTCCCTTTCACAAATCCATGCTGACTTCGACCTATCATGTCACCATTTTCCAGATGCACTGCTATGACATCCTTAATAATTGATTCCATCATTTTACCCACTACTGAGGTCAGGCTGACCGGTCTATAATTCCCTGTTTTCTCTCTCCCTCCTTTTTTAAAAAGTGGGGTTACATTGGCTACCCTCCACTCCATAGGAACTGATCCAGAGTCAATGGAATGTTGGAAAATGACTGTCAATGCATCCGCTATTTCCAAGGCCACCTCCTTAAGTACTCTAGGATGCAGGCCATCAGGCCCTGGGGATTTATCGGCCTTCAATCCCATCAATTTCCCCAACACAATTTCCCGACTAATAAAGATTTCCCTCAGTTCCTCTTCCTTACTAGACCCTCTGACCCCTTTTATATCCGGAAGGTTGTTTGTATCCTCCTTAGTGAATACCGAACCAAAGTACTTGTTCAATTGATCCGCCATTTCTTTGTTCCCCGTTATGACTTCCCCTGATTCTGACTGCAGGGGACCTACGTTTGTCTTCACCAACCTTTTTCTCTTTACATACCTATAGAAACTTTTGCAATCCGCCTTAATGTTCCCTGCAAGCTTCTTCTCGTACTCCATTTTCCCTGTCCTAATCAAACCCTTTGTCCTCCTCTGCTGAGTTCTAAATTTCTCCCAGTCCCCAGGTTCGCTGCTATTTCTGGCCAATTTGTATGCCACTTCCTTGGCTTTAATACTATCCCTGATTTCCCTAGATAGCCACGGTTGAGCCACCTTCCCCTTTTTATTTTTACGCCAGACAGGAATGTACAATTGTTGTACTTCATCCATGCGGTCTCTAAATGTCTGCCATTGCCCATCCACAGTCAACCCCCTAAGTATCATTCGCCAATCTATCCTAGCCAATTCACGCCTCATACCTTCAAAGTTACCCTTCTTTAAGTTCTGGACCATGGTCTCTGAAATTACTGTTTCATTCTCCATCCTAATGCAGAATTCCACCATATTATGGTCACTCTTCCCCAAGGGGCCTCGCACAATGAGATTGCTAATTAATCCTCTCTCATTACACAACACCCAGTCTAAGATGGCCTCCCCCCTAGTTGGTTCCTCAACATATTGGTCTAGAAAACCATCCCTTATGCACTCCAGGAAATCCTCCTCCACCGTATTGCTTCCAGTTTGGCTAGCCCAATCTATGTGCATATTAAAGTCACCCATTATAACTGCTACACCTTTATTGCATGCACCCCTAATTTCCTGTTTGATGCCCTCCCCAACATCCCTACTACTGTTTGGAGGTCTGTACACAACTCCTACTAACGTTTTTTGCCCTTTGGTGTTCTGCAGCTCTACCCATATAGATTCCACATCATCCAAGCTAATGTCTTTCCTAACTATTGCATTAATCTCCTCTTTAACCAGCAATGCTACCCCACCTCCTTTTCCTTTTATTCTATCCTTCCTGAATGTTGAATACCCCTGAATGTTGAGTTCCCAGCCCTGATCATCCTGGAGCCACGTCTCCGTAATCCCAATCACATCATATTTGTTAACATCTATTTGCACAATTAATTCATCCACCTTATTGCGGATACTCCTTGCATTAAGACACAAAGCCTTCAGGCTTGTTTTATTAACACCCTTTGTCCTTTTAGAATTTTGCTGTACAGTGGCCCTTTTTGTTCTTTGCCTTGGGTTTCTCTGCCCTCCACTTTTCCTCATCTCCTTTCTGTCTTTTGCTTTTGTCTCCTTTTTGTTTCCCTCTGTCTCCCTGCATTGGTTCCCATCCCCCTGCCATATTAGTTTAAATCCTCCCCAACAGCACTAGCAAACACTCCCCCTAGGACATTGGTTCCAGTCCTGCCCAGGTGCAGACCGTCCGGTTTGTACTGGTCCCACCTCCCCCAGAACCGGTCCCAATGCCCCAGGAATTTGAATCCCTCCCTGCTGCACCACTGCTCAAGCCACGTATTCATCTGCGCTATCCTGCGATTCCTACTCTGACTATCACGTGGCACTGGTAGCAATCCCGAGATTACTACTTTTGAGGTCCTACTTTTTAATTTAGCTCCTAGCTCCTTAAATTCGTTTCGTAGGACCTCATCCCTTTTTTTGCCTATGTCTGAATGGTCGTTTTTCAGAATGGAGGCTCTGAGCATTCTGTTCCAAGTTTAGGAACCTCAGAATATTGGGCAATCCTTTGGCATCCTAGAAGAAGAGATTTGCTATAAACCTTTCTGCTACCTCTTCATAGCTCAAAGTTATTTCCAGGATTCAGGGAGCAGGAGATGAGAGGGAACTGACTTATCAATTATAGCATTTATTCACAATTCTAAGCAAGAAGAGAATGCAGCAACAACACAGGTAATCTAAATAAGTGAGCACAAAGTGCTATACCCAGAAAAAGAAGAAATAGCAAGAAGATTTCCACGATGGAGAGAACTAGTAGTGAAGCAAGTGAATATCACAACTAGGATAAGTTATTAGTCAAGGACAGGCAATAGTATTAAATAAATTTCCCACATCTAGTCACATAAATAGTAAAGCAGATTTTATTATTTTTGTACATATAACTGTACAACATGAAAATAGATAAATTACAGATAATCCTGCAATTTTGTAATTTTAAATAGAACATGGAACAACAGGAGGAGACAACATTAAATAACAGTGGTCACCATATGAACTTTCTGGGTTTTAAAATCTAAGCAATGTAAAAATAGCTTCATGAAATGTCTAAGCATTTAAGTAGTTAACTTCACTATCATAACTTCTATCAAACCCATTGTTACCCTGGTAAAAGTGTGTTTAAAATGTTAAGAACAGCAGTGCCCAATCTCATTATTCAACCTAAAATGATTTTCTGCCAGAAGTAATTCTTACATTAGCTTCAGAAATACAGAATACCTGTGAAGGGTCATTTGGAGTTGTATTCCTCCCCAATACACTTTGTTTTAGTGCAAATCCGCTGTTTCTCATCTCTGCCATCAGCTCAGAGGGGTGCATTGATGGACCTGTTTAAAAACGGCATACTTTTCAATGCTCATCAACATTTGCCTCCATTTAGTTTTCATTTCACAATGGGAATCTACTTGCTAGTTTGTTAAAAAAAAAAACTCAGATAAATCAATGCAATGATCTTCTGCTGTGCAAATAATTAGATATTATTCTATAAAAACAGCTGCTACAAGGCAAAGAATACCAACTAACTGCATTTATCTGCAACACAGCAGGAACACATGAACTGCAAAACTTTCAAATATCAGGAGCATTATACTAGGTGGGGGGGGGGGGGGGATTAAATTGTAGCAAGTCGCAAGAAAACACAGACATTTCTCATTAACAAAATGATTTTTTGTAATCTTACAAAACTAGTGAAAGAACAAAACAAGCAACTTGAACATGCAAGTGCTGTATCTATTTACTAACAACAACTTGCATTTATATAACCCCTATAATGTAAAACATATCCCAAAACCCTTCACAAGTGGAAATATATGGGCAAATGGTCAACAAACCTCACAGGGAGATATTAAGTGGGGTGACTGAAGTTTGATTAAAAGTCTCATCAACTTCCATCTTTACAAAGGAGGAGAGACAAGTGGAGAAGTGAAAGGGACTAAAGGAGGGAATTCCAGAAAGGCTGAGGTAGCTGAAGGCTTGGCTGTTAACAATAGGGGCAGGGGGTGACGGGGTGGTTGGGAAAGGGTATTCAATTAATTGAGTCTAGCGGTCACAAAAGAATAGAAAATGGTTTCAGCAGAAAAATGCTGGAGTTAGGATTGGAAGTGGGCAATCTTATGCAGATGCAAATAAGCAGTTTTTGAGATGGGTAGAATGTTGGGTTTGAAGATCAACGCTAGGTTACAAAGATCATCAAGGTCGCGCATGGTCTGACTGAAATGGAATCAGTGGCGAGGGAGCAAAGATTGTGGCAGGGATTGAAAATGAAAGCTTCAGTTTTCTGACGTCCATTTGAAGTGTCCATTTGAAGTGTGAATCATCCAGAACTTGGTGTCAGACAGCACAGCGATAGGCATGGGGTCAGTATAGAAGCTAAGAGCTGGAGCTAGGTGTTGTCAGCATACATATGAAAACTGACCCTATGCCCGTGGATGATAGCACTGAGAAGCGGCATGCAGATAAGGATGAGGACATGTATAAAGGATAGATCCTTTCTAGACTCGAGTTCACAGTACGGGAGTGAAAGAAAAGAATGACTTGCATTTATATAGTGCCTTTCATAACCACCAGATGTCCCAAAGCGCTTTACAGTTAATGAAGTACTTTATGAAGTGCTTTGACTGTTGAAATATAGGAAACATTGAGTGGGAAAATAAGCTGTTCCTTGAGGACATCATTTCACCATGATTAAGCAAAACAGTAGAAAATAACTGGCAATATGAAGGAAAAAAATCAGATTAAAATACTGTGCCAGCGAAATTCGGCATCTTAGCACTGGTAGTTAAGGTTGGATTTGAAACAAAAAATGCCAGCCACCTCACTTTCGTCCACACTTGGCGCGATGCACACTCTTGGCTATCTTGGTGAAGGCGATAGCGTGGGCGGGATGCGTGCGCGCCGGCAATATGCAGATCATGAAGTCACTCAGTGCGTAATGCTAACTTGACACACGACCTATCATTTTGGACAAAGCCGCTCCATTCAACACCCTCTCCCAAACACGCATGAGGGACCCCTGATGAGCGCTATCTAAAGGAATACATCCAACTTGCAAGTAAGTTGATTATTCCTCACGTACTGGCTCTTGCAGAATTTGTATGAATACTGGGTTGCTAGAAGACATTTATAAAGTTGTTAACAACTTAAGAAATAGGAGCAGGAGTCGGCCATATGGCCCCTCGAGCCTGCTCCATCATTTAATAAGATCACGGCTGATCTACGATCACAACTCCACCTTCCTGCCCGATCTCCATATCTCTTGATTCCCCTAGAGTCCAAAAATTATCTAACGTAGCCTTGAATATATTCAAAAATTCAGCACTCATAGCCCTTCAAGGTAGAAATTTCCAAAAGATTCTCAACCGAGTGAAGCATGTCCTTCCCGTCCCCTTATTCCTCCTTGTTCCCTTATCCTGAGACTATGCCACCTAGTTCTAGACTCTCCAGCCAGGGGAAACAACCTCTCAGCATTTGTCCTGTCAATCCCCCTCAGATTAGAAACATAGAAATTTACCAGCGCAGAAGGAGGCCATTTCAGCCCATCGTGTCAGTGCCGGCCAACAAAGAGCCACACGGCCCTTGGTCAGCAGCCCTAAAGGTTACATATAAACCTATGAACAATGACAGAAAGGCAAAGAGCACCCAGCCCAACCAGTCCACCTCACACATCTGCGACACCCCTTATACTGAAACAATCAACACTCCACCCCAACCGGAGCCATGTGATCTCCTGGGAGGCGCAAAAACCAGATAAAAACCCAGCCCAATTTAGGGAGAACAAAATCTGGTAAAATTCCTCTCCGACCCATCCAGGCAATCAAAACTAGCCCAGGAGATCACCCTGGCTGTATTCTATTCCCTGCAGTACTTAGCATTATATCTGCGCCGTCCAACAAAAGGTCATCCAGTCTAATCCCAATTACCAGCTCTGGGTCTGTAACCCTGCAGGTTACTGCACGTTAATTGCCCATCCAACCATCTCTTAAAAGTGGTGAGGGTTTCTGCATCCACCACTCTTTCAGGCAGCGAGTTCCAGATCCCCACAACCCTCTGCGTAAAGAAGCCCCCCCTCAAATCTCCTCTAAACCTTCCACCAACCACCTTAAAACTAAGATTCTTGTATGTTTTGATGAGATCATCTCTCATTCTTCTAAACACCAGAGAGTATAGGCCCAATCTACTCCATCTCTCCTCACAGGGCAACCCTTTCATCCCAGAAATCAATCTAGTGAACATTCGTTGTATCACCTATAGCCTTTCTCAGATAAGGAGACCAAAACTGTGCACAGTACTTCAGGTTTGGTCTCACCAAAGCCCTATACCATTGTAGCAAGACTTCCTTACTCTTGTACTCCACCCCTTGCAATAAAGGCCAACATGCCATTTGCTTTCCTATTTGCTTCCTGTACCTGCATGCTAACTCTTCCTGTTTTCTGTATGAGGACACCCAAATCTCTCTGAATACCAACATTTAATTGTTTCTCACCATTTAAATAAATTCTGGTTTTCTCTTCTTCCTACCAAAGTGAATAACCTCACATTTCTCCACATTATACTCCATCTGGATTTATGAAAGGAAAATCATGTTTGACAAACCTACTGGAGTTTTTTTGAGGATGTAACTGATAGAATAGATAAGGGAGAACCAGTGGATGTAGTGTATTTGGATTTTCAGAAGGCCTTTGATAAATTCCCACATAAGAGGTTAGTGTACAAAATTAAAGCACATAAGAGTGGGGGTAATGTATTGGCATGGATGAAAAATTGGTTAACTGACAGAAAACAGAGCGTAGGAATAAACTGGTCTTTTTTGGGGTGGCAGGCAATGACTAGTGGGGTACCACAGGGATCAGTGCTTGGGCCCTATATATATATATATATATTAAAAAACCCAAATGTAATATTTCCAAGTTTGCTGATGACACAAAACTAGGTGGGATTGTGAGTTGTGAGGAGGATGCAAAGAGTGGGCAAACACATGGCAGATGCAGTATAACATGGATAAATGTGAAGTTATCCACTTTGGTAGGAAAAACATAAGGGCAAAGTATTATTTAAATGGTGATGGCTTGGGAAGTGTCGATGTACAGAGAGACCTGGGTGTCCTTGTACACCAGTCATTGAAAGCAAACATGCAGATGCAGCAAGCAGTTAGGAAGGCAAATGGTATGTTGGCCTTCATTGCAAAAAGATTTGAGTACAGGAGCAAGGATGTCTTACTACAGTTATACAGGGCCTTGGTGAGACCTGGAGTAGTGTGTGCAGTTTTGGTATTCTTACCTAAGAAAGGATGTACTTGCCATAAAGGGAGTGCAGCGAAGGTTCACCAGACTGATTCCTGGGATGGCAGGACTGTCATATGAGGAGAGATTGGGTCGAGTAGGCCTGTATTCACTAGAGTTTAGAAGAATGAGAGGGAATCTCATTGAAACGTATAAAATTCTGAAGGAGTTGGATAGACTGGATGCGGGGAGGATGTTTCCCCTGGCTGGGAAGTCTAGAACAAGGGGTCACAGTCTCAGGATATGGGGTAGGAAATTTAGGACCGAGACGAGGAGAAATTTATTCACTCAGAGGGTGGTGAACCTGTGGAATTCTCTATCACAGAAGGCTGTTGAGGCCAAGTCAATGAATATATTTAAGAGGGAGATAGATAGATTTCTAAAAACAAAAGGCATCAAGGGCTATGGGGAAAAAGCGGGTATATGGTATTGAGATAGAGGATCAGCCATGATCATATTGAATGACGGTGCAGACTCGAAGGGCCGAATGGCCTACTACTGCTCCTATTTTCTATGTTTCAATGTTTCTATCTGTTGTGTATCTGTAAAGCATGCACTCCCATGTTCTGCCACCAGGGAGCTCATCCCCTGAAGTCCCAAGGGATCACAGCATCCCTTGGGAGCACTGTATATAAGTCGGCCCCCAAGGCCTGTTCCTCACTCTGGAGTGTCTTATTAAAGATTGAAGTCACTGTTACTTTAACCTCCCTGTGTGCAGCCTCATCTGTGTTAGGAACACAATACTATCTACCACCTTATTGCCCACTCACTTAACCTGATTAGATCCCTTTGCAGGCTTTTTGCGTCCTCGTCACATCTTACCTTTCCACCGAGCTATGTATCGTCAGAAACATAGAAAATAGATGCAGGAGTAGGCCATTCGTCCTTTCAAGCCTGCACCACCATTCAATATGATCATGGCTGATCATGCAACTTCAGTACCCCATTCCTGCTTTCTCTCCCTACCCCTTGATCCCTTTAGCCTAAGGGTCACATCTAACTCCCTTTTGAATATATCTAACGAACTGGCCTCAACAACTTTCTGTGATAGAGAATTCCACAGATTCACAATTATCTGGGTGAAGAAGTTTCTCCTCATCTCGGTCCTAAATGGCTTACCCCTTATCCTTAGGGTGTGACCCCTGGTTCGAGACTTCCCCAACATCGGGAACATTCTTCCTGCATCTAACCTGTCCAATCCTGTCAGAATTTTATATGTTTCGATGAGATCCCCTCTCATTCTTCTAAATTCCAGTGAATATAAGCCTAGTCTATCCAGTCTTTCTTCATATGTCTGTCCTGCCAACCCAGGAATCAGTCTGGTGAACCTTCGCTGCACTCCCTCTATAGCAAGAATGTCCTTCCTCAGATTAGGAGACCAAAACTGTACACAATACTCCAGGTGTAGCCTCACCAAGGCCCTGTACAACTGTAGCAACACCTCCCTGCCCCTGTACTCAAATCCCCTCGCTATGAAGGCCAACATGCCATTTGCTTTCTTAACCGCCTGCTGTACCTGCATGCCAACCTTCAATGACTGATGTACCATGACACCCAGGTCTCGTTGCACCTCCCCTTTTCCTAATCTGTCACCATTCAGATAATAGTCTGTCTCTCTGTTTTTAACCACCAAAGTGGATAACCTCACATTTATCCACATTATACTTCATCTGCCATGCATTTGCCCACTCACCTAACCTATCCAAGTCACTCACTCTGCAGCCTCATAGCATCCTCCTCGCAGCTCACACTGCCACCCAACTTAGTGTCATCCGCAAATTTGGAGATACTACATTTAATCCCCTCGTCTAAATCATTAATGTACAGTGTAAACAGCTGGGGCCCCAGCACAGAACCCCACTAGTCACTGCCTGCCATTCTGAAAAGTACCCATTTACTCCTACTCTTTGCTTCCTGTCTGACAACCAGTTTTCAATCCATGTCAGCACACTACCCCCAATCCCATGTGCTTTAACTTTGCACATTAATTTCTTGTGTGGGACCTTGTCGAAAGCCTTCTGAAAGTCCAAATATATCACATCAACTGGTTCTCCCTTGTCCACTCTACTGGACACATCCTCAAAAAATTCCAGAAGATTTCTCAAGCATGATTTGTCAAGGGGTTTAAAGGGAAGTTTACAAACATTAAACACTTCAGTTTTACAAATAAAGAGCCATCATCAATAATAAATGATAAAAACATCAATAAATGAAATTTAAAAAAATTAATAATTTTTAAAAAAATCAATAAATAATACATTTTCTACTTACCAACTGCAGCACCGGGAGCCCACCAACAGCGAGCTGGGATGCCCCCCCCCCCCCAGTGTGTCTATCTGTCTGTGTGTCAATCACTCTCTGTCTGTCGGTGTCTGTGTTTCTGACAGCGAGGGAAGTAGAGGGAGCATGGAAGGGGGAGGGAGAAGGATGGAGGAGGAGAAGGGAGAGGAAGGAGGGGGAGGAGGAAGAGGAGAAGGGGGAAGGAGGGAGAGGAGAAGGGGGAAGGGGGGGAAGAGGAGAAGGGGGAAGGGGGGGAAGAGGAGAAGGGGGAGGGGGGGGAGAGGAGAAGGGGGAAGGGGGGAGGAGAAGGGGAAAGGGGGAGGAGAAGGGGAAAGGGGGAGGAGAAAGAGGAGAAGGGGAAAGGGGGGGAGAAAGAGGAGAAGGGGAAAGGGGGGGAGAAAGAGGAGAAGGGGAAAGGGGGGGAGAAAGAGGAGAAGGGGAAAGGGGGGGAGAAAGAGGAGAAGGGGAAAGGGGGGGAGAAAGAGGAGAAGGGGAAAGGGGGGGAGAAAGAGGAGAAGGGGAAAGGGGGGGAGAAAGAGGAGAAGGGGAAAGGGGGGGAGAAAGAGGAGAAGGGGAAAGGGGGGGAGAAAGAGGAGAAGGGGAAAGGGGGGGAGAAAGAGGAGAAGGGGAAAGGGGGGGAGAAAGAGGAGAAGGGGAAAGGGGGGAGAAAGAGGAGAAGGGGAAAGGGGGGGGAGAAAGAGGAGAAGGGGAAAGGGGGGAGAAAGAGGAGAAGGGGAAAGGGGGGGGGGGGGGAAGAGAAGGGGAAAGGGGGGGGGAGAAAGAGGAGAAGGGGGGAGAGGAGAATGGGAAAGAGAAGGGGGGGGGAGAGGAGAAGAGAAGGGGAAAGAGATGGCGGGGGGGGGGGGGGGAGAATAGAAGGGGAAAGAGATGGGGGGGGGAAGAGGAGAAGGGAAAAGAGATGGGGGTGGAAGAGGAGAAGGGGAAAGAGAAGGGGGGGGAAGAGGAGAAGGGGAAAGAGAAGGGGGGGAGAGGAGGAGAAGGGGAAAGAGAAGGGGGGGAGAGGAGAAGGGGAAAGAGAGGGGGGGGAGAGGAGAAGGGGAAAGAGAAGGGGGGGAGAGGAGAAGGGGAAAGAGAGGGGGGGGGAGGAGAGGAGAAGGGGAAAGAGAGGGGGGGGAGAGAAGGGGAAGAGAAGGGGAAAGAGGAGGGGGGAGAAGAGAGGAGAAGTACAAAGAGAAGGGGGGGAAAAAGAGGAGAAGGGGAAAGAGAAGGGGGGGGGGAGGAAGAGGAGAAGGGGGGGGGGGGGGAGGAAGAGGAGAAGGGGGAGGGAGGCTGAATGGGCCGGGCCCAAGACTCCGGGCAGGGCCCGTCCCCAGCACCAGATTTACAGGTAGGTGGCGTTGGGTCAGGTCGGGTCCGGGGTCGGGAGCGCGGGTCGGGGTCGGGAGCGCGGGTCGGAGTCGGGAGCGCGGGTCGGGGTCGGGAGCGCGGGTCGGGGTCGGGGGGAGGTTGGGTCAGGTCGGGTCCAAGGGGGGGCAGTCGGGAGCACGGGTCGGGGAGGGTGCAGGGGGCGGGAGGTTAGGTTGGGTCGGGTCGGGTTCGGGTGGGGGGAGGGAGGTCAGGTCGGGCGGGGGTGCGCGGGTCGGGTCCAGTCCGGGGGGGGGCCGGGGGGGGGGGGGTGTCGGGTCGGGTCCGGGGGCTGGGGGGGGGGGAAAGCGGGAGTCGGGTCGGTGTCGGGGGTGGGGGCGGGGGAGCGGGAGTCGAGTCGGGAGGAAGCAGCCTTATGGACGCAGCCCCAGTGAGGCCATTCGGCCAGGGCTAGGGGCTGCGTGCTTCGGACCCCTCCCACACAGTTTTGGGCGCCCGGAGCTACTGCACATGCACGCCCACTGTAGTGCGCATGTGCAGAGGTCCCGGCACTATTTTCAGTGCAGGGACCTAGCTCCGCCCCCTACAGCTTGTGATGCGCCACGTCCGGCACCAGAGGACCAGCAGGGAGCCAGAGAATCTGGAAGTTTTTTTTAGGCGCACTTTGTGGCGTGAAAAACGGGCGTCCAGGTCGGGGCTGCGCCGTTCTAGACGGGGCCCGAAATTTGGGCCCAATAAAAGGGGCCTTTAGGGAAGAGTGACCATAATATGATAGAATTTTATATTGGGTTTCAAAGTGATGTAAATCTGAAACTAGTGTCTTAAATCTAAACAAAGAAACTACGTAGGTATGAGGGGCGAGTTGGCTAAGGTACATTGGGAAACTACATTAAAAGGTACGATGGTTGATAAGCAATGGCTAGCATTTAAAGAATTAATAATAATTTACAACAAATATACATTCCTTTAAGGCACAAAAAACCCACAGGAAAAGTGGTCCAACCATGGATAACAAGAGAAGTTATAGATAGTATTAGATCAAACGAAGAGGCTCATAATGTTGCCAAAAATAGTAAACTTGAGGATTGGGAAGAATTTAGAATTCAGCAATGGAGGACCAAGAAAGCTGTAATTGCAGGAAGATATTGATGGACCGGTTAGGTGGACAGAAAAGTGGCAAGTGGAATTCAATCTGGAGAAGTGTGAGGTAATGCATTGGGGGAGGGTTAACAAGAAAAGGGAATACACAATAAGTGGTAGGATACTGAGAAGTGTAGAGGAAAAGAGGGACCTTGGAGCGCAGATCAATAGACCCCCGAAGGTAGCTGGACAGATAGATAAGGTGGTTAAGAAAGCATAAGGAATGCATTCTGTTATTAGCTGAGGCACAGACTACAAGAGCAGGGAGGTTATGCTTGAACTATAAAAAGCACTAGTTAGGCCACAGCTAGAGTACTACTCACCACATTACAGGAAAAATGTGATTGCACTAAGGAGAATACAGAGGAGATTTACACAGCTGTTGCCAGGGCTGGAGAATTTTAGCAATGATTAAAGATTGGATAGGCTGGGGTTGTGTTCTTTGGAACAGAGGAAGCAGAAGGGAGATTTCATTGAGATGTATAAAATTACCAGGGGCCTAGATAGTGGATAGGAAGCACCTATTTCCCTTAGCAGGGAAGTCATTAACTAGGGGGATAGATTTAAAGTAATTGATAGAAGGATTAGAGGAGAGTTGAGGAGAAATTTTTTCATGCAGAGGATGGTGGGGGTCTGGAACACACTACCTGAAAAGGGTGGTAGAGGCAGAAACACACTAATTGTATTTAAAAGGTACTTGGATATGCACTTGAAGTGCCGTAACCTACAAGGCTACAGACCAAGAATTAGAAAGTGGGATTAGACTGGAATGCTCTTTTTCAGCCGGCACAGACACAATGGGCCAAATGGTCTCCTTCTGTGCCACAAACTTCTATGATTCGATGATTCTATATGGTGGTTTGTTGAGACGGATAGGAGTATTGAAAAATCAAGTAAGCCGTACCACAAAGGTGGACTGTGGAGGGACATTGGAAGGAAAATTGAGTGGTCAACTGGGTTATGGATGGTACAGAGGTAGAGTAGAACAAAGGTGAACAGCACACCATGGTCGAAACCATATAAATGTAATTGGTGAGCTTAACCAGGACATTCTCTGTGCAGTGTGCTGGCTGGAATCAAATGGGAGACACTCAAACAGGGAATGGTGGTATGTAACTAAGTGCCTACATTATGTTCATGCATCTTAGAGAGAAAAAGCAAGTTACAGACTGGTTGTTTGTGGGGCTAGAGGGGTCAGGTTTGGTTTTTTTTGAAGAAAAGGAGTAAGTGATAACGGTGGTGTTAAAACAGGGCTGTCCAGTTTGTTTGCTACTAGTCACATATGGCGAATTGGGAATTCAGATATGGGTAATTATATTTTTGATTTGTAAATAAAAAATGAGTAATAGACACTTGATGGCTGGCCTCCCATTTTCCAACCTCCATAAACTTAAACTCATCCAAAACTTTGCTGCCCCTATCCTAATTCACACCAAGTCCCATTCACAGCTGTGCTCGCTGACCTAAATTGGTTCCTTGTCCGGCAATGACTCGATTTTAAAATGATCTTTTTTTTTTCAAATCCCTCCATTGCCTTGTCCCTCCCCATCTCTAAGCTCCTCCTACAACCCTCCCAGATCTCTGTGCTCGTCCAATTTTGGCCTCTTGTGCACCCCGATTTTAAAATCGCTTCAGCATTGGCAGTTGTTCCATCAGCAGCCTGGGCCCCAGGCTCTGGAATTCCCCCCTAAGCCTCTCCGCCTCTCTCTCCTCCTTAAAGATGCTCCTTAAAGCGTACCTCTTTGACCAGGTTTTTGGTCACCTATTCTAATACCTCCTTATGTGGCTCGGTGTCAGATTTTGTTTGATAACACTCCTGTGAAGCACCTTGGGACATTTTACTACATTCAAGGCAATATGTGATCTCAATATGTATATTAACCTGCGTGTGTATTTGTTGGTAAAATGGTAAGATTAAAAGCAGAGTGCGTGCCACCTTCAGCCAATTCGATTCACTCATGATATCAAGTAACGGCTGCGTGCACTGGACACAGCAAAGGCTATGGGCCCTGACAACAACCTGGCAGCAGTGCTGAAGACTTGTGCTCCAGAACTAGCCTCTAGCTAAGCTGTTCCAGTACAGCTACAACACTGGCATCTATTCGACAACATGGAAAATTTCTCAGCTATATCCTGTCCATAACATACAGGACAAATCCAATCCGGCCAATTATTGCTCCATTGGGCTACTCCCAATCATCAGCAAAGTGATGGAAGGGGTCGTGGACAGTGCTGTCAAGTGACACTTACTCACCAATAACCTGCTCACCGATGCTCAGTTTGGGTTCCGCCTGGACCACTCAGACCCAAATCTCATTACAGTCTTGGTCCAAAACATGGACAAAAGGAGAACAAATTCCAGGTGAGGGGAGAGTGACTGCCCTTGACATCAAGGCACCATTTGACCGTGTGTGGCATCAAAGAGCCCTAGTAAAATTGAAATCAATGGGAATCAGGGGGAAAGCTCTCCACTGGCTGGAGTCATACCTAGCACAACTGAAGATGGTTGTGGTTATTGGGAGGCCAATCATCTCAGCCCCAGGACATTGCTGCAGGATTTCCTCAGGGCAGTGTCCTAGGCCCAATCATCTTCCAACTGCTTCATCAAGGATCTTCCCACCAATGACCTGGATAACAGGCTTGGGCTGATAAGTGGTAAGTAACATTTGCATCACACAAGTGCCAGGCAATGATCATCTCCAACAAGAGGGAGCATCTAAACACCTTCCCTTGACATTACCATTGTCAAATCCCTCACCAACAACATCCTGGGGTTGGGGGCGTCACATTGACAAGAAATTTAACTGGACCTGCCACATAAATGCTTTGGCTACAAGAGGTCAAAGGCTGGGTATTCTGTGGCGAGTGACTCACCTCTCGACTACCCAAACCTTTCCATCATCTACAAGGAACAAGTCAGGAGTGTGATGGAATACTCTCCACTTGCCTGGATGAGTACAGCTCCAACAACACTCAAAAAGCTCAACACCATTAAGGTCAAATCAGCCCACTTGATTGGCACCCCATCCACCACCATAAATACTCATTCCCTCCATCACTGGTGCACCATGGCTGAAGGGTGTACCATCTACAAGATGCACTGCAGCAACTCGCCAAGGCTTCTTAGACAGCACCTTCCAAATCCGCGACCTCTACCATGTAGAAGGACAAGAGCAGCAGGCGCATGGGAATATCATCATCTCCAAGTTTCCCTCCGAGTCACACACCATCCCGACTTGAAAATAGAACGTCATTCCTTCATCGTCAAAATCCTGTAACTCCCTCCTTAGCAGCACTGTGGGAGTACCTTCACCACATGGACTGCAGCAGTTAGAGAAGGCAGCTCACCACCACCTTCTCAAGGGCAATTAGGGATGGACCATCAATGCTGGCCTTGCCAATGACTCACATGTGTCGTAAATGACTAGAAAAGACATAGTTCAGACCTCTGCCAAGATTAGATTTAATGTGTCATACATACCTGCACTATCTGTGGAAACCGAGCTTGCATTGATTCCAGAAAGGCCAAATAGTGGACATTCACGGTCTGTATTCACATGTCCCCATTTGTGACACTTGATACACCTAACATTTCGCACCTAGACAAGAGGAGTACATCATTATTACTTAAAGGGATGAAGGTAGTTGGCAAAAGTATTTACCTTCACACCCGGAGTCAAAAGGCTCCCAGCTTGAATGTGCATCTCCCAAGTAAAACAACTATCCAGTAAAGCAATCTCGTATTAAAGATAATGGAAAAACTGTTTAAAAATAACATTTTGGACTGCCTTTAATTGGCGCTTTTACATCCAGGCGATAAAGGGGCACTGCGCACCGGATGACGTCACCACCTCCGGGGTGCAAGAGATCGAGGCGGTAAGTGGTCGCGCCAGCGCTAACCCGCCAAGGAGGTGTGCACGCACACACACGCACACGCACGAATACTTCCTCGTATTCAGTGAAACGAGCAACACATGATTCAGGGAAAGCACTCGTCTCGAAACAAATCACTCTAAAATGATAGTTGTGTAGAAACCAGCGTTTAATTGATTTAAACAATCAAAACTCACAATACTAAACCACGACATAAGAACATATGAAATGGAAGCATAAAAAATAGCATCTACCCTGCTGAGCCTCTTCAGTATCTTCTTGTATGTTTCAATAAGATCAGCCAACCTGCTCAACCTTTCTTCATAAGACCCCTTCATCTCAGGAATCAACCTAGTGAACCTTCTCTGAACTGCCTCCAATGCAAGTATCTCCTTAAATAAGGAGACCAAAACCGTACATGGTACTCTTTGCCTCACCAATACCCTGTACATTGTAGCAGGACTTCCCTGCTTTTATACTCCATCCCCCTTGCAATAAAGGCCAACATTCCATTTGCCTTCCTGGTTACTTGCTGTACCTGCATACAAACGTTGTGTGTTTCATGCACAAGGACCCCCTGGTCCCTCTATACTGCAGCATTTTGTAATCTCTCCATTTAAATAATAATTCGCTTTTTTATTTTTCCTGCCAAAGTGGATAATCTCACACTTTCCCACATTATACTCCATCTGCCAAATATTTGCCCACTCACTTAGACTGTCTATATTCCTTTGCAGATTCTTTCTGTCCTCCTCACAACTTGCTTTCCCATCCATTTTTGTATCATCAGCAAACTTGGCCCCTTCATCCAAGTCATTAATATAGATTGTAAATAGTTGAGGGACCAGCACCGATCCCTGTGGCACCCCACGAGTTACCATTTGCCAATCGGATAATGACCCATTTATCCCGACTCTCTGTTTTCTGTTAGTTAGCCAATCCTCTATCCATGCTAATATATTACCCACAACCCCGTGAGTTCTTATCGTGTGCAGTAAACTTTTATGTGGCACCTTATTGAATGCCTTCTGGAAATCCAAATACACCACATCCACTGGTTCCCCCTTATCCACTCTGCTCATTACATCCTCAAAGAAACCCCAGCAAATTTGTCAAACATGATTCCCCTTCATAAAATCATGCTGACTCTATTATGCTTTTCCAAATGTAAATGGACTCCAGCATTTTCCCAATGACAGATGTTAAGTTAACTGGGCTATAGTTTCCTGCTTTCTGTCTCCCTCCTTTTTTTTTTGAATAGGGGTGTTACATTTGTAGTTTTCCAATCTGCTGTGATCTCTCCAGAATCCAGGGAATTTTGGTAGATTGAACCAATGCAGCCACTTCTTTTAAGACCCTAAGATGCAAGCCATCAGATCCAGGGGACTTGTCCACCTTTAGTCCCATTATTTTACCGAGTACTTTTTCTTTAGTGATAGGTGATTGTTCCACGTTCCCCCTCCCTATAGCCCCTTGATAATCTATTATTGGGATGTTTTAAGTGTCTTCTACCGCGAAGATCGATAGAAAATATTTGTTCAAAGATCCTGCCATTTTCCTGTTCCCCATTATCAATTCCCCAGTCTCATCCTCTAAGGGACCAACATTTTCTTTAGCTACTCTCTTCCTTTTTATATGCCTTGTAGAAGCTCTTACTATCTGTTTTTATATTTCTTGCTAGGTTTAGTCTCATAATCCATCTTTTCTCTCTTTATTTTTTGTCATCCGTTGCTGGTTTTTAAAAATGTCCCAATCCTCTGGCCTCCCGTTAATCTTGGCAACATTGCATGCCATTGTTTACAATTTGATACTATCCTTTACTTCCTTAGTTAGCCACAGGTGGTTCTCCCTTCTCTTAAAATCTTTCCTTCTCACTGGAATATATTTTTGTTGAGAGTTATGAAATATCTCCTTAAATGTTTGCCACTGCTCATCAACCGTCTTACACTTTAATCTATTTTCCCAGTCCACTTTAGCCAACTCTGCCTTCATATCTTTGTAATCACCTTTATTTAAGAGCAGGACACTGGTTTGAGACCCAACTTTCTCACCCTCCAACTGAATTTGAAATTCAACCATGCTATGATCATTCTTTCCAAGAGGATCCTTTACTATGAAATAATTTATTAATCCTGTCTCATTACACAATACCTGATCCAAGATAGTCTGCTCCTTGGTTGGTTCCACAACGTACTGTTCAAGGAAACCATCTCGAATACACTCTATGAACTCTTCAAGGCTATCTTGGCCAATTTGATTGGCCAATCAATATGAAGATTAAAATTGCCCATGATTATTGCCGTACCTTTCTTCCAAGCCGCCACTGTTTCTTGATTTATACTCTGTCCAACAGTGTAGTTACTGTTAGGGGGCCTATAGACTACTCCCATCAGTGATTTCTTCCCCTTATTATTTCTTATTTCCACCCAAACTGATTCAATATCATGATCTTCTGAGCCAATATAATTCCTCACTACTGCACTGATCTCATCCTTTATTAACAGAGCTACCTCCTTTTCCATTCTGTCTTTTCCTTCTGAATTGTCAAATACCCCCGAATATTCAGTTACCAGCCTTGGGGCTAGACTTTCCTATGAGCCCCTCAACACCTGATTGCCCGCTCAGAAAAAAAACGCTAACATTTGCTAAGTAATGCTGGTGAGAATTTCTACTTTTATGTTAAAACTAATCGCCCGGCGAGAAAAGGGGCGTTGCACCTTTATTCTCAGTGGTTAAGAGGAAACTAAGTAAAACGGGAGGTTTAAAAAAAAATTAGTTCGAGGCTGCAGTTGGGCCTAGGGAGAGGGGGGGGGAATAATAAAAAAAAAAATTAATTAGAAAAAAATAAAAACGTAAAAAGCATTCCCAGGACACTTTTACACCTAATCGGAGTTTTAAAATTTAAAATAAAATAAATAAATAAATAAATAAATAAATAAATAAATAAATAAAAAGAACCTTTAACTTACCTTTCTTTGCAGAGTACTCACCTACCGCCCTGTTTAAGCAGCTTTTACAGGGCGGTTTCCTCGGCGATCTGGATGGGCTTCCGTTGAGGCGGTGCACGTCGGCGGGCGTTTTCAGATTTGGGCGATACCACTAGAAAACTAAGGGGGAAACTTCCACCGGGCGGAAAACAGCTATACCGCTGAGAAAATCGCCAAGAACCCGCCGAGCATGATAGGAAAGTCGAGCCCTTAGGTTACCTTGCAACCACGTATCTGTAATGGCTATCAGATCATACCCATTTATATCTATTTATGCCGTCAACTCATCTACCTTGTTATGAATGCTGCATGAATTCAGATAGAGCTTTTAATTTTGTCTTTTTACCATTTTTCCCTGCTTTGACCCCACTTTCTGATACACTCTTATTTTTATGCATTCTGTCCCTTCCGGTCACTCTCTGGTTATCATTTCCCCCGTCACTACCCTGCTCTATTGCCTTCTCCTTTCTCTATGACTTTTTAAATTTCCACTCGCCTGAACCCTCCCCCCCCCACTAATTAGTTTAAAGCCCTCTCTACAGCCCTAGTTATTCGATTCGCCAGGTCACTAGCCCCAGCACAGTTCACGTCCGTTCAAACGGAACAGCTCTCTTTTACCCCAGTACTGGTGCCAGTGCACCAGGAATCGAAACCCATTTCTCCCACACCAGTCTTCGAGCCACGCGTTCATCTCTCTGATCTTATTTACCCTATGCAAATTTGCTCGTGGCTCAGGTAGTAATCCAGAGATTACCACCTTTGTGGCTCTGCTTTTTAATTTAGCCCCAAGTTGCTCATACCCCCTCAGCAGAACTGCTTACTTTATTCTTCCCCCTCCCACTCCAAGTTCCTCTCCAGCCCAGAGGAGATGTCCTTAACCCTGGCACCGGGCAGGCAAACACAGCCTTTGGAACTCACGCTCTCAGCTGCAGAGAACAATATCTATCCCCCTAACTATACTGTCCCCCACCAGTACAACATTTCTTTTTACTCCCCCAACTTGAATGGCCCCCTGTATCACGATGCTGTGGTCAGTTTGCTCATCCTCCCTGCAGTCCCTGCTCTCGTCCGCACAGGGAGTAAGAGCCTCGTACCGGTTGGACAAGAGCAATCGCTGAGACTGCTCCATCACTACCTCCTGGGTCCCCATACCTGCCTTGCTCATAGCACACCCATCTGTCCCTGATCATGGACCAAATTTGAATTATGTAACCCAAGAGGTTTGTTACATTATATAAAAAAGAAAAGAAAAGAAAAGAAAAACATTTTAAAAAAGAAAAACATTTTAAAAATTAGTGAAGAATAAAATCAAAGAAAATGAAACAGGACAAAATAATTTAAGCAGGGAGTAAACAAAAATACAAAGAACCAAAAACATGAAGAAAGTGAAAGAGACAGCTGAACAATAAAGGTGCAAAATTGGGAAAAACACAGCAATCGGAAACTCACAATAGAATTTATTTTCAGTGATCACTTTTCATAAGGGCAATGACCGGGAAGCTGCGCAAAAAGCCACTACACAGCATTTAGTCATTGCTAGGAATCACTCTGGTAACAGACTGCAATCCTCCAGAAATGAAAGATTTTTGCCATCTTATAAAATGGTTCCAATTCAACTCCACCTGTTATGCATTATCTGTAGTGAAATTGTATTCAAATTGTTTTACTGCAAGAGCAATTCATACACACCTGTATTCCAAAAGGCTGATCCCTAATGTTCATGTCATCCTTGGCATATCTGGTATCAATTAAAAAAGGGCACTATTTAACATTCATCTACAGTTTCTGTCTCAATTATTGTAATCCTTTGCATAATTTTAAAATATAGTTCCTAAAATACTTTTGTAGCAGAAAAATAAAAACATATGGAAGAGGGTGCAAGAATACAATATCAGAATAAAACAAATGATAAACAAGTTGTAGGTATGTTTAATCAGGAAAGGTTGCTAATTGATGTGTACACCTGAAGCAATTTCTCCTTAAAAAGAGAATGGTGGCCAATTTGCAAATTTCTATTGCTGATCAAATCCCATTTAAGGCTGATGTTGAAAACCAAAAGAAAATGGCTTTTAATATGCCTGGATAACTACATTTAACCCTCAGTCAGCAAAAATCTAGGAGTTATTTAAATTAAGGGCTACCCCAAAAAAATAACTGCTATTAGCAAGCTAGTCAAAATTAATTTACAAAAACATTTATTGTAACTTCCACCAATGGCTAAGTGCATTGCCTGGTGTGGTCTTGATCCATACAAAGCAAAGAGTCCACGTTCAATCCTCGAATCGCAAGCTGTGAAAGACCAGGTTTTAACCTCAGTGGGATTTCAACAGTGAGGTACAATTGGGTAGGATTTATTTTTCCTTAAAATTAATGTTTGTGTGAAGTGAGTAGAAGAAATTTGATTCTTGAGCGTTTGGTGTTAATGGGAGGTCAGGTTAACATTACTTATATTTAAGTTAGATACAAAGGTATGGCAGTGGAGGGAACCCATGTGATAGGTGTGGAGCGTACTAAGTGGAACATTATGGATCATTCAAGGACAGCTATTTTATTCCATTTTGTGCGGTGTCGAAAAATGGAAGCTCTGGAACAGTGGATCTCTCTGCTCAAGTAGCAATTAATCACACACTGCAGCATTTAAGAACAAACTTGTATTTATACAACTCCTTTCACATCCATAGGATGTCTCAAAGAGCTTTAAAAATCAAAAGTACTTAATTGGCTGTGTTCACTAATATAAACACACACAGCTACCAATTTGTACACAGCAAGATCCCCACAAACAACAATGAGATAAAAGGATAGAGAGACGAGAAAGGATTTCTGGATCGTACTTTCACCCAAGTGGCAATATTAGATAGTTCAGAACACAGGGATAGTATAGAAAGAGAGGAGTGGGTGACTATCTGCAGAGGGAAACAGGACTTTCAGATGCAGGGAACCCAAGTTACAGAAACTGTCCAACAGGATAGGAAACATTTGTACAGCTATGAGGAAAGAACTGGGGAGTGGAACCAATTGGATAGCTCTTTCAAAAAGCTGGCATAGGCAAGATGGGCCAAATGGCTTTCTTCTGTGCTGTATGATTCTAGTATTGGACAAGTATGAGATGGATAATGACAGTGACTCAGAGGAGGGTGGCCCTGAGCAACATTTTGGCACTGTGGAACAAGAGACTACCCAAGGCGTGAAGAGGTGAGAGGCAGGGAGACAACAAAAATAGCAGAGTGTAAGTATTGAAGGATTCTACAGTCAGGGGTATATCAGGCTTTTATAAAAAAAAGTCATGACCAGAGTTCCCGAATGGTATGTTGCCTCCCTGATGTCAGGGTGAAATACATCAGGAAACAGGTGGGAAAAGGTTAGGAAAGAGAAGGTGGGCAGCAAGAAGTTGTGGTTCATATTGGAACCAATGACTTGGATAAAAGTTCATTTGCGGTAGAAGGAGTTTAAGACCTCAAGTTGGAAATCTCGAATTGCTTACTGTGTCACGTAATGATCAATTAAGGAGATGAAGATTAGGAAGGAGTGAAGGGCTTACATTCCAGAGGTATTGGAAGAAGCTCCAGAACAACGGAAGATTATTCTGAAGGGATAACCTTTTATCTGAACCAAAATGGCACCAATGTTCTGTGTAGAGGATAAGCAGAGCAGTGGAGAAGAATTTAAACTATTATAGCAGTGGGACATCATCAAACATGAGATCCATGAGTAAAAAATAAATATATTCCTAGAAGGCGAAAAGGGGTGCATCAAAGTATGGAATTTTGTGGATAAACTGAAACTTAACAGAGAGGCACATGATAAAGTTAGGGCTAACAATACTAAAGATATATAGAAAATGTAGTAGCAAGTGTAAAGGGAGATTGGAAGTGAAAAAAAGAGAATATGAAAAAGACCAACAGATCAAAAAGAAAATAGAAAGGGCTTTTACAGGCATATAAGTAATACAATTAAAGATAAGGAGCATTCAGGGATGAAGGAGGGAATCTAATTGTAGTGGATATTTTAAATCGGTTTTTACAATTGATGGTGGAAGTGACAACACAGATGTACTAAAGGACAATGAGGAACAATTGTTAAAGATAATTGTAGGAAAGGAATTAGTTTTGAAAAAATTAGTCGAACTCAGTAGAAATGAGTAGTCACTAGGCCCCGACAGCATACACCCGAGGCTATTGAAGGATGTCAGAGAGGAGATAGCCAAAGGCCCTGGCCACAATTTCTGAATCCTTAGATTGCAGAGTGGCCAATGTAATACCCTTACTCAAGAAAGATAAACCAGATAACTATATACGGGTTAGTGTAATAATAATTGTGGACAAACTCTTAGAATCCATAATTCAAGTTAAACATTAGTATGCATTTAGAACAATATAGGTTAATAGTTCAACATTTGCTTTCACAACAAATAAATGCACGATTTTTGCTTATACCCTAAAACTGCGCTCTGCTCCTTTGCCATGAAACACTGTACTTACTTTTCTCGTGGAGCAACCTTCTGCCATTCAAACTTGTATTCAGTCTCTCCTTCTTCTGTCTGCAATCACACATACATAGACATTAGCTCATGCTACTCTGCTAAAAAAACAATAAATGTCTTAAGATTTTAAAATATTTAACTTAAATGGTGGAGTACATTTAGCAAAATAATCAAGGTTTTCTTACCTCTTTGTTTTCTTCAATGCCAGCCAATTAAAAAAATAAAGGAAAATGTTAGCTTGCGATACACATCAATACAAGATCTTAAAATTAAAGAATTATGATGGAAATTAAATGCATGCAGATGGTATTGACACATTATACATCTCATGAAATTCTTGAAGTAATTAAATACTTACCACTCTTAACTCCTGGAGGTGCCTCATACATAAAGTTAAGCCCATTCTTTACACGCTCATCGCCCATGAGTAACCTTAAAAGAAGTAAAATATCAATTTGCAAACTATTATAAAGAATTTTAAATAAATTATCTTTCGAACACAGGAGTGTTTCTATATATCTTTTTATGCATCTATAGTCATTAAAAAATGTATCCATTTGTTTATCAGAAAATTGATGTGCAAACAATCTAGCATAACACAAGTTCTTCTAGAAATGTCTTACATAATGTCTGGCTGAAAACAATATCACAGGAAATGAAGTGAAATATTAAATAGCATCAATAAAAAGAAAGATAAAAACATAGTGGGCTAGATTTTTGGGTTTTGCGATTTCGCTCGTTTTCAGGTGATAATCGCGGCAACATGTGTTTTTAAACTGCTCGGTTACCATTACTGCCAGAGGTTGAAAATTTCGGCAAATGGTGAAGATCGTTAGCAATAGCGATAAATCTGGCATTGCACAACAGAATTTGTGTGACGAAGCCAAAATTAGCAACCCCCTCACATAAAACTGGACCCTCTGCGCACGTGCAATTTTTGGGGGGACAATTATTTTTCTTCTTCCCGTGCTTCTGGTCAGCTGGCAGGGAGCGCCCGTGCGTTCGCAGTACACCCAGGGCTGAATTAGCCAATTTTAGATTTGATTCACGATGGAAGAAGATGGTAGCAGGCAGAGCCAGAAAGTTCAGTAGTGAGGAAACGAGGCCCTTGTCAGTGCTGTTGAAAGGAGATGGTCAGAATTGAACAGAAGGGGTGCAAGTAGACCCCTCCCAGCGGTTTTTTAGAAAAATTTGGACCAGCATAACTGAGGTCTCCAATGTCGACGCCATCTGAAGAACCCACACACAGTGCAGCAAGAGGTTTAATCACTTTTGCAGGGTCGTTAGTAAGTAATATTTTTATTAATGCACTCCTTCATTACTTAAATTATAAATCGGACACACTATTTGTTCTCATGCTGTTGGTATAGGTAGGTTTAGTGTTTCACCCGACTTGCCATGAATGATCTTTACACATTATAAAGATTGCTTTTTGAGATCGTAAAAGACGTTTCTGCACTTCGATATCTTCCTCATGAACCACATGCAACTTCCAGGGCCATTAAACAGAGGACTGTATTAAATGCACACAGTATGTCATAAGTGCTTTGGTGGCTATCTGTGTGCCACAAGAGCAGATGGGCCCTCTGGTAACCATTCCCATTACCATCTATGCAGGGAAAGATGTCCCACAACCACCGAGAGCAGCGGCGGACAGGGGAAGGTCCTCCACGAAGCATGCCTCTGGCAGACATCGAGTGAGTGAGTAGCCGGTCTGATTGGTGCCTCAGGGAGGGCAAATGCCCGTGGGGGTGCTGACCCCCCCCCCATTCGATAGTGAGGATAAGACCTGTACGCTCTCTGGGCGATACGAGGGACCGCCAATGAGGATGATGATACTTACGCAATACTTTGCATACAGGTGGGAAACAAAATGTGAAGAACAGTAGGTTTTTCTGCCTGTGATTGTTTCAATATTTGTGCTCTTCAACACAGAGAATTTGAGTGCTTGAAAATGAAACACTCTTCCACTTAGAGCACTGCTGTTACCACCAAAAAAATCTCAGGTTAGGTGTCATATGGAGAGTAAAGCTCCCTTGGTTATGCCCCAAAAATGTGTCTTATCTTCACCCCATATGCATCAACACAAGTGTTACTGTGGCCATTTTCTTTCATGAAAAGGGTTTGGATAAAAGCGATTTTAACATATGCTTTGTGCAGAAGAGTGTCGAAAAGGAAGTAGCCATCCAGAGGAAGATCAGAGATGACGAATGCAGGATGGGCAATTGCTTTGCATAGATCAAACCAGTGGCGTATTAATTAGCCATCTCTGGTCATTGAGGAGACATCTAGCACTAGCACTTTGGTGTTGAAAAATGTCTTTGATCTCCACGAGTCTTTGAGGAGGGAACTTTTACAAATAAACAGACACCAGAAATCAGTCAGTCAAGGTAGCCGAGAAACGACTTAAAAGTTAAGGGCAGCAGAAAGGCTGCACGGGAGAATTAACCTCCGCAATTTTTAGTTTTGACCCCTCCTGCAGCCCTCTCCTGGGTTCCGAATACTCCTCGCATTGAGGCACCGAGCTTTCAGGCTTTGGGCAGAAGAGTGTCGAAATTTTTCAACACCAAAGTGCTACTGCTAGATGTCTCCTCAATGACCAGAGATGGCTAATTAATACGCCACTGGTTTGATCTATGCAAAGCAACTGCCCATCCTGCATTTGTCACCGCTGATCTTCCTCTGGATGGCTACTTCCTTTTCGACACTCTTCTGCCCAAAGCCTGAAAGCTCAGTGCCTCAATGCGAGGAGTATTTTGAACCCAGGAGAGGGCTCTGAGCTAGTTAGAATGGGTGAGAGCGCTGATGAACAGAACCCCAAGGAAGAATGCAAAAGGCAAGAGGCAACAGAGCAGAGTAGCACTGGGGTAAGTGTAAACCACAAGGTGATAGGAAGGGACAATATGTATGAATATAAAGGGGCTGCAGGAGCAGTCAAAACTAAAAATCATGGTTTAAAAACTAGTATTAAAACACCCTACCTAAACGCACGCAACATTCGAAATAAAGTAAATGAGTTGACGGCACAAATCATTACAAATGGGTATGATTTGGTGGTCATTACAGAAACGTGGTTGCAGAGTGGCCAAGACTGGGAATTAAACATACAGGGGTATCTGACAATTCGGAAGGATAGACAAGAAGGGAAAGGAGGTGGGGTAGCTCTGTTAATAAAGGATGATATCAGGGCAGTTGTGAGAGATGATATTGGCTCGAGTGAACAAAATGTTGAATCATTGTGGGTAGAGATTAGAGATAACAAGGGGAAAATGTCACTGGTGGGCGTAGTTTATAGACCCCCAAATAATAACTTCACGGTGGGGCGGACAATAATCAAGGGAATAATGGATGCATGTGAAAAAGGAACGGCAGTAATCATGGGGGGATTTTAACCTACATATCGATTGGTCAACTCAAATCGCATGGGATAGCCTTGAGGAGGAATTCATAGAATCATACGGGATTGTTTCTTAGAACAGTATGTTACAGAACCTACAAGGGAGCAAGCTATCTTAGATCTGGTCCTGTGTAATGAGACAGGAATAATAAACGATCTCCTAGTAAAAGATCCTCTCGGAATGAGTGATCACAGTATGGTTGAATTTGTAATACAGATTGAGGGTGAGGAAGTAGTGTCTCAAACGAGTGTA
Source organism: Pristiophorus japonicus (assembly GCF_044704955.1). Taxonomy (NCBI): domain Eukaryota; kingdom Metazoa; phylum Chordata; class Chondrichthyes; family Pristiophoridae; genus Pristiophorus; species Pristiophorus japonicus. The sequence continues at coordinate 116,675,606 of NC_091979.1, forward strand.
CTATGCTTAAACAAAGGGGACTACAGTGGGATGAGGACAGAGTTGGTTAAAGTAGACTGGGAACACTGACTAAACAGTGGCACAATTGAGGAACAGTGGAGGACTTTTAAGGAGCTCTTTCATGGTGCTCAACAAAAATATATTCCAATGAAAAAGGGCAGTAAGAGAAGGGTTAACCAGCCGTGGATAACCAAGGAAATAAAGGAGTGCATCAAATTAAAAACCAATGCATATAAGGTGGCCAAGGTTAGTGGGAAACTAGAAGATTGGGAAAATTTTAAACAACAGCAAAGAATGACTAAGAAAGCAATAAAGAAAGGAAAGATAGATTACGAAAGTAAACTTGCGCAAAACATCAAAACAGATAGTAAAAGCTTTTACCGATATATAAAACGGAAGAGAGTGACTAAAGTAAATGTTGGTCCCTTAGAAGGTGAGAAGGGGGATTTAATAATGGGAAATGTGGAAATGGCTGAGACCTTAAACAATTATTTTGCTTCGGTCTTCACAGTGGAAGACACAAAAACCATGCCAAAAATTGCTGGTCACAGGAATGTGGGAAGGGAGGACCTTGAGATGATCACTATCACTAGGGGGGTAGTTCTGGACAGGCTAATGGGACTCAAGGTAGACACGTCCCCTGGTCCTGATGAAATGCATCCCAGGGTATTAAAAGAGATGGCGGAAGTTATAGCAGATGCATTCTTTATAATCTACCAAAATTCTCTGGACTCTGGGGAGGTACCAGTGGATTGGAAAGCAGCTAATGTAACGCCTCTGTTTAAAAAAGGGGGCAGACAAAAGGCAGGTAACTATAGGCCGGTTAGTTTAACATCTGTAGTGGGGAAAATGCATGAAGCTATCGTTAAGGAAGAAATAGTGGGACATCTAGATAGGAATAGTGCAATCAAGCAAATGCAACATGGATTCATGAAGGGGAAATCATGTTTAACTAATTTATTGGAATGCTTTGAGGATATAACAAGCATGGTGGATAGAGGTGTACCGATGGATGTGGTGTATTTAGATTTCCAAAAGGCATTCAATAAGGTGCCACACAAAAGGTTACTGCAGAAGATAAAGGTACGCGGAGTCAGAGGAAATGTATTAGCATGGATCGAGAATTGGCTGGCTAACAGAAAGCAGAGAGTCGGGATAAAGGGTCCTTTTCGGGTTGGAAATCGGTGGTTAGTGGTGTGCCACAGGGATCGGTGCTGGGACAACAACTGTTTACATATACATAGATGACCTGGAAGAGGGGACAGAGTGTAGTGCAACAAAATTTGCAGATGACACAAAGATTAGTGGGAAAGCGGGTTGTGTAGAGGACACAGAGAGGCTGCAAAGAGATTTAGATAGGTTAAGCGAATGGGCTAAGGTTTGGCAGATGGAATATGATGTCGGAAAATGTGAGGTCATCCACCTTGGAAAAAAAACACAATAAAAGGGAATATTATTTGAATGGGGAGAAATTACAACATGCTGCGGTGCAGAGGGACCTGGGGGTCCTTGTGCACGAATCCCAAAAAGTTAGTTTGCAGGTGCAGCAGGTAATCAGGAAGGCGAATGGAATGTTGGCCTTCATTGCGAGAGGGATGGAGTACAAAAGCAGGGAGGTCCTGCTGTAACTGTACAGGGCATTGGTAAGGCCGCACCTGGAGTACTGCGTGCAGTTTTGGTCACCTTACTTAAGGAAGGATAAACTAGCCTTGGAGGGGGTACAGAGACGATTCACTAGGCTGATTCCGGAGATGAGGGGGTTACCTTATAATGATAGATTAAGTAGACTGGGTCTTTACTTGTTGGAGTTCAGAAGGATGAGGGGTGATCTTATAGAAACATTTAAAATAATGAAAGGGATAGACAGGATAGAGGCAGAGAGGTTGTTTCCATTGGTCAGGGAGACTAGAACTAGGGGGCACAGCCTCAAAATACGGGGGAGCCAATTTAAAACCGAGTTGAGAAGGAATTTCTTCCCCCAGAGGGTTGTGAATCTGTGGAATTCTCTGCCCAAGGAAGCAATTGAGGCTAGCTCATTGAATGTATTCAAATCACAGATAGATAGATTTTTAACCAATAAGGGAATTAAGGGTTATGGGGAGCGGGCGGGTAAGTGGAGCTGAGTCCACGGCCAGATCAGCCATGACCTTTTTGAATGGCGGAGCAGGCTCGAGTGGCTAGATGGCCTACTCCTGTTCCTAATTCTTATGCTCTGATGTAATGACGGTAGTATAGATGGCTCTACACAAACAGAAGTTGAACTGACTGCATCATACTCCATATTGTATTGTGTCTACCATGGAATAAAGCAGCTTACGAAGCGAACCAATCCAAACAACACCTTGCCAAGCATTAACTTGGCCTGCATTCAGAGAGATTAAAGAAGTACACGCTTAAGATGGAAATCTGGTCCAGATCGCAAGGGAGTTTCATTGTTTCACTCCTGGATCCCGCTACCTTGTTAACAGATAAGGACTGTAGAAGTCAACTTCTGTAAAAAGGCAGGCAATCGGACAATTTAATGAAGCGACTAAACCTGATTAGATACTGGAGGCTTATCCAAATTCATAGCAGAGAGTTTTGTCTTATGCTCCGAGTTAGAGAGCCAATTTGGGGTAAACTGTGGGACATGTTTGTGCTGGAACCGATGCCCATTGGGAACTGAAGGAAGGCTGCACTAACTCACTTTACGTACAAATAACAGGGGAAGGAACAGGATTAAACTCTTTGGATGAGTCAGGTACAACCACAGGTCTTGGAGGTGAAAGGATCATATGACAACCCATTATAGCACTGAGGTGCTATGGTAACAGTTTCTTTAAAACATTTTACAAAGTTCAGGTCTGCCGTAGATATTCTCTTGGGTACAGCTGGGTTGGTCACTTCTGTAAGCGGTTCCTGCGCCTCGGGTTTCAGAATGTGTCCTTACTTCCCAACATAGCATAACCCAGGGGTGTAACAAAACTATCCACGTGATCTGAACTGCATACCATGTCTTATCGTGTCAGCTGTGGCTCAGTGGGTAGCACACTCACCTGAGTCAGAGGGTTGTGGGTTCCAGTTCCACTCCATGAACTTGAGCACATAAATATATGCCGACACTCCAGTGCAGTGCTGAGGGAGTGCTGCACTGTTGGAGGTGCCGTCTTTTAGATGCGACGTGACACCGAGGCCCCATCTGCCCTCTCAGGCGGACGTAAACGGTTCGTCCTCGTCCTCGTCCTCCTCCTCCTCCTCCTCCTCCTCGTTATAGCTTCGCTACACTGTCTTCCCTGATCATCTTTCTTTCTTTCTTTCTTTCTTTCGCCTTGCGTCTTTCTCATGACCCATGTTTAACCTCAACTTCAACTCTCGGTAACCCCTTTTTTTTTCCTGTCGATTCTGCAGTTGTCTGCATCTTGACATTTCTTTAGCTATTTTCCCATGATTCCCTATTTCCATCCCTCTGCCACATTTACAATCCTTCTATATCCATTCTCAGTTTCACTATGTTAAAGGTGCTATATAAATAAAAGTAGTTGTTGTTGTTGCTAGGCTGTGCTCTCTTCCCAGAGCTAATTGACTGATATCACATGTCCCTTTGTTCCCAGGAAGTGGGAGGACTGATGCCCTGATTTCGTCCCTGTTCAGGATTCACCAATAGGCCTATCAATCAAACTGGCTACCTCCTTCCCAAGAGTATATTTTCAGCAGACTTGCTGTCTATCCAAGAACACCATCGTAAGTGGATAGCCTACTGATAGTCTGAAGTGAGATAATGGCCCGGAATTTTCGGTAGTAGTAATGGGGAAACTGTCAGCGCTCGCTGTTATTACTGTATAAAATTGACTGCAACTTCTGCCGTTGGCACATTTAAAAATTGCAGAAATAGATTTTGTTCAGATAATTACATTTCTCTCTTTAATCCCATATGTATGTCCCAATTTTTATGTTGCTTTCTGAACAATGATTTTAATGTGATTTATATTCCCTGCTTTTTACTTCATGCTTTGCTTAATCTGATTAGCTGGTGAGCCTGCCTGCTTCCTGTCCTGTTGCTGGATGCCACAGATCCCCTGTAGAAAGTATTAAATTGACACTAATGCCAGAAATGAGGAAATCTACACTCTAGAGCCCACTAAATCTTTGTGAGCAGCTGTTAGAGGTCAGCAGCAAGCACCATCCCTTTGCCATTACTGCAAAATCCAGGCCAATATATTGCTTATTGCCCCGAACATTGTGGAAAACAGTAAGGAAACTTGGTTCATTAATAAATCAATTCCGTCTTTATCTCAGTGATGAGAAAAGAGGATATTAAACCGGTGTAAACTCTGTTCATTTTAAGCACAATACTTAAACCTAACTCATTCCCAAATCTTTCCTATGGAAAAATGGTTCAAAACAAATCCCAAAACTCAACACATGTAATTTACATTTTGATTGGTTTTATCTGACAGCATAATGGCCGAAGCCTTCTCCCACAACTCCAGTGGGGTGAGATTTCTGGTCACCCCAAAAATCCCCTGCTGAACCCAGTAACATTTACAGGTCTGGGATTATTTACATATGGGAGAAAGCGCCCAACTTCTGTTGAGGAATCATACCAGTATGGGGGTTGGGGAGGGCAGGGGAAAGAGGGGGAAAAGTACTGGGAGAAATAGATGGCTGGCAAGCTGCTTTAATGGTTCAAAGAATTTCAGTTTCACTAATGGGGCTTATACACAGTGGCATTGAACAGTTGCAGTCTTCAATTTCCACTCTAGGTCCCCCTCTGCTGAACTGTGAATGCAAGATAACACAGCCCTGGTGCCCAGTATCCAAAAGCACAAATGGCAGGAATTACAGCAGAGGCTATGTTTTCCATATTTGCATATATTTACTGTGTGCCCAGATCATATCATATCATATCATCCCCCCCCCCCCCGCAGCCAGCAGAAAATATCCATGAGGCAGGGAAGCAGCAAAGCACATCCCAAGTTGCTTTCTGTCCCCATCCATTCCAGATCCTCCATAGCATATCAGCTGAGTTGTGGGAAGAGAAGAGATGGAAAGCCTAGACTCAAGATTTAAAGCAAAAGATTAACTTGCACTATTAAGAGACAGAACAAAAACATTGAAATAGATATAATATCATACCTGTTATCATATACTTCTTGCTCTTTTACATACTGTTGCATTAATTCTTCTTGTTTCTTTTTTTCATATGATATTTTTTGTTCTGCCATCCATACCTCAAAGAAGATACATATTAAAATGTAGTCACCATGCCACTTTTTGTATCCAATGTTAAATATAAGTATGCGACTTTCAAAGTAAATTATTGAATTCTAACAGCATAATTTTCCTAGAAAAGTCAACCGTGAAATATTTTAGGCTGGCTGCAAAGCTTCACGTTACACACACACACACTCCAAGTTTTTTTTAAAAAAGGCACTAAATAAGCTTACATTTTCAACATCTAATTATCTCCCTTCTATCTATAAAGTCATTAAAAATATTTTGGCACCATGCACTTCCCTCCAAATGTACTTCGATGCAGATTAAATTTTCGGTATTTAATGTGTGAACAAACATTACTACTTCATGTTAAACTGTTAACTCTATTTCTCTCTCCACACATGCTGCCTGACCTGCTGAGTATCTCCAGTATTTTCTGTTTATGTTTCAGATTTTCAGCAGTAAATTACTTTTGTATTATTCTTTCTTAGTTCCGAGGTCCAAGTCATTCAACAGACGAGAAGCCTCTGGCTCATGTATGAAATCAAGGAACAAGTTGAGGTGAATTTATAGCAAAAGGGGCAAAATGTTAGTTAGGGATAGCTTTAGCTTACACAGACCTGTTTAACGCACCAGCGGAGAGTCAACCACAGTGAACAAATCTCAACCACGTGATGAACAAATCTCATTTGTTAAAATCCATGAGCACTTGAACTAAGCAGTTGAGTAGTAAGCTTAGTATAACAAAAGGTCATCGATCTGAAATGTTAGCCAGAATCTTACCAGCCCTGCAAGTGCGGGTTTGGAGGCGGGCCCGCTGTCAAAATGGCCGTGATTGACAACGGGGCGAGATCTTGCTTTGAACATAGAAACATAGAAACATAGAAAATAGGGGCAGGAGTATGCCATTCGAGCCTGCACCGCCATTCAATGAGTTCATGGCTGAACATGCAACTTCAGTACCCCAATCCTGCTTTCTCACCATACCCCTTGAACCCCCTAGTAGTTAGGACTACATCTAACTCCTTTTTGAATATATTTAGTGAATTGGCCTCAACAACTTTGTGGCAGAGAATTCCACAGGTTCACCACTCTCTGGGTGAAGAAGTCTCTCCTCATCTCGGTCCTAAATGGCTTACCCCTTATCCTTAGACTGTGACCCCTGGTTCTGGACTTCCCCAAAATTAATAAGAACATAAGAACATAAGAATTAGGAACAGGAGTAGGCCATCTAGCCCCTCGAGCCTGCTCCGGCCATTCAACAAGATCATGGCTAATCTGGCCGTGGACTCAGCTCCACTTACCCGCCCGCTCCCCATAACCCTTAATTTCCTTATTGGTTAAAAATCTATCCATCTGTGATTTGAATACATTCAATGAGCTAGCCTCAACTGCTTCCTTGGGCAGAGAATTCCACAGATTCACAACCCTCTGGGAGAAGAAATTCCTTCTCAACTCGGTTTTAAATTGGCTCCCCCATATTTTGAGGCTGTACCCCCTAGTTCTAGTCTCCCCGACCAGTGGAAACAACTTCTCTGCCTCTATCCTGTCTATCCCTTTCATTATTTTAAATGTTTCTATAAGATCACCCCTCATCTTTCTGAACTCCAACGAGTAAAGACCCAGTCTACTCAATCTATCATCATAAGGTAACCCCCTCATCTCCGGAATCAGCCTAGTGAATCGTCTCTGTACCCCTTCCAAAGCTAGTATATCCTTCCTTAAGTAAGGTGACCAAAACTGCACGCAGTACTCCAGGTGCGGCCTCACCAATACCCTGTACAGTTGCAGCAGGACCTCCCTGCTTTTGTACTCCCATCCCTCTCGCAATGAAGGCCAACATTCCATTCGCCTTCCTGATTACCTGCTGCACCTGCAAACTAACTTTTTGGAACCAAATTTTAATTTGATTTTACGTTTTAAAGTTTAATTTGTTTTAATTGCCGGTGTTTTTAGTGTCCCCCTCTCCTTTTATAGGGGGCACTGGAAAAAGGAAAAAACTTGATTTTAGTGCCCCAAAAAAAACCCCCAAACAAACAAAAAAAAAAGGGCCTTGTAAATGTCTGGTGTGTCATCCAGGTCGGGTGGCACGGATAAATGTTTTATGTTTTGCAGGTAGACTCAGAGTTTCGTGCACAAGGACCCCCAGGTCCCTCTGCACTGCAGCATGTTGTAATTTCTCCCCATTCAAATAATATTCCCTTTTATTGTCTCCCCCGCCCCCCCCCCCAAGGTGGATGACCTCACATTTTTCGACATTGTATTCCATCTGCCAAACCTTAGCCCATTCGCTTAACTTATCTAAATCTCTCTGCAGCCTCTGCACAACCCGCTTTCCCACTAATCTTAGTGTCATCTGCAAATTTTGTTATACTACACTCTGTCCCCTCTTCCAGGTCATCTATGTATATTGTAAACAGTTGTGGTCCCAGCACCGATCCCTGTGGCACACCACTAACCACCGATTTCCAACCCGAAAAGGACCCATTTATCCCGACTCTCTGCTTTCTGCCAGCCAGTTCTCTCTCCATGCTAATACATTTCCTCTGACTCCACGTACCTTTATCTTCTGCAGTAACCTTTTGTGTGGCACCTTATTGAATGCCTTTTGGAAATCTAAATACACCACATCCATCGGTACACCTCTATCCACCATGCTCGTTATATCCTCAAAGAATTCCAGTAAATTAGTTTCACATGATTTCCCCTTCATGAATCCATGTTGCGTCTGCTTGATTGCACTATTCCTATCTAGATGTCCCGCTATTTCTTCTTTAATGATAGCTTCAAGCATTTTCCCCACTACAGATGTTAAACTAACCGGCCTATAGTTACCTGCCTTTTGTCTGCCCCCTTTTTAAAAAAAAACAGAGACGTTACATTAGCTGCTTTCCAATCCGCTGGTACCTCCCCAGAGTCCAGAGAATTTTGGTAGATTATAACGAATGCATCTGCTATAACTTCCGCCATCTCTTAATACCCTGGGATGCATTTCATCAGTACCAGGGGACTTGTCTACCTTCAGTCCCATTAGCCTGTCCAGCACTACCCTCGTTGTGATAGTGATTGTCTCAAGGTCCTCCCTTCCCACATTCCCGTGACCAGCAATTTTTGGCATGGTTTTTGTGTCTTCCACTGTGAAGACCAAAGCAAAATAACCGCCTCCTTGTCAGTTTCCAAAGTTCACAGAGCCGACTCCAAACCACAAGCCAGACAATTAACATTATTAAAAGGTACTTTAAAGATATTTAAAAAGAATTTTATTAGGTGCTTTTACCATTTTTCTAACTTTTTCAGGAGCTTCCAGTCAGGTACGTCTGTCGGGTTTGTCAATGACTCTCCACTGCTTTGACTAGCTGACAGAAGTGGTATAAAAGCTACCATTTCACAGCTGTTCATTTTCCAATCTCAGAAGCTGAAGCCTTCAGGATTTGGGCGGCACTTTTGAGCAGTATGCTGTTTGGAAGTGTTTGCAGTGAACTCTCTATCCACCGTCACCTCCTTGGAGCACCTTCTCTCACCACGGACAGATCGCTTCTGTCATCTCAACTTCAGCTATCATCTATTCCATCAGCATCGGTGCCCTTGAGAAAATCTCACCGTGGTCCTCAGAATCCCACCACAATCAGCTCCAACACCATCACTAAACACACCAACATCACCACCACCACCACCACCACACTTCTCAGCAATCAGCTGATGCTACACAGGAAACAGGGCATCAGCACCCGACCACATTGCTGCCCAGGAGGCAGGGATGGTCTCACCATGGCCACAGTTACTTCACTGGATGCTGTACACCCTGGCTGCCACATATTGCGCCAAGTTGGTACTACCCCACACCAACACCATAAAGCATCCCTGCAATGTCCAAGCCATTCCATTCACGCTCGTCACCATTATATCTTACCATTCACTACAACTCACTAAGACATTTCCAAAGGTTCACACAAATCTGTCTAGGAACACAAAAAGTGTTTAAAATAAAGATTTCAATGTTTGACAACACATTAGCAGAAACTCTACATGAACATTTGCTAAAAGACCCAAGTGCGTACCCTTGTGTGTTGGTAGTTGGTATGATTGGACAAGGATGAGGGCGAGAGGGGTGGCTAGTGAGATGGGGATGTGATAATGTAGATAGAGAGAAAGGGATAGGTGGAGGTGCAAGGTAGGTTGGTGTAAGTAAGGATGTGAAGTAGTCGGGTGGGATGAGTGATGGGGATGTAATGAATGGCACAGCAGGATGAGGTTGAACGTGGCTTTGCAGTAACGTTTCGTGATCTACTGAGATCATTGAAAGGTTTTCGCCACTGCATCCAGCTCCTCCTGATGACATCCCTGCTTGTGCCCTCCTATGCAATGTGCAACCAGGCTGCGATGGTGTCCTGGGGTGGTCTCTTCCGCCCATTGGAAGGGAAGAGAACCTTCCTTGGGAGAGCCTGGATGCAGTCGTGCATCTTTGTGCAATACGACTTGGTGTTTGCAGCATCTCAATGCTGCAGAACACTGACAGAACAACTGTCAAAATCAATGTGGCCATGGTCCCTTTCAGGAAACCAGCTGACTGATGCATCATCAGACCTGCTTTCTTCAATTGGCCAGGAACCTCGCAGGGCAGCTTAACAAGCCCCATCAACTAAAGATTCTTCACACAGAGCGGGATGGATCCAGGAGCCATGCCACCGACTCCAGACTCGCCACAGTTGGAGAGATCGCAGCCATTACCTCGGTTTCTCTCTTCACAGAGGCTGCCTGACCTGCTGAGTATTTCCAGCATTTCCTGTTTTTATTTAGTATGTGGCTGTTGGGTCTTTTTAAAATCTTACCTAGATTATGGCTTTCATTCCTAGATCACTCTCAAATCTTTCCTATACAATCCCCATTTCTTTGAGAACATATACCCTTGCTTTGAGATCGGGATAAGTTTTCAATTTTGTATCCAGGAACACAAACAGAAAGCCCTGTTTTGTAATTACTATTAAGTGTTACATAATTATATGCCTCGCTCAATCTCCAAAAGCAAGTGAATTTATTAAGCAAAGAATAAGTGACTAATCTAACAGCAAGATAAGAGACATATTTATGTTAGAAAGTATTTTACTCAATTCTAAAGGAGAGGAATAGAAGGGAGTGGAGGTGAGTGTAGGGGAGTATAGAGGGAGAAACAGGAGCGAGTGGAGAAAAGAGCAGATGGAAGGGGGGGGGGCGGGCAGTACAAATGTTGCATCATCTGGGCGTAAAGGTGCTAACAGAGGCCAGGCAATTTTTATGTCTTTGGATATGGGTTCATAAGCTGCAGGAGCAAGATCTGGCTTGTTGTGGCTTGGTTTTCTCTTCTTTTCATGGGAATGTGATTTTTCTGCTCATCAGTCAGATGCTACAAATTAATTTGATCTCTGAAAAGTAGTGGGTAGGGAGATTTTGCTCATCACAAAATCTTTTGTGAAAGTGCAACTGTCCATTCCCGCGTTTGACAAGGAGCTCAGATGGCCATCTTGCTGCATGCTGCATTCAGCCATGGCAAGTCATGGGTGCCTTTTAGCTTGTTCCTTACCGGACATTTCTTTTAATTGATTTGCAAGGTCCAGCATCTTGCCGATATTTCTTAAGATGCTCTAGGTTTTCGAAAGACTTTTTCCCCCAAAATTTATTTTTTTCAACAGCAACAACAACTTGCATTTATATTGTGCCTTTAACATAGTAAAACATCCCAAGGTGCTTCACAACAGCATAATCAGACGAAAATTAACACTGAGCAAAAGGAGGAGACAAGTGACCCAACGCTGGGTCAAAGAGGTAGGTTCTTAAGAGTTTGATTACAAAAGTGGGTTACTTATTTCTGCTTTGGGTGGCCCCGTCATATGACGTTGGGTAATAGAAACATAGAAATTAGGTGCAGGAGTAGGCCATTCGGCCTCTCGAGCCTGCACCACCATTCAATAAGTTTATGGCTGATCATTCAACCTCAGTACCCCTTTCCTGCTTTCTTTCCATACCCCTTGATCCCTTTGGCCGTAAGGGCCATATCGAACTCCCTTTTGAATATATCTAACGAACTGGCCTCAACAACTTTCTGCGGTAGAGAATTCTCCAGGTTAACCACTCTCAAAAGAAGCTTCTCCTCATCTCGGTCCTAAATGGCTTACCCCTTAGTCTTAAACAGTGAACCTTGGTTCTGAAACTCCCCAGTAACAGGAACATTCTTCTGGCCTCTAACCTGTCCAATCCCGTCAGAGTTTTATATGTTTGTATGAGATCCCCTCTCATTCTTCTAAACCCCAGTGGATACAAGCCCAGTTGATCCAGTCTCTCCTCATATGTCAGTCCTGCCATCCCAGGAATCAGTCTGGTGAACCTTCGCTGTACTCCCTCAATAGCAAGAACGTCCTTCCTCAGATTAGGAGACCAAAACTGAACTCAATATTTTAGGTGTGGCCTCACCCAGGCTCTGTACAACTGCAGTAAGACCTCCCTACTCCTATACTCAAATCCCCTAGCTAGGAAGGCCAACATGCCATTTGCCTTCTTCACCGCCTGCCATACCTGTTTGCCAACCTTCAGTGACTGATGTATCATAACACCCAGGTCGCGTTGCACCTCCCCTTTTCCTAATCTGTCACCATTCAGATAATATTCTGTCTTCCTGTTTTTTCTACCAAAGTGGGTAACCTCACATTTATCCACATTATACTGCATCTGCCATGCATTTTCCCATTCACCTAGCCTGTCCAAGTCACCCTGTAGCCTCTTTGCATCCTCCTCACAGTTCACACCACCACCCAGCTTAGTGTCATCTGCAAACTTGGAGATATTACACTCAATTCCTTCATCTAAGTCATTGATGTATATTGTAAATAGCTGCGGTCCCAGCACTGAGCCCTGCGGCACTCCACTGGTCACTGCCTGCCATTCTGAAAAGGACCCGTTTATTCCGACTCTCTGCTTTCTGTCTGCCAACCAGTTTTCTATCCACGTCAATACATTACCCCCAATACCATGTGCTTTAATTTTGCACACTAATCTCTTGTATGGGACCTTGCTATGCTCACTGCACCACCAACAGGTGCAAAACCTTTGGACTGCTGTGACCATGCAGCATTTTTAATGCAGAATAGATGGTCAGTTCCACAACTAATAGTCAGCTCCAAAATAATTGCTCGTCATGCATTTAATTAGTAGCTCACTAGCTGCACTCTTGCCTCAGAGTCAAAGGTCATGGGTTCAAGCTCCATTCCAGAACATGAGCACATAATCTACACTGACATTTCAGTGCAGTACAGGTACAGCGTTGAGAATCCGGAAGCCTCAAGACCGCTCTGGTTCCTGTGTTTTTCCGGACTCCGGAATGTCTTTACAACTTCCCGAATCCGGAAATGCCTGAGCCCAGGGTCGTATACTTTCGGACTTCGGAACATCTTTCTGACATCTCGAGTCCAGAAACGCCTGGGCCGAGGGAGGTAGGTAGGTAGGTGGAGGGGGTGGTTGGGCGGCTGAGTGGCAGAGGGGGGTTAGCCCGAGGTGGTGACAAGGTCGGCGGCGGGTTGTCGGCCCAAGGCGGGGTCGCCAGTGGCGAAGTCAGCAGCAGCCCGAGGCTGAGGCGGAAGAGGTCGGCCCGAGGCGGGGGGGGAAAGACAGGTCGGCCCGAGGAAGAGGGGGGTGGGGGGTGGGAGGCGGAGGGGGAGGGGGGGGGGGGGGGAGGGGCCGGCGGCGGCGGGGTTGGCCCGAGGCAGGTGCGAGGCCTAGGCGGCCCGAGGTGGGAGTCCGGATTCAGGAACATTTTCCAGATTTCGGACGACCCCACCACGGATCGTCCCCATCATATATGTATGGTTGGGGTTACTAGCCACCAGGTGGCACCACTCTGAGGTCATTGGGCTGTATGCACATGTGTGCGGCCCAGCTATAAAAGGCAAGCCATCATGTAATGTAATCACTTTGGGCCCTAATAAAGCAGAGCCAGGTTTGTACATGTTGTTTACAGTATTCAGTCTATTGAGTTATTACATACATTTGGTGATGAGGTAACTTAAGAACCTTCTCATGCAAAAATGAGCACAATTGGAATTCTGGAGAGGTTCGTGGAGGGAGAGGACTGGACAGATTTTGTAGCTCGCCTGGACCAGTACTTCGTGGCCAACAAAATGGAGGAACCCACTGATGCAGTTAGGCGCAGGGTGGGCTTCCTCACGGTTTGCGGTCCGAAAATCTGTGGACTCAAAGAATCTTCTCTCGCCTGCAAGTCCAATGGACAAGGACTATGAGGAATTGTGTGCTCTGGTACGTGACCATCTCAAACCAGAAGGCGGCATCATCATCTCACGATATCGATTCTACACGCACGGTGGTTCTGAGGGCCAGGATGTGTCGGAATATGTTGCCGACCAAAGACGTCTAGCTGGACCGTGTAAGTTCGAAAACATAGAAGCATAGAAAATAGGTGCCGGAGAAGGCCATTTGGCCCTTCGAGCCTGCACCGCGATTCAATATCATGGCTAATCATGCAACTTCAGTACCCCACTCCCACTTTCTCTCCATACCCCCTGATCCCCTTCGCTGTAAGGGCCACATCTAATTCCCTCTTCAATATGTCCAACCAACTGGACTCCACAACTTTGTGGTAGAGAATTCCACAAGTTCACAACTCTCTGGGTGAAGAAGTTTCTCCTCATCTCGGTCCTATATGGCTTAGCCCTTATACTTAGATTGTGACCCCTGGTTCTGGACTTCCCCAACATCGGGAACATTCTTCCAGCATTTAACCTGTCCAATCCACTCAGAATGTTATATGTTTCTATGAGATCCCCTCTCATTCTTCCAAATTCCAGTGAGTATAAGCCTAGCCGATCCAGTCTTTCTTCATATGTCAGTCCTGCCATCCCGGGAATCAGTCTGGTGAACCTTTGCTGCACTCCCTCAATAGCAAGCACATCCTTCCTCAGGTCAGGAGACCAAAACTGCACACAATACTCAAGATGTGGTCTCACCAAGGCCCTGTACAACTGGAGTAAGACCTCTCTGTTCCTATACTCAAATCCTCTCACTATGAAGGCCAGCATGCCATTTGCTTTCTTTACTGCCTGCTGTACCGGCATGCCTACCTTCAGTGACTGATGTACCATGACACCCAGGTCTCTTTGCACCTCCCCTTTTAATAATCTGTCACCATTCAGATAATAATCTGCCTTCCTGTCTTTGCCACCAAAGTGGATAAACTCACATTTATCCACATAATAGGCCCAAGTTTCCACACGATAAAAAACAGGCGCACCTCCGAGCTGGGCGCCCGTTTTTCGCGCCTAAAACGGCGCCGGAAAAAAAACTCGCGATTCTGGAGAGCCCTGCAGCTCCTTGTCTGTTTGACGCGGCACCCAGTGGGGTGGAGCCTACACTCGCGCCGATTTTGTAAGTGGGAGGGGGCGGGTACTATTTAAATTAGTTTTTTTCCTGCCGGCAACACTGCGCGTGCGCGTTGGAGCGTTCGCGCACGCGCAGTGTGAAGGAAACATTGGCACTCGGCCATTTTTGTAGTTCTTTGTAGCTGTTTAATTTTTGAACATTTTTTAATAAAAGCACATTGCCATCAGCACTGAGGCTTCCTGCAGCCTTCTCACTGTCTCCTTCCCCCCCAGCCCCCGCTGCGTTCGGGCGGGCGGGCCCGCACTCCCTCCCGCCGTCGGGAACGGCTTCCTTCCACCTCCCGCTGCGTTCGGGTGGGCGGGCCCGCACTCCCTCTCTCCCGCCGTCGGGAACATCTTCCTTCCCCTTCCCTTCCCCTCCCCCCCCCCCCCCCCCCCCGCTGCGTTCGGGCGGGCGGGCCCGCACCCTTACCCCACGCTGCGTTCGGGCGGGCGGGCCCCCACCCTTACCCCACGCTGCGTTCGGGCGGGCGGGCCCCCACTCACTCCCTCCCTCCCGCCGTCGGGAACGGCTTCCTTCCCCCCCCCCCCCCCCCCGCTGCGTTCAGGTGGGCCCGCACTCCCTCCCTCCCGCTGTCGGGAACGGCTTCCTTCCCCTCCCCCGCTGCCGTCGGGAACGAACGAACGAACTTGTGAGGCTGGCTGAAGCACTTTCACACAGGTAGGAAGATGGTTTATTTCATCTTTTCTTTGCTTATAAATGTTTATTCAGGTTGGATTTATTTGTATAATATTTGTATAAGTATAAATAAGGATTTATTGTAGAATTTAATGACTTCCCTTCCCCCCCCCCCCCCCACCTCGTTCTGGACGCCTAATTTGTAACCTGCGCCTGATTTTTTCATGTGTAGAACAGGTTTTTTCAGTTCTACAAAAATCTTCACTTGCTCCATTCTAAGTTAGTTTGGAGTACGTTTCACTGTGGAAACTTTGAAATCAGGCGTCAGTGGCCGGACACGCCCATTTTTGAAGAAAAAATTCTGTTCCAAAGTCGAACTGTTCTACCTGACTAGAACTGCAGAAAAAAAAATGTGGAGAATTGCGATTTCTAAGATAGTCCGTTCTCCACCAGTTGCTCCTAAAAATCAGGCGCAAATCATGTGGAAACTATATTGCATCTGCCATGCATTTGCCCATTCACCTAACCTGTCCAAGTCACCCTGCAGCCTCTTAGCATCCTCCTCACAGCTCACACTGCCACCCAGCTTCGTGTCATCTGCAAACTTGGAGATATTACATTCAATTCCTTCATCTAAATTATTGATGTATATTGTAAATAGCTGGGGTCCCAGCAACTGAACCTTGCGGCATCTCACTAGTCACTGCCTGCCATTCTGAAAAGGACCAGTTTATTCCCACTCTTTGCTTCCTGTCTGCCAACCAGTTCTCTATCCCCATCAATACATTACCCCCAATTCCATGTGCCTTAATTTTGCACACTCATCTCTTGTGTGGGACCTTGTCAAAAGCCTTTTGAAAGTCCAAATACACCACATTCACTGGTTCTCCCTTATCCACTCTACTAGTTACATCCTCAAAAAATTCTAGAAGATTTGTCAAGCATGATTTCCCTTTCATAAATCCATGCTGACTTGGACCGATCCTGTCACTGCTTTCCAAATGCTCTGCTATTACATCTTTAATAATTGATTCCAGCATTTTCCCCACCACCGATGTCAGGCTAACCGGTCTATAATTCCTTTTTTCTCTCTCCCTCCTTTTTAAAAAAGTGGTGTTACATTAGCTATCCTCCCAATCCATAGGTACTGATCCAGAGTCCATGGAATTTTGGAAAATGACCACCAATGCATCCACTATTTCTAGGGCCACTTCCTTAAGTACTCTGGGATGCAGACTATCAGGTGCTGGGGATTTATCAGCGTTCAGTCCCGTCAGTTTCCCCAACACATTTCCTGACTAATAAGGATTTCCTTCCGGATCCACGCGATACTGGTCATCATCCTCCACGTGGTGTGTCGCAGCACACTTGATCAGCAGCCCGAAAGGTTACATATAAACCTATGAACAGTGACGGAAAGGCAAAGAGCACCCAGCCCAACCAGTCCGCCTCACACAACTGCGACACCCCTTATACTGAAACAATCTACACTCCACCCCAACCGGAGCCATGTGATCTCCTGGGAGAGGCAAAAACCAGATAAAAACCCAGGCCAATTTAGGGAGAAAAAAAATCTGGGAAAATTCCTCTCCGACCCATCCAGGTGAACGAAACTAGTCCAGGAGATCACCCTGGCCATATTCTATTCCCTGCAGTACTTACCATTATATCTGCGCCGTCCAACAAAAGGTCATACAGTCTAATCCCAATTACCAGCTATAGGTCCGTAACCCTGCAGGTTACGGCACTTCAAGTGCCCATGCAACCATCCCTTAAAGGTGGTGAGGGTTTCTGCATCCACCACTCTTCCAGGCAGCGAGTTCCAGATCCCCACAACCCTCTGCCTAAAGAAGCCCCCCCCCCCCCCCAAATTTTCCATCAACCACCTATGCCCCCTCATAATAAACACCTCCACCAATGGCAATAGACCCTTACTATCCACTGTGTCCAGGCCCCTCAATATTTTGTACACCTCAATGAGGTCTCGTCTCAACCTCCTCTGTTCCAATGAGAACAAACCCAGCCTATCCAATCTGTCCTCATAACTAAGATTCTCCATTCCAGGCAGCATCCTAGTAAATCTCTTCTGCACCCTCTCTAGTGCAATCTCGTCCTTCCTATAATATGGCGACCAGAACTGCATGCAGTGCTCCAGCTGTGGCCCAACCAAAGTGTTATACAATTTAAGCATAACCTCCCTGCTCTTATATTCTATGCCTCGGCCAATAAAGACAAGCATTCCATATGCCTTCTTAACCACCTTATGCTACTTTCAGGGATCTGTGGACAAGCACTCCAAGGTCCCTTTGTTGAGCTACACTATTAAGTGGCCTACCGCTTAATGTGTATACCCTTTCCTTATTAGCCCTCCCAAAGTGCATCACCTCACACTTCTCTGAATTTAATTCCATTTGCCACTGCTCTGCCCATCTGACCAATAGATTGATATCCTCCTCCAGCCCATGACTTTCCTCTTCATCAACCACACAGCCAAGTTTAGTGTCGTCTGCAAATTTCTTAATCATACTCCCTATATTCAAATCTAAATCATTGAAATATATCACAAAAAGCAAGGGACCCAATACTGAGCCCTGCGGAACCCTACTGGAAACATCCTTCCAGTCACAAAAACATCCATCAAACATTACCCTTTGCTTCCTACCTCCAAGCCAATTTGCCACTTTACCCTGGATCCCATGGGCTTTAACCTTCATGATCAGTCTATCATGCGGGACCTTATCAAAAGCCTTGCTAAAGTCCATATATACACTACACCGTATGCACTATCCTCATCGACCCTCCTGGTTACCTCCTCAAAAAATTCAATCAGTTTAATCAAACACGATCTTCCCTTAACAAATCCGTGCTGACTGTCCCTAATTAATCCTCGCCTATCCAAATGCAGATTTATCCTGTCTTTCAGGATTTTTTCTAATAGTTTTCCCACCACTGAGGTTAGGCTGACAGGCCTGTAATTATTCTGCCTATCCCCTTTTCCCTTCTTAAACAAGGGTACTACATTAGCAGTCCTCCAATCCTCCGGCACCATGCCCAAATCCAAAGAGGACTGAAAAATGATGGTCAAGGCCTCTGGTATTTCCTCTTTTGCTTCGCTCAACAGCCTAGAATGCATTTCATCCAGGCCTATTTACTTTCAAAGCTGCTAAACCCCTTAATACTTCCTCTCTCTCTATATTTATTTCATCCAGAATATCACACTCCTCCTCTATTAGCAGTATCTGAATTACCTCTTTCCTTTGTGAAAACAGATGCAAAGTATTCGTCAAGAACCCTACCAACATCTTCCGCCTCCACACAAAGATTACCCTCATGGTCTCTAATAGGCCCTACCCTTTCTTTAGTTACTCTCTTCTGTAAATATATTTATAGAATATCTTAGGGTTTTCCTTAATTTTACTGGCCAAGAATTTCTCGTGCTCTCTCTTAGCATTTCTAATATCCTTTTTAATTTTGCCTCTTTGCTTTAGAATCTTTAGAGGAATATAGAAAGTTTTCAGTCGTCGATATATTTCCCTACATCACTGCACATCAAAAGCACTTTGGGACATCCCGAGGTTGTGAAAGGCAGTATATAAATGAAAGTTCTTTTTTACTTTACTGAACAAATTCCGTTCTTCAAACCTTCAGTTCTAAAGCCAGTTTAAACTAATATGTATGAGCTTGTTATAAGAACTAAATCTGTATATGCACAGTAATTGGATTGTTAGAGACAGCCACCAACTAGAATTGGACAAAAATACTTAATTTTGTGTCAGGGTTGTGTTGACATAGATGTCTAGAACATTGATGTTGCAAATACGTTACAAACTATCCACTGAGGCTAGACAACGCTAAGAACAACTTGCATTTAAATAACACCTTTAATGTAGAAAAACCTTCCAAAGCACTTCACAGAGACACAGAAAAATGCCCAAACATCAGTCAAAGGAGAAATTAGGAAGGGTGACCAAAACGTTTGGCCAAATAGGTGAGTTTTAAGGATGATCACAAAGTAAGAATCTTGGCTTGCATTCCTTGAGTTTAGCAGGTCGAGGGGGTGATCTAATCAAGGTGTTTAAAATGATTTTTATGGGCTAGATACAGGGAAACAATTTCCTCTGATGGGGGACTCCAGAACAAGGGGCCACAATCTTAAAATCAGAGCTCTGCCCTTCAGGAGTGAAATCAGGAAGCATTTTTTCCAGACAAAGGAGTGGAAATCTAGAACTTTCTCTGCTGGGTGGATGCTGGGTCAATTGAAATTTTCAAGTCTGAGATCAATAGATTTTGGTTAGGTAAAGCTATCAAGGCATATGGATCAAAGGCAGGTAAATGGAGTTCAGATCAGCCATGATCTGATTGATTGGTGCAACAGGCTTGAGGGGCTGAATGGCCAAGTGTGATGTGCTTCAAAGCATTTTAGACACTTGGATGCTACCAATAGGTAAAACTCACAGAAGATAGCTCGCTGAGTAAACAGAATATAGCTTCAAATGTATAAGATTCAGCTAATATAGCATGCTGCAAGTATTTCCAAAAACACTTTCAATATTTAGGAAAGTCCAAGTGACTGAACTAACCTGCTGCTTTGCTATTCCACACAGCATTTGCAGAGATAAACAAGGTTCAGTGGTTTATTGAATTCCATCCTACTGCCCAAGATAACCACTGGCCTGTGTGTAACTTTGTAAAAGGCCTTTGTAAGATCAAAAAAGGCCATGTATAAGGGCTGGCGCTGCTCCCTGCATTTTTCCTGCAGCTCCCCAAGCAATTGCTCTATGCGGAGCTCCATCATGGCAAATGAACCGAAAGTGGGCAGCGGAAATGTTACAAGGATACCCTCAAAGCCTCCCTGGTAAAGTGCGACATCACCACTGACACCTGGGAGTCCCTGGCCGAAGACCGCCCGAGGTGGAGAAAGTGTATCCGGAAGGGCGTTGAGCTCTTTGAATCTCAACGCCGCGAGCGTGAAGAGGTCAGGCGCAGGCAGGGGAAGGAGCGTGCGACAAATCAGTCCCACTCCCCCCTTCCCCCGACGAATGTCTGTCCCACCTCTGACTGGGTCTGTGGTTCTCGTATTGGACTGTTCAGCCACCAAAAGGACTCACTTTAGGAGTGGAAGCCAGTCTTCCTCGATTCCGAGGGACTGCCTATGATGATGAACTTTGTAAAACTGCGGAGAGACCATGTTAAATATCTGGTTTGTAGAATGTACTGTTATAACAATGTGTTATCCTTTGTTTTTTTTATGTTGTATTCATCAAGTTGAGTATTTTTTTAAAGAGTAAGACGACAAGGAAAGGCAGATTGCTGTCTTTACGCATCTCTATACGCGATAAAGCTCTTGGGTGCCCACAAAAGCCGATTCCTGCGAACGGCGCAGGCACCAACCAAAGCAAAACAGGCTGAAAGCTGCCACAGATCTGGGGCACACACGCCGATGAGCGGGCGGCGCTCGGGCCCAGTAACATTGTTGCTGCCCCCTCCCAACAACACCCGCCCTGAGCTGCCGCTCACCTTTTTGATGTTGGACTTGGAGGCCGGATGGAAATCCTTTTTACACATGAAATTGGCGAATGATTTCCCCATGTTGACGGGAACCGCTTCACAGCCGTCGTCACGCCTAAAAATGGGGTAAGGATCAGGAGGAGCCGCGGGTTCCCATAGAGACGGCACTACAGAGCGGGCAGGAGCACTGCCGGGTCAGAGAGGAGGTGAGGGGATCTTGGTGTTTCTTTAATGGCGATGCGTTGCATAATCCCGCCCCGCTCATGTTTAGAAGTGACGGTAGTTTGACGTGTTGATATCCACTAACTGCTTGTGGCAGGGTAACCCGGAAATAAACATTTATCGACATGAACATTTGGGGGTTTACACCGGAATGATATTTGATAATTAGCTTGGCTTGTGATTAAGTAGATGGATGGTTCTGCTAATTCCTAATATGTAAATTCTTATTAATGCAGAATTGAATTTCCCGGAAATGATAGGTGTGATTAACATGAATGACACAACTAGCAAGCCTACTTAAACACCGAGTGCTATTTACTTAAAGTGTCAAAGAGACTGCACTCTTCCAGAGAATTTGTACTTTATAGGATTTGTTCATATCAATCTAAATCACGAACACTTCAGTGCAGTACTGAGGGAGTATTGCTTTGTTGGAAGGTACCAACTTTCAGATGAACCAAGGCCTGTTCAGCAAACATAAAGCAAAGCATTATTTGAGGTGCGATATAAATGTAAGTTATTTATTGGCTGTCAAGATTCAGTTTACATGGTGGATTCTGAGCTGATAGAGTGACACTGGGTTTGAGTCAATGCCACAAATACAACTGCTCCCCCGAGAGAAAGTGTGTGCGTTGTATTAAATTATGATTCAGTTCTTATTATCGTCGAGGCACACAATGTCCATCCAGCAAGGCCACCCAGGTAAGGACTCGGGCTTGCAATAGCTGTGAGCTGTCGATAAACCCTCGCCAGTGATCTCACACATCCTGGGCCTGCACACGATGATTTCCACCAGTAGATCCTCCAACCTGTTCGCCCCTTTGCACACCGGGTGACCAAAGATAAAAGTGTGGGTGAAAAATGTAACCAGATGTTACCTCTCAGATGTTCATTTGCTAGATAATTTTAACGTTTGACTTGTGTTAAGGTTTTCTTCTGCAGAAAAATGCAGAATTCATATTGGGAATTCATAGCGTCAGGCCTAGTCAAAGAAGATTTTATTGTGAGTTCAGAACCACCGATGACTCAGTTTCGCCAAGAGGAGCTGAATGGAAGTGAACCCTTTAGAAAAAAGTGTTTTATTGCGCAGAACAGTACACAATTACTAAAACTTTTCTTATATTTTATTTCCCTAGTATGGCTTTCAGAAACAGGTATCCTCCAACATCTTGCGACACATTTGTGGCTTTACCTCCAGCAACAGTTGATAAGCAGATAATTTTTGGAAAGAACTCAGACAGGCCTTCTGATGAAGTCCAGGAAGTTGTATTCTTTCCTGCAGCAACCCATCAACCAGGAGATAAAGTGGAGGTGAGAGATTTCTACCTTCTTATGATCAGAAATTTACTATGAAGTCTTAAAAAAGTGTAGAAAGTAAAAAAAAAAATTACCGAACAAAGTGATGTTGCAAAATTGTAAATAGCATTTTCTTAATAATCTTTTAAAATCCATGTTATTTAACATATATATGTAGATTTATGACTTTAAAAGTTATGGAAGAATGTCACAGCATTCTGTTCTGAAGCATTTTGCCGCAACAGCGATTTTAGTTTTCCAACAATCAGCTGTTATTTATCAGGAGTATTCTTTCTGTTTAATACTACCCTAACAGAACCAAAACATTTATCATACATAGTTTTACATTGATATTTAGCTATATATTTTTAAATAGAGCCTAGGAGTGTACAGGACCAGAAAATACTATGCAGTCTATCTGTCTGGTTCCAAAAACTATTTCCTTTCAATTGCCTACTTCCTAAAATATCCGTCCCTTGCTCGATGATGCCGCAGTATTAAATACAAAGAAGTACACGTAAGTTATAGCATGAAACAGGTCATTCAGCCCAACCCGTTTCAGCGTTTAGTCCACACTAGTAGTGTTGCGCAAGACTATCTTCATCCGGGTTGCTGTCAGTATCTGCTTCATACTTGTCCCACACTAATTATCTGTTGGCCAGTTTTAGTAACTCAGGGGTTCCCTAAATCTGAGAGTTCTGCATTCCTTTGCTCAGTACCTCAGAAACTTCTTATTCTCTATCATGCTGTGGAGACTAATTTTCCAATATTTAGTGCAAATATGCTCCACACATCGCATTCCACACACATTACAAAGGTTCTCTGCACTGCCATCTTTTGTGTCTAAAATCTAGTTCGTGTTAGCCTGAACTCTCCCTAGTACAAAACTCTTACAAGAATTAAATACCTCTTACACAATTTACACAAGTAAAATACTAAAAAAGCCATCAGAATGAAAAATCATTTATCGGTAATCTGGTCTACACCATGTTGAGTAATGCTGTGAGTCATGTGATGAATTATTTACTTTATTTATTATTTAATTTGCAGTGCACATATATAAAGATTGATCAGGTTGGAAAGACACATGGTGTTGTTCTTAGCCGTCCAGCTTGGTTATGGGGGGCTGAAATGGGAGCTAATGAACATGGAGTATGTATCGGCAATGAAGCAGTCTGGGGCAAAGATGAGCCCAATGACCAAGAAGCACTTCTGGGCATGGATTTAGTAAGGTTTGACATTTTATTTTACTACAAGTTGACTGATTCTTTTGAAGAGAAGCTGGCAGTATATATACTTCCTGGAACACTTTCCTGTCGTCGCTGTCTGTTGTGCTTTTCTTTCATATTCCAGCAGATTTAAGTTATCCATTCTTCTTGCTTCCTCTGAGCTTTCCTAGGTTGGCCTCCCCGATGTGAAAGTGATGCTGTTGCTTACTGCAGACCTTACAGCTGTGTTTCCAAGATAGGTGGCATATTGGCACTGTTCTCCACAGCCTCCCTTCTCCCTCCTCCCTCTTCCTTCTTCATGATCCAGTGTAACCTCACCAACCTCCCAGAGTGGCAAAAGCCATGTACCCAACCTCTACATTCTTTTGAGGGTAGCTCAGGGTTTGCTTGTGGTGGGGGGAGGGACTAGTCACAGGGATGAGGAGAATTGTTCAGAGCAATGTGCCCTTAGGAAACCTTTAATAAAATAAAATCAAGTATTGATTAAGATGCAACTTCACTATCAAGGGCAGAATATAGATCATGATGTCGGGACCAAATACAATCGGGTCCATCTGTAATCCATGCAAAGTCATTGGTTTTATATTTTTATGTCAGAAACTTTTGTATGTTTTTAGGGATTTAGTCATGGTAACTTGTGAATATATGTCTACATAAGACAACATGGGTGTGCATGTGATGGATATCATTCTGGAAGATTCAGTTTTCCTGCTTCCCTCAATGATTGTACTCAAAGCAAAGAGATAGCTTTCATAAGTCATCTGAGTCTCCTATAAACTGAAACCTGTAACTTGTATGTGCCGTGAGTAGGATAGCATGCTGTGGAACTAATAATTACCTAAATTATAGTCTATTGCACCAGAGATGAGCATTTCATGTGACATGTTTTTCTGTCCTCTCTAAAAAGTAGCAAATACCATACTTTCAGATCATTATGCTTAGCTCGTTCTGACTATTAAAAACTAATTTTTTTGCAACTAAGATAATACATGGAATTAGTAAGTCACAGCAAGAAACTGGCAGTACAATTGAATTAGTTTATGGGTATTAAAATATCCTCTTTAGAATGTTTTCTTACATAGTCCAGTAATCTGTAAGACTTTGGATGGAACAATTTTTTGTGGTGCATTCAATGCTATTGTCTTTGATGCCCATCACAAACTCTCTTCTCTAGCCACTCACTCCATTGCTCTGCCCAGTATCGGAGACTGAACCAGACTGTTTGCAACCGTAGCATCCTATTTGACCCTGAGCTGAGCTTCCAATTCCATATCCTTTCCATCACCAAGACCACCTACTTCCACCTTTAACACCGTACGTCTCTGCTCCTGCCCCAGCTCATCTGCTATTAAAGCTTTCATCCATGCCTTTGTTACCTCGAGACTCAACAATTCTAATGCTCTTTTAGCCAGCCTCCCACCTTGCATTCTGTTGCCCGTATCCTAACTCCCACCAAGTCCCATTCACTCATCACCCTTGTGCACGCTGATCTACATCGGCTCCTGGTCCCGCAACACCTTGATTTTAAAATTCTCATCCTTGTCTTCAAATTCCTCCAGGGCATCACCCTTTCCTATCTCTAACCTCATCCAGCCCTACAACCCTCCAGGATCTCTGCTTCTCCAATTTTGGCCTATTGTGCATCCTGATTTTAATCGCTCCACTATTTGTGGCTGTACATTCAGATGCCTAGACCATAGACCTCTCTGCCTCTCTACCTCTTTCTCCTCTTAAGATGTTCCTTAAAATCTATCTCTTTAACCATGCTTTTGGTCAACTGTCCTAATATTTCCTTATGTGGCTCGGTGTCAGATTTTGTTTGATAACTCACCTTGGGATGCTTTACTACTTTAAAGACAGTATATAAATGCAAGTTGTTGTTGCATTATAATATGAGTGACACTATTCCTATGTCAACCTCAAGGAATTCAGCTTCAAAAGTGTACTAAAATGAACCAAAGATATTGAGAAAAGTTTCCAGCATATGTTCCAGACCCAAAGGCATCTGAATTTGAGCTGTTATTAATACATTTCAATGGCACGGAGGTAGGACATATTTGCATTCTCTGCTAATGAGAAACACTTTGTCCAGGCATAATTTGACAACATATAATTTGATTAGTACCTAGAAAAAGGTCTCTGGGGGAGAAATTCCCTACTTTAGCGGCACCCGTTAGTGTGGTGTATGCCAGCTGGTGGCGGGTCCCGTGGAATCCTCCATTTTCATCATCCGGGTAGCGCTGCTGGTAAATAGCATCGCCCTGAAAAGAAAAATGGGGCTGTGGTTACGGTGTCCAATGCCAACTTAACGTCACCAGAACGAACTTCGACTCTAGCGCCGAGTCCCCTAAGCACGCCAGGTAAAGCCAGCATGCAAGCAGCCTGACAGATGCTGTCAGCACCTTGGAACACACACATCTTTCAG
Organism: Pristiophorus japonicus; assembly: GCF_044704955.1. Lineage (NCBI taxonomy): Eukaryota > Metazoa > Chordata > Chondrichthyes > Pristiophoridae > Pristiophorus > Pristiophorus japonicus. The sequence continues at coordinate 116,701,520 of NC_091979.1, forward strand.
ATAAGTTTAAGCTTTTGGACAGGCTTTTTTGAATTTATTGAAGTAGTGGCATGCTGCAATACGTGTTAACAAGTTTTTTAAGTGTTTAGGGAGTGCTGGTGGATGCTTGAAAGGCCTCGGATGGTACTGGAAGGCCTCTGAGAAGACAGAAAATGCTGCAAGTACTCAGCAGATCAGGCAACATCCGTGGAGAGAGAAACAAGAGTTCACGTCTCAGATCGAGATGCTGCCTGACTTGCTGAGTATTTCTAACATTTTATGCTGTCATTACAGATTTACAGCATCTGCTCGCAGAGGGAAGAGAAGGAAGACGAAGGAGGGATGCAGACAGCCCCTTTCTGGCCAGGATATCCGGGATAGAAACATAGAAACATAGAAAATAGGTGCAGGAGCAGGCCATTCAGCCCTTCTAGCCTGCACCGCCATTCAATGAGTTCATGGCTGAACATGAAACTTCAGTACCCACTTCCTGCTTTCACGCCATACCCCTTGATCCCCCGAGTAGTAAGGACTTCATCTAACTCCCTTTTGAATATATTTAGTGAATTGGCCTCAACTACTTCCTGTGGTAGAGAATTCCACAGGTTCACCACTCTCTGGGTGAAGAAGTTTCTCCTTATCTCGGTCCTAAATGGCTTACCCCTTATCGTTAGACTGTGACCCCTGGTTCTGGACTTCCCCAACATTGGGAACATTCTTCCTGCATCCAACCTGTCCAAACCCGTCAGAATTTTAAACGTTTCTATGAGGTCCCCTCTCACTCTTCTGAACTCCAGTGAATACAAGCCCAGTTGATCCAGTCTTTCTTGATAGGTCAGTCCCACCATCCCGGGAATCAGTCTGGTGAATCTTGGCTGCACTCCCTCAATAGCAAGAATGTCCTTCCTCAAGTTAGGAGACCAAAACTGTACACAATACTCCAGGTGTGGCCTCACCAAGGCCCTGTAGAACTGTAGCAACACCTCCCTGCCCCTGTACTCAAATCCCCTTGCTATGAAGGCCAACATGCCATTTGCTTTCTTAACCGCCTGCTGTACCTGCATGCCAACCTTCAATGACTGATGTACCATGACACCCAGGTCTCGTTGCACCTTCCCTTTTCCTAATCTGTCACCATTCAGATAATAGTCTGTCTCTCTGTTTTTACCACCAAAGTGGATAACCTCACATTTATCCACATTATACTTCATCTGCCACGCATTTGCCCACTCACCTAACCTATCCAAGTCACTCTGTAGCCTCATAGCATCCTCCCCGCAGCTCACACTGCCACCCAACTTAGTGTCATCCGCAAATTTGGAGATACTACATTTAATCCCCTCGTCTAAATCATTAATGTACAATGTAAACAGCTGGGGCCCCAGCACAGAACCCTGCGGTACCCCACTAGTCACTGCCTGCCATTCCGAAAAGTACCCATTTACTCCTACTCTTTGCTTCCTGTCTGACAACCAGTTCTCAATCCACGTCAGCACACTACCCCCAATCCCATGTGCTTTAACTTTGCACATTAATCTCCTGTGTGGGACTTGTCGAAAGCCTTCTGAAAGTCCAAATATACCACATCAACTGGTACTCCTTTGTCCACTTTATTGGAAACATCCTCAAAAAATTCCAGAAGATTTGTCAAGCATGATCTCCCTTTCACAAATCCATGCTGACTTGGACCTATCATGTCACCATTTTCCAAATGCACTGCTATGACATCCTTAATAATTGATTCCATCATTTTACCCACCACTGAGGTCAGGCTGACCGGTCTATAATTCCCTGCTTTCTCTCTCCCTCCTTTTTTAAAAAGTGGGGTTACATTGGCTACCCTCCACTCGATAGGAACTGATCCAGAGTCAATGGAATGTTGGAAAATGACTGTCAATGCATCCGCTATTTCCAAGGCCACCTCCTTAAGTACTCTGGGATGCAGTCCATCAGGCCCTGGGGATTTATCGGCCTTCAATCCCATCAATTTCCCCAACACAATTTCCCGACTAATAAAGATTTCCCTCAGTTTCTCCTCCTTAATAGACTCTCTGACCACTTTTATATCCGGAAGGTTGTTTGTATCCTCCTTAGTGAATACCGAACCAAAGTACTTGTTCAATTGGTCTGCCATTTCTTTGTTCCCCGTTATAACTTCCCCTGATTCTGACTGCAGGGGACCTACGTTTGTCTTTACTAACCTTTTTCTCTTTACATACCTATAGAAACTTTTGCAATCCGCCTTAATGTTCCCTGCAAGCTTCTTCTCGTACTCCATTTTCCCTGCCCTAATCAAACCCTTTGTCCTCCTCTGCTGAGTTCTAAATTTCTCCCAGTCCCCAGGTTCGCTGCTATTTCTGGCCAATTTGTATGCCATTTCCTTGGCTTTAATACTATCCCTGATTTCCCTAGATAGCCACGGTTGAGCCACCTTCCCTTTTTTATTTTTACGCCAGACAGGAATGTACAATTGTTGTAATTCATCCATGCGGTCTCTAAATGTCTGCCATTGCCCATCCACAGTCAACCCCTTAAGTATCATTAGCCAATCTATCTTAGCCAATTCATGCCTCATACCTTCAAAGTTACCCTTCTTTAAGTTCTGGACCATGGTCTCTGAATTAACTGTTTCATTCTCCATCCTAATGCAGAATTCCACCATATTATGGTCACTCTTCCCCAAGGGGCCTCGCACAATGAGATTGCTAATTAATCCTCTCTCATTACACAACACCCAGTCTAAGATGGCCTCCCCCCTAGTTGGTTCCTCGACATATTGGTCTAGAAAACCATCCCTTATGCATTCCAGGAAATCCTCCTCCACCGTATTGCTTCCAGTTCCCAGTGACCACAACCCCAATTCCCCTTTCAACGTTAGCCCCACACCTTGCCTTCCCCTCTGTTACTGACCATCACAGCATCGTCTTGGCCACAATGCTGAAACAAAAGTCACCACCATGCAAACTTTCCAATCCAATTTTTCAATCCAATATGAAATCAACTCATCACCCTTATACATTCCCTTCGTTTAAAAAAAAAAATTGTTCCGAGATGTGGGCATCGCTGGCAAGGCCAGCATTTATTGCCTATCCCTAATTGCCCCTGAGAAGGTGGTGGTGAGTCACCTTGAACCGCTGCAGTTCTTGTGGTGAAGGTACTCCCACAGTGCTGTTAGGGAGGGAGTTCCAGGATTTTGACCCAGCGACGATAAAGAAACAACGATATATTTCCAATCAGGATGATGTGTAACTTGGAAGGGCATTTGCAGGTGATGGTACTCCCATGCGCCTGCTGCCCTTGTTCTTCTAGGTAGTAGTGGTCGTGAGTTTGGGAGGTGCTGCTGAAGAAGCCGTGGTGAGTTGCTGCTGTGCATCTTATAGATGGTACACACTGCAGCCACGGTGCGCCGGTGGTGGAGGGAGTGAATGTTGAAAGTGGTGGCTGCTTTGTACTGGATAGTGTCGAGCTTCTTGAGTGTTGTTGGAGCTGCACTCATCCAGGCAAGTGGAGTATATTCCATCACACTCCTGACTTGTGCATTGTAGGTGGTGGAAAGGCTTTGGGGAGTCAGGAGGTGAGACACTCGCTGCAGAATACCCAGCTTCTGACCTGCACTTGTTGCTACAGTATTTATGTGGCTAGTCCAGTTAAGTTTCTGGACAATGGTGACCCCCCCCAGGATGTTGATGGTGGGGGATTCGGTAATGGTAATGCCGTTGAATATCAAGAGGAGTTGGTTAGACTCTCGCTTGTTGGAAACAGTTATTGCCTGGCACTTATGTGGAGCGAATCAGTCCAAGTCTGAATGACGTCCAGGTCTTGCTGTATACGGGCATGGACTGCTTCATTTTCTGAGGAGTTGCAAATGGAATTGAACACTGCAATCATCAGGGAACATCTCCACTTCTGAACGTATGATGGAGGGAAGGTCATTGATGAAGCAGCTGAAGATGGTTAGGCCTAGGTCACTGCTCTGAGGAACTCCTGCAGCGATGTCTTAGGGCTGGGATGATTGACCTCCAACCACCACAACCATCTTCCTTTGTGCTAGGTATGACTCCAGCCAGTGGAGAGTTTTTCCCCTGATTCCCATTGACTTCAATTTTACTAGGGCTCCTTAATGCAACACTCGGTCAAATGCTGCTTTGATGTCAATGGCAGTCACTCTCATCTCACCTCTGAAATTCAGCTCTTTTGTCCATGTTTGGACCAAAGCTGTAATGATGTCTGGAGCCGAGTGATCCTGGCGGAACCCAAACTGGGCATTGGTGAGCAGGTTATTGGTGAGTATGTGCTGCTTGATGGCACTGTCAATGACACTTTCCATCACTTTGCTGATGATTGAGAGTAGACTGATGGGGCGGTAATTGGCTGGATTGGATTTGTCCTGCTTTTTGTGGACAGGACATACCTGGGCAGTTTTCCACATTGTCGGGTAGATGCCAGTGTTCTAGCTGTACTGGAACAGCTAAGCTAGAGGCACGGCTAGTTCTGGAGCACAAGTCTTCAGCACGACAGCTCGGAATTTGTCGGGGCCCATAGCCTTTGCTGTATCCAGTCACTCAGCCGCATCTTGATATCACGTGGAGTGAATTGAATTGGCTGAAGACTGGCTTCTGTGATGATGGGGACCTCAGGAGGAGGCCGATATGGATCATCCACTTGGCACTTCTGGCTGAAGATGGTTGCAAATGCTTCAGCCTTGTATTTTGCACTTGCGTGTTAAGCTCTGCCATCTTTGAGGATGGGGATATTCATAGAGCTTCCTCTTCCTGTTAGTTGTTAGTTGCTATTTAGCATGCATGAAGTCTTGTTTGACAGATTCCCCAGGTTGGTACCTCATTTTTAGGTATGCTTGGTGCTGCTCCTGGCATGCTCTTCTGCACTCCTCATTGAACCAGGGTTACGATCATACAAAAAATGATGGACGGGTAAAGACCATCTGGTGCATCAAGCCTGTCCCACACAATTGCGCTACCTTGTGTATCACAATATATACATTCCACCCCACCCAAAACCATATGATCTTCTGGGAGAGGCAAAAAAACAGATTTTAAAAATCCATGCCAATTTGGGATAAAAAACTCTGGGAAATTCATCTCTGACCCATCTAGGCGATCGAAACTAGTCCAGCAGATCACTCTGGCCATTATATTCCCTGCAGTACCAACCTTCTGTAAGAGTTAATCTCCGCCACAGCCAGAAACAAATCCAACTTTTGCTTGAAGGAATTCAGTGAGTCTGCATCCACCACATGAGAGGACAGCTTGTTCCTGAGGTCTACTATTCTCTGAAAAGAACCACCTCCTGACATCTAACCTAGATTTAGCCTTAAACAACTTAAATTTGTGCCCCTTGGTCCTGCCTAACCTATTTAATTAAAATAAACGGTCAGCTAGAACACTCTCTATTCCCTTCATTATCTTATAAACCTCAATCATATCCCCCCCTAAGTCTAGGCTGCTCTAAGGTAAAGAGTCCCAACTCTTTTAAACTAAGATGCTTTAGACTTGGAATTAGTCCAGTGGCCCTCTTCTGCACCCTTTCCAGAGCCTCAATATCACCCACCATGTGAGGAAACCAAAACTGGACACAGTATTCCAAGTTGGAGGGGGTACAGAGACGATTCACTAGGCTGATTCCGGAGATGAGGGGGTTACCTTATGATGATAGATTGAATAGACTGGGTCTTTACTCGTTGGAGTTTAGAAGGATGAGGGGTGATCTTATAGAAACATTTAAAATAATGAAAGGGATAGACAAGATAGAGGCAGAGAGGTTGTTTCCACTGGTCAGGGAGACTAGAACTAGGGGGCACAGCCTCAAAATACGGGGGAGCCAATTTAAAACCGAGTTGAGAAGGAATTTCTTCTCCCAGAGGATTGTGAATCTGTGGAATTCTCTGCCCAAGGAAGCAGTTGAGGCGAGCTCGTTGAATGTATTCAAATGACAGATAGATAGATTTTTAACCATTAAGGGTTACGGGGAGCGGGCGGGTAAGTGAAGCTGAGTCCACGGCCAGATCAGCCATGATCTTGTTGAATGGTGGAGCACTCTCGAGGGGCTAGATGGCCTACTCCTGTTCCTAATTCTTATGTTCTTATTAAAACAGTACCTCTTGTCTTATACTCAATTGTCCGATAGATACACCCCAACACCCTATTTGCTATTGCTGCACGGTATTGCTCATGTACCTTTAAGGATGTATGCATTGGAATGCCCAAATCTCTTTCTATCTCCACCATCTTTAATGCCTTTCCCTGGAGGGTGTATGAATGTTGAGCATTTGCCCTGCCCACATGCAGAACATTGCACTTACCTAAGTTATACGTCATTGTCCAGTCATGAGCCCAATCTCCTAACACATTAAGCAGATGAGCATCTTCTACAGTTCTAGCATTCGCACAGATCTTGGTATCATCTGCAAATTTGTAAATTGTGCCATCAACCCCTGAATCCAGATTACGAATAAAAATAGTAAAAAGCAGCGGTCCCAACACTGATCCCTGCAGGACGCCACTGATGACCGGTCTCAAAACAGATCCTAATCCATCTATAACTAATCTTTGCCTGCGTCCTGCTAGCCAGTTCTGTATCCAGCTCAATATATTTCCACTAATACCAGAGACTTCGATCTTATGGAGATGCCTCTTGTGAGGTACCTTTGACAAAGGCTTTTTGGAAATCTAAGTAGACAATGTCTATTGGGCTTTCCTCATCCATCAACTTTGTAACTTCTTTAAAAAGGTTGGTCCCCAGGCTTGATGGTAATGCTAGAGTGAGGGATATGCCAGGCCATGAGGTTACAGATTGTGGTGGAATACAATTCTGCTGCAGCTGATGGCCCATAGTGCCTCATGGATTCCCAGTTTTGAGCTGCTAGATCTGTTCTGAATCTATCCCATTTAGCACGGTGGTGCTGCCACACAACACGATGGAGGGTGTCTTCGGTGTAAAGATGGACTTTGTCGCCACATTGACTATGTGGTGATCACTGCCACCAATGCTGTGAAGGACAGATGCATCTGCGAGGACGAGGTCAAGTAGGTTTTTCCCTTGTGTTGGTTCTCTCACCACCTGCTGCAGGCCCAGTCTGGCAGCTGTGTCCTTCAGGTCTCGGTCAGTAGTGGTGGTATCGAGCCACTCTTGGTGATGGACATTGAAGTCCCCCACCCAGAGTATTATGTGCCCTTGCTACCCTCAGTGCTTCTTCCAAGTGATGTTCAACATGCAGGAGTGCTGACTCATCAGCTGAGAGAGGACGGTAGATGGTAATCTGCAGGCATTGCCCATGCTTGAAGCCATGAGACTTCATGGGGTCCAGAGTCAATGTTGAAGACTCCCAGGGCCACTCCCTCCCGACTCTATAGCCACCTCTGGTGGGTCAAGACATACCCAGGGTTGGTGATGGAGGAGTCTGGAACATTGGCGGAAAGGTATGATTCTATGAGTATGACTGTGTCAGGCTGTTGCTTGACTAGTCTGTGGGACAACTCTTCCAATTTTGCAGGGTCACCTGGGCTGCACGTGCTGTTGTCGTGTCCGAAGCTGGGTGGTTCATCCGGTTTTATTTTTATTATTTTTTGTAGTGTTGTATACAGCTGAGCGGCTTGCTAGGCCATTTCCAAGTGTAATTGAGCATCAACCATATTGCTGAGGGTCTGGAGTCACATATAGGCCAGACCAGGTAAGGACGGCAAATTTCCTTCTCTGAAGGACATTAGTGAACCAGATGGGCTTTTACGACTATCCAGTAGTTTCATGGTCACCATTACCGATACTAGCTTTTAATTCCAGATTTATTCAATTAACTGAATTTAAATTCCACAGCTGCCACGTTGGGATTTGAACTCGCGTCTACTGGATTATTAGTCCAGGCCTCTGGATTATTAGTCCCATAATTTAACCACTATGCTATCATGTCTTTGTGCCTTTACCTATCCTACTAATGTCACAAAGTGCTACCCCAATAGCATGGCTGGTGGAAGGCTGTTGACTTTCAGTGGGAGACGCTGCAAATGGCCTTGCTGGTCGAACTTGCGGAGCTTGTGGCTGGGAGTGTTAAATTGAGTGACGGTGTTTCTTCTTCACTCTCCTCCCTCTTGGCCAACCACTGGGTGGGCAGGCTGCATTTTATGGGAGTGTGAAATGAGGAAGGCACAACGGTGGAGTTGTGAGAGGAGGGCCGGAAAGCATGAGGTGCATGCGAGAAGGAGGATAACATATGAGGATGCCAGCATCTTGTATCCTTTCTGCCCCACCACTGGCCAAGGGCTCAGCCATGCCTCTGCCAAGAATGGCTTGCACTGTCTCCTCCAAGGAGGTGAGGTGAGGCTAGGAATGGATGATGTGCGTCGTTATTGGTACAGGTTGTTGGTAGGTGAGTGGTTGGCAGGGGGAGTCAGGCATTGAGAAGTGTGTGAGGCTAGTGATTCAGTTGATAGGAGACGGCTTTTGAAGATGCATTCACTAACCTTGGCCAGTGGTCTGAAGTCATGAAGCGTCTATGGACACTGGAGCCAGGAGGTGAGGGTGACACTGCTGGCAATGATGACCTCAATGATTTGGTCCTTCATCCACTCTGGAGGGCCTCCTGGCTCCTGTGGCACAAAGCTGGAGTGGTGCGTGCGAGACCGAAGCCATTGTCTTTGGTCCCCGCCACAAACTGCATTCCCTAGACACCGATTCCATCCCTCTCCCTAGCATCTGTCTGAGGCCGAACCAGACTGTTTGCAACCTAGGGGTCATATTTGACCCTGAAATGAGCTTCCAGCCACATATCCGTGGCATAACTAAAACTGTCTATTTCCACTTCCGTAGCATTGCACGTCTCCACCCTTGCCTCAGCTCATCTGCTGCTGAAACCCTCATCCATGCCTTTGTTACCTCCTAGACTTGACTAATCCAACACACTCCTGGCTGGCCTTCTACATTCTACCCTACGTAAGCTTGAGGTCATCCAAAACGCAGCAGCCCGCGTCCTAACACATACCAAGTCCCGTTCACCCATCACCCCTGTGCTCACTGACCAACATTGGCTCCTGGTTAAGCAATGTCTTGATTTCAAAATTCTCATCCATGTTTACAAATCCCTCCATGGCCTCGCCCCTCCCTATCTCTGTAATCTCCTTCAGCCTCACAAATCCCCCCGAGATAGCATCCCTGATTATGACTACTCAACTGTCGATGGCCATGCCTTCAGCTGTCTGGGTCCTAAGCTCTGGAACTCCCTCCCTAACCCACTCTGCCTCTCTATATCTCTTTTTTCCTTTAAGACGCACCTTAAAACCTCTTTGACCAGACTTTTGGCCATTGCCGTAATTTTATCTTATGTGGCTCGGTGTCAATTTTTGTTTTAACCTTATAACAGTCTTGTGAATTGCCTTGGGACATTTTACTACATTAAAGGCGCTATAGAAATACAAGTTGTTATTGTAGTGCTTTCCCCATTTTTTGAGGTTCGGAAGGGAACTGAAGATTCCTAGTTGGAACATCTTTTTAATGTTAATGTTTTTTTAAAGGCAGTAAGGACTGAAAAATGCATTTTTTTCACTTGATTTAAATTTTTATTAGTTCTGAATGCATTACCCCTTTAATTGCCCACAATTCATTGTAAACTCCACAGCCTCGTTCCCAGAGGCTGTAAGAAGCTGCGATGCCGCTCCTGGACAGGAACTTTGGGTTGGATGCCTCCACTAATGCCACCAGGAGAGCGTTACACGATAAGTTAGCACTGCTCTACAAATCTCCAGCCTCCAGTGCAAATTTCTGCCCAGTAGCGCGGCGGCCATTTTCAGCGGCCTAAACCTGAGGCCGTGGTGACATCGGTAGGTTTCTGTCAATGCCCAATTTCTGGCCTTTTGTATCTTGACTAATTTATGATCAAACAACCTGGACTGTATCTCTCAGACAAACAGGCTCCTATCTCCATTTTGAAGTTTGATAGGGAACAATTGCTTTTATTTTCACTCAAGTTATTTAAAAATTGTATAACATAAAATACAGAAAATTGGCATTTTGTCATAATTTCTTTGTTTGCTATTTGAACCCATTTAAAATCTCATGGTCTTTTCAGAATATTCATACATCACATTATTATGGTATAGACTGTTTTGAATCTTGGATGTTAAGATTATTAGGACATATAAGCATAATTTATCTTTGAGAAATAATTACATTTGGGTTCTGAACATTGTTCTAGACTTGGCCTTGAACGATCTGAAACAGCCGAGGAGGCAGTTGACACCCTTGCTGATCTGCTGGAGAAACATGGACAGGGTGGAAATTGTATGGAAGATGAAGTTACATTTACCTATCACAACAGCTTTTTGATTGCTGACAAGAAGGAAGCCTGGGTTTTAGAAACTGTTGGTAAATACTGGGCAGCAGAAAAAGTTGAAGGTACGTACAGATATTTGTGCAGATTTTGCAATTCCGCAGCAAAGGGATGATGCTCACCGCTGATTTCGAAAAAAGAAATAGTGGGCTCTAGAACGTAGATGTCCTCTATTCCAACATCACTTTGAATTTGGCAGCTTCTATAGGGGATCTGTGGCATTCAGCAACAGGGTAGGCAGCAGGGAGACTAATTGGTCAATTGGATTGAAGAATTCTCAGATAGCAAAGCAGGAAGTAAAAAGCATGGAATATAATTCACATTTTAATCATTTTACAGAAAGCAAAATAAAAATTGGGACATACACTTGGGATTAAGGGAGAAACTGATATCATAAACAAACATAATTTTTAAAATTATATTAAAAATCATGCAATTTTAAAATGTTTTTCATGGAATGAGATGCCATATTTGTTCAGGACCAAAGAGGTTGTTCAGCAGTAATTATGACTTAGTATGCCATTAAAAATTCAGTTACTCCTGATTAAACAAGGCTTAACATTTTTGTTGATTTTTACAGCGAGAATAGTGAGTAGAAAGTTGGAAGTTCATGTCATATCACTGATTCGGTGTTGATTGTATCTGCAAAAGCACACCCTGAGGAGCAAGGTATCACTGGTAGCAACTTCCGGATTTCCGCATTTAACTGCGCATGTGCGGATGCCAGATGATGCTGTCAATTTTACACAGTAATGATGGCGAGTGCTGGCAGTTTCGCTGTCATTACAACTGCAAATTCCGCGTCACTATATTATCAATGGGTTTGACGAAGGGTCATCGACCTGAAATGTTAACTCTGTTTCCCTCTCCACAGATGCTGCCTGACCTGCTGAGTATTTCCTGCATATTCTGTTTTTATTTCAGATTCCAGCATTCGCATTAGTTTGCTTTTACATTATGTTATCAATCTGATTTTGGGCCAGAATTTAGTGTCTTCGACGGCGTGCACTCTGCTTATGCCATCGTAATCCTTCTGAAAGACCCTGCAAGTTCCGGATTTTCGCACACGACCCAGAACTTGCAATCTATCATTGACCGATCACACAAACTGACTGGAAAATCAGTTTCGCTGGCGCAGAGTTGGGCTATTTGCCCAGCAATTGCCTACGAAACTCTTACAGCTGGTTAAAGCAGGCATTGGACCTGCTTTCACCAGCGTAAGGCTTATTATAAATCTTAAATTAAAATGTTATAATTTAAAAAAATAAAGATGGACAAACACTTAAAATGAGTTTATGCAAATATTGACACGGATTAAAATGTTTAAAGTTATTTTTATTGTATCTGGTGCAATGAAGGGACTTTTAATTAAATTTGAAAATCAGAACATTTTATATTTATTAAAATTGTTTAATTATTTGAGGATTCCATTGCATGTCATTAGGGGATTCCGTTCAAAAAGGACTGCAATGGAATCCTCCTTTTTCATTGGAAGACCCGGCTCACGTGATCCCAGGGATACTTCCCAACTGTTTGCGTCCTTGGGATCCGTGGGCTTTTACGCAAATATACACATGGAGGCTCAAGACCAGAACTTTCCATAGCTTTGCAGCCGGGAGGTAAATTCGTAGATGTTTTGTGGGTCGGCGACGTACTCTGGAGATTCGCCTCCGACCGCAAATTCAGGGCCAGTGTCAATAAGCATTTCCTTTTTAAACTAAAACTGAAAACAGCTGCAGTTGCTGAATTAAGTTATGATACAGCTGACATCTTACAGTTAATTGCTTTAAAGATGATTTAAATGATGTGTATCAGAACTTTTGCAATAAAGTAATCTTGTTAAATGTTACTCTAGGGGAAAAAAAACAGGAGAAATATTTAGTTAAGAGCCGATAAATAAAATAATACTCATCTCTCAATTTAAAAAAAATCAATTGCCAGCCAAACTCAAAATGCCATTAGCAGCAGAACAGAATTTGCTCTTGATGCCACCAGTTGTCCTGCAATTGTTTTTAATCACTATGTGAAGTTCAATATAGTAGCTGCTTTTTTGTGAACTTTGTACCCATGATTTCTCTCCATTGTTCCGGTGCTGCCTTGCTTGTTACATTTATCTCCGATTTCTTTATCGCTATCTTGTTCTCATCCCACAGTTTCTCACTTCTCAGTCATAGTGAGGCAAAACCTCATCTTGTGGATTCTTGCTGACTTGCCAGCTGTATTCTCCCCCTGTGGCTTGTTGCTACTACATGAGCTCTTGTCTAAATTGGGGTGGTGGGGGATGGAAAGATTAGGCACATACAGACATCATTTTTAAGGTGTTGGATAATGTGTTAGCAGGTGGTAAGAATGAAATCCTTGGTATTGGAGTCGTGGGAGCAGAAGGCAGTGCAGGTGTATTTGGTCACAGCATGATTATGTGCAGAGGACTATTCATATGATTAACGTGTAGGATGGTTGATGAACAGTGGTGTACATTTAAGGAGATATTTCACAACTCTCAAGAAAAATATATTCCAGTAAGGAGGAAAGGGTGTAAGAGAAAAGATAGCCATCTGTGGCTAACTAAAGAAATAAAGAACGGTATCCAAATAAAAACAAGGGCCTATAAAGTGGCCAAAACTAGTAGGAGGACAAAAGATTGGAAAGCTTTTAAAAGCCAGCAAAGAATGATTACAAAAATGATTAAGAAAGGGAAGATAGACTATGAAAGTAAACTAGCACAAAATATAAAAACAGATAACAAAAGTTTCTATAGGTATATAAAAAGGAAGAGTGGCTAAAGTAAATGTTGGTCCCTTAGAGGACAAGACTGGGGAATTAGTAATGGGCAACATGGAGATGACAGAAACTCTGAATTTTGTATCAGTCTTAACGGTAGAGGACACTAACAATATCCCAACAGTGGATAGTCAAGGGGCTATGGGGGGAGGAACTTAACACAATCACAATCACTAAGGAAGTGGTACTCAGTAAGATAATGGAACTAAAGGTGGATAAATCCCCTGGACCTGATGGCTTGCATCCTAGGGTCTTAAGAGAAGTAGCGGCAGCGACAGTGGATGCATTGGTGGTAATTTACCAAAATTCCCTGGATTCTGGGGAGGTCCCAGCAGATTAGAAAACTGCAATGTAATGCCCCTATTTAAAAAAGGAGGCAGACAAAAAGCAGGAAACTATAGACCAGTTAGCCTAACATCTGTGGTTGGGAAAATGTTGGAGTCCATTATTAAAGAAGCAGTAGCAGGACATTTGGAAAAGCATAATTCGGTCAGGCAGAGTCAGCATGGATTTATGAAGGGGAAGTCATGTTTGACAAATTTGCTGGAATTCTTTGAGGATGTAACGAACAGGGTGAATAAAGGGGAACCAGTCCACGTGGTGTATTTGGACTTCCAGAAAGCATTTGACAAGGTGCCACATAAAAGGTTACTGCACAAGATAAAAGTTCATGGGGTTGGGGGTAATATATTAGCATGGATAGAAGATTGTTTTCTGTTCGTTAGCCAGAGAGTCGGGATAAATGGTTCATTCTTGGGTTGGCAATCAGTAACTAGTGGAGTGCTGCAGGGATCATTGCTGTAACCCCAACTATTTACAATCTATATTAATGACTTGGAAGAAGGGACTGAGTGTAACGTAGCCAAGTTTGCTGACGATACAAAGATGGGAGGTAAAGCAATGTGTGAGGAGGACACAGAAAATCTGCAAAAGGACATAGGCAGGCTAAGTGAGTGGGCAAAAATTTGGCAGGTGGGGTATAATGTTGGAAAGTCTGAGGTCATGCACTTTGGCAAAAAAAAATCAAAGAACAAGTTATTATTTAAATGCATTGCAAAGTGCTGCAGTACAGCGGGACCTGGGGGTACTTGTGCATGAAACACAAAAGGTTAGTATGCAGGTACAGCAAGTGATCAGGAAGGCCAATGGAATCGTGGCCTTTATTGCAAAGGGGATGGAGTATAAAAGCAGGGAAGTCTTGCTACAGTTATACAGGGTATTGGTGAGGTCACACCTGGAATACAGCGTGTAGTTTTGGTTTCCATATTTACAAAAGGATATACTTGCTTTGGAGGCAGTTCAGGGAAGGTTCACTAGGTTGATTTCGGAGATAAGGGGGTTGACTTATGAGGAAAGGTTGAGTGCCTCTACTCATTGGAATTCAGAAGATTGAGAAGTGATCTTATCGAAACGTATAAGATTATGAGGGCTTGACAAGGTGGATGCAGAGAGAATGTTTCCACTGATGGGGGAGACTAGAACTAGGGAGCATAATCTTGAAATAAGGGGCCGTCCATTTAAAACTAAGATAAGGAGAAATTTATTTTCTCAGAGGGTTGTGGATCTGTGGAATTCACTGCCTCAGAGAGCTGTGGAAGCTGGGACATTGAATAAATTTAAGACAGAGATAGACAGTTTCTTAACCGATAAGGGGTTATGGGGAGCGGACAGGAAAGAGGACCTGAGTCCATGATCGGATCAGCCAAGGTCGTATTAAATGGCGGAGCAGGCTCGAGGGGCCGTATGGCCTACTCCTGCTCCTATTTTTTATGTTCTTATGTGTGGATGGGGACTTGGGAGACGGTATTGTCAGTAAGCTGGTATTTGGCTCTAGCAGCCTGAGAAGGGGTTTCAGCAGTAGTATATCCTCCTCTTTGTCATCAAACTGATGACGCGGGCGGGTTTGACATTCACCCTGTTTCCTGCCTGCTCAAAACCGCTCGCAGTTCAAAGTTCCTTTCCCCATGCTTATGCAGTCAATTGGCCTGCAATCAATTGCACAGGCTTTCTGGATTATTAAATATAATCCGGTAACCAATATTGTCTCTTCCCCCACCATCTGTTGCTAGTAGCAGTTAACAGGTGTCTCTGTTAGTCTGGTGTAATTCATACATTAAATATTATTAAATTTCTTCAGATCGTATTTGGCGGGTATATAGAAGTGTATCAGTGGAAAATCCAATAAACGGGGACCCAGCAGAGAACATCTCTGTCCAATTTTGTGCCGCTGCCCAGAAATTGATGAAAGGAAAGCAGAAAAACTCAACCCACAAAAAGGAGCAAAGTCAGCAACTCTATATTTGTAGATGTTGTTGATTTTTGTAAGGATGTCATAATAATAATTTATTGATTATTAGATCTACGGTCATAATTATAAAATAGGCATTGGAAAGTAATGTTAACTGTGACATTTATTTTGCTAGGCTTTTAGAATGTTATAAAATTAATAATTAACAGTAAACAATGAAAACATGCATAATTTGTGAATCATGTACGTCCTTTTGTTTTTATACTTAGAAGGGGTGCGGAATATTTCCAACCAGCTTTCCATAACAACGAAGATTAATAAAGAGCACCCAGAAATGAGGAGTTACGCAAAGAGTCAAGGCTGGTGGGATGGTAAAATAGAGTTCAATTTCACTGCTGTGTATTCCTATCAGGACACTGCTAGAATGAATGAATCTGGTAATCGATATTGTACTGGCCTCCAGCTTCTTAATAAGCATAAAGGTAATTAACAAACAAGAAAATTAACATTGAAATAGGGCAATCATACATAGATTAGTTAATTAATATATTCTCTTAACAAACATTCTTCTAATTGAGTGAGTTCCAGAGCTTGGGGCTGAGGCAGCAGAAGGCACGGCCACCAATGGTTGAGCAATTATAATCAGGGATGCTCAAGAGGGCAGAATTAGAGGAGCGCAAACATCTCGGGGGGGGGTTATGGGGCTGGAGGAGATTACAGAGATAGGGAGGGGCGAGGCCATGGAGGGATTTAAAAATAAGGATGAGAATTTTGAAATCGAAGTGTTGCTTAAGTGGAGGTCAGCAAGCACAAGGGTGATGGGTGAGCGGGACTTGGTGCAAGTTAGTACACAGGCAGACGAGTTTTGGATCACCTCTAGTTTACGTAGGGTAGAATGTGGGAGGCTAGCCAGGAGTACGTTGGAATAGTCAAGTCTAGAGGTAACAAAGGCATGGATGAGGGCTTCAGCAGTGGATGAGCTGAGGCAAGGGTGGAGACGGGTGATGTTACGGAGGTGGAAATAAGTGGTTGCAAACAGTCTGGTTCAGCCTCAGACAGAAGTTGGGCGAGGGATGGAGTCAGTGGCAAGGGAACGGAGTTTGTGGCAGTGACTGAAAACAATGGCTTTGGTCTTCCTATATTCAATTGGAGAACATTTCTGCTCATCCAGTACTGGATGCCGGCCAAGCAGTCTGACAATTTAGAGACCGTGGAGGGGTCGAGAGAAGTGGTATTGAGGTAGAGCTGGGTGTCATCAACGTACATATGGAAACTGACACTGTTTTTGGCAAGGGGCAACATGTAGATGTGAAATAGGAGGGGACCCAGGGCGGGAAGAGAAGTCGTTGCAGATGATTCTCTGGCTACAGTTAGATAGATAAGAATGGAACCAGGCAAATGCAGTCCCACCCAGCTGGGTGATGGTGGAGAGGCGTTGGAGAAGGATAGAGTGGTCAACTGCGTCAATGGCTGCAGACATGTCAAGAAGGACGAGGAAGGATAGTTTGCCTTTGTCACAGTCACAAAGGATATCATTTGTGACTTTGAAAGCCGTTTTGGTACTGTGGCAGGCGTGGAATCCGTATTGGAAGGATTCAAACATGGAAATCCAGGAAAGATAGGCATGGATTTGGGAGGCGACAACACGTTTAAGGACTTTGGAGAGGAAAGGGAGGTTGGAGATGGGGCGGTAGTTTGCAAGGATGGAGGGGTCAAAGGTTTGTATTTTGAGAGGGGTGATAACAGCAGATTTGAGGGAAGGGGGACAGTACCTGAGTCAGCTAACATGGGAGCCAGAAAAGGAAGTTGGGTGGTCAGCAGTTTGGTAGAAATAGAGTCAAGGGAGCAGGAAGTGGGTCTCCTGGATAAGATGAGCTCGGAGAGGTCATGAGGAGATTGGAGAGAAGCTGGAGAAAGATGTGAGCTCTGGGCTAGGGCAGGGGGGATCATTAGAGGAAGTTTGGCCCGGTGAGCTAGGGGAAGGAAGGGAAGAGGCAGAGGTCACCAAACGGATGGTCTCAATTTTATAGAGACAAAGAAGTCCATGAGCTCCTCACACTTAAATTGTCGGAGGTGAGGGTGGAGACTGGGGAGAGAGGTTTAAAGAGGCAGTTTGTAGTGGAGAATAGAATGATTCTGGAATAGTGAGCGATTTTGGCAGACGAGAGCAGGACCCAATAGTGCTTTATGTGGTCCAACTATATCTGGTGGTGAATGGCTAAACCAGTTGTCCGCCATATCCGTTCAAGTCTGCGTCCCTTGGATTTAAGGGAGCGAGGATCAGGGCTGTACCAGAGGGAACGGTCAGGATGAGAGAGAGAGTTTTTTTTTTAAAAACAGGGACTAGGGCATCAAAGGTGGTGGTGAGGGTATAATTGAGCAGATCGGCAGCTGCAGAAATGTCATGGTGAATGGAGGGCCAAAGGCTAGACAAGTGGGAGTTCATAAGTGCAGTTGTAAGAGAGTTGGGAGAGAGTTTTTTCCAGGGATGGACACAGTGGGAGGTAGGGTTGGGGGAGGGGCGAAGGGGTGGTGTGGGTGGAGAGCGATACGAGGAAGTGGTCAGAGATAGCCTTATCTATGATTGACACAATGGGAGTAGCGATGTCACGAGAGATGGCAAGGTCAAGGGGGTCGCTGTGAATATGGGTTGGAGAGTTTATACATGGAGGAAGAGATTAAGGGAGGATAGGAGGCTAGTGAACTCAGAGGAGAGAGAGCATGATGAATTGAGATGGATGTTGAAAGCACCCGAGGATGAGAAGTCATTCGGTGCAGAGGCTGAGGGAGGAAAGTAGTGAAGAAATATCGGTAATAACATTTTTATGGTACTTGGGTGAGCGGCAGAGAATGATAATTTTAAATGAGAGGTGAGAGGGGTGGAATAATAACTTATTTATACAGCACCTTTAACATAGTAAAACATCCCAAGGCGCTTCACAACAGTGTTACAAGACAAAACATAAATTTGATACTGAGCCACAAAAGAAGAAATTAAGGCAGATGACCAAAAGCTTATTTAAAGAGGTAGGTTTTAAGGATCATCTTAAAGGAGGAAATGAGGTAGAGAGGCAGAGAGATTTAGGGAGGGAGTTCTAGAGCTTGGGGCCCAAAAAGCTGAAGGCATGGCCACTGATGATTGAGCAGTTATAATGAAGGATGTTCAAGAGACTTGTGGGATTGTGAGGCTGAAAAAGATTACAGAGATAGATGGGGCAAGGCCATGGAGTGATTTGTAAACAAGGATGAGAATGTTGAAATCAAGGCATTGTTTAACTGGGAGCCAATGTAGGTCAGAAAGCACTGGGGTGATGGATGATCGTGACTTGGTGCAAGTTCGTACAAGGGCTGCTGAGTTTTGGATGACCTCAAGTTTGCGGAGTGTAGAATGTGGGAGGCCGGCCAGGAGTGAGTTGGAGTAGTCAAGTCTAGAGATAACAAAGGCATGAATGAAGGTTTCAGCAGCAGAAGACCTGAGGCAGGGGCGGAGGCGGGCAATGTTACGGAGGTGGAAAAAGGCGGTTTTAGTTATGCTGCGGATATGTGGCTGGAAACTCAATTCAGGGTCAAATATGACACCTAGGTTGCGAACAGTCTTGTTCACCCTCAGATTGATGCCAGGGAGAGGGATGGAGTCAGTGGTTAGGGAACGCAATTTGTGGTGAGGACCAAAGATAATGGCTTCGGTTTTCCCAATATTTAGTTGGAGAATATTTCTGCTCATCCAGTACTGGATGCCGGACAAGCAATCTGACAGTTTACATACCAAGCAGGGGTCGAGAGAAATGATGGAGAGGTAGAGCTGGGTGTCGTCAGTGTACATGTGCAAACTGACTCCATGTTTTCGGGTGATATCGCCAGGGGTCAGCACATAGATGATAAATAAGAGGGGGCCAAGGGAAGATCCTTGGGGGACACCAGAAGTAACGATATAGATAACGAATAGGGCGAGGTGCTGAAAGGAGGAGAAAGTGTCAGAGAAGTCAGGGGACAGACCAAGGTGTGATTTGCTGATGAGAGCCACACCACCACCACGGTGGTTTGAGCGGGCAAGTGGTGGAAGGTATAGCCAGGCGGGGAGGCTTCATTTAAGAGTAAGGAGTCAACGGCCCTCAACCTGGTTTCTGTCAGGGCCATGATGTCGATGCCATCATCCACGATAAGCTCATGGATGGGAAGGGCCTTGTTCGCAAGCGAACGGATGTTCTGGAGGGAGATTCGGAGGGGATCGGTGATGGCTGCCCCGCTGCCTGTGTCCACAGGGTCAACGCTTTTGGGGGGGGGGGGGGGGAGAGAGAGAAGAGTTGGACGGGCAGGAGATTGGCAAGATTAGCCTCCTTGGTCCTAAAGGTGCTATATAAATGCAAGTTCTTTTTTTACTTTAAAACTCTTCCACATTGCATGATTTAATGCAACAGTTAGTGACTAATTCGTTATCTTATTCTAATGCCATGAAGTTGTAATTTTAAGAACCAGCAGATGCAAGAATTGATTCCTGAAAGCTTGTAAATAATAGTAGGCTGTCTATTTTTCAATAATTTTTGTTATGAAGTGTTTGTCAGATAGTTACAATACTCTGGCTTCTGCCTTTATCATTACTTATTTTGTTTTTAAACATGGAAGTTGAGTTTATGTTATGTTTGTGCTTTATAATAGGAAACATTAGAATTGAAACCATGATGAATATTCTACGGGACAAAGAGAGTGGCATTAATATGGAGGGTGGCTTTATGACAACAGGGAGCATGGCCTCCATTCTACCCATGGACAACAGCCTACATTGCATTCATTTCTTTACAGGAACTCCTTATCCTGAGCGGTAAAGAGCATGTGACACTTCTATTGTACAAGCCATTCATTTAATTTTATCTTTAGTGTTAACACTTGTTGTCTACTAATGATCAGGCAAAATTAAACTTAAAAAAAAAAAGTTGCAAAAATCAAATCTGTACAGCCACAAAGAAAAAAAACAGATAAAAAATTCTTAAGAGTGAGAGGGGAGAGAGTGAGCCTGAGAGGAAACAGTGCGAGAGACCTACAGATAAAAGCGGGAGAGAGTCACTGAGAGTGGAGAGAGCAAGCCTGAGGGGAAACAGTGTGAGAGGCCAATTAGATTAAAGCGGGAGAACTGGAGGCAGAGAACCAGTGAGAGCAGAGAAAGCGAGCCTGAAGGCAAGTCCAAGTCAGAGTGTGAGCTGAATACTGAACACTGAGAAAGAAATTCAGGAGTGACGTCACTGCCACGTAGAGTGGATTGGTGAAGGGCAAGGCTAATAGTATTAGTTTGTTAGCTTGTTCCATTAAATTGTTCCTTTTTCACCGTTGTTGGTAATTCACTTGATAGTAGTTTCCATTGTGTTTTAGATTGAGAGATATCAATTCCAGTATTTTTAGTGAACTATTTTTTAACTATTTTAGTACCTCAGTCTTTTAGAGGTGAGTCTCTTAAGAGTTTTATAGGTCAGCATCTTAGACGTCTGTGTCAAGTGTTTTAGTTGTAAGGGTTTCAGTGATTTAGAGGTCAGTGGATTGACAATCTAGAAGGGTTAATACATAAGAACATAAGAAATAGGAGCAGGAGTAGGCCATTTAGAAACATAGAAATTTACAGCGCAGAAGGAGGCCATTCCGGCCCATTGTGTCCGTGCTGGCCGACAAAGAGCCACACGGCCCTTGGTCAGCAGCCCTAAAGGATACATATAAACCTGTGAATAATGACGGAAAGGCAAAAAGCACCCAATCCAACCAATCTGCCTCACCACAACTGCGACACCCCTTATACTAACACATTCTACACTCCACCCCAACCGGAGCCATGTGATCTCCTGGGAGAGGCAAAAACCAGATTTAAAAACCCAGGCCAATTTAGGGAGAAGAAATCTGGGAAAATTCCTCTCCAACCCATCCAGGCGATTGAAACTCGTCCAGGAGATCACCCTGGCCGTATTCTATTCCCTGCAGTACTTACCATTATATCTGCTCCCTCCAACAAAAGGTCATCCAGTCTAATCCCAATTACCAGCTATAGGTCCATAACTCTGCAGGTTACTGCACTTTAACTGCCCATCCAGCCATCTCTTAAAAGTAGTGAGGGTTTCTGCATTCACCACTCTTCCAGGCAACGAGTTCCAGATCCCCACAACCCTCTGCGTAAAGAAGCTCCTCCTCAAATCCCCTCTAAACCTTCCATCAACCCCCTCGTAATAGACCCCTCCACCAATGGAAATAGCCCCTTACTATCCACTATGTCCAGGCCCCTCAATATTTTGTACAGCTCAATGAGGCCTCCTCTCAATCTCCTCTGTTCCAATGAGAACAAACCCAGCCTATCCAATCTGTCCTCATAACGAAGATTCTCCATTCCAGGCAGCATCCTAGTAAATCTCCTCTGCACCCTCTCTAGTGCAATCACGTCCTTCCTATAATACGGTGACCAGAACTGCACGCAATACTCAGCTGTGGCCTAACCAAAGTATTATACAATTTAAGCATAACCTCCCTGCTCTTATATTCTATGCCTTGGACAATACAGGCAAGCATTCCGTATGCCTTCTTAACCACCTTATCCACCTGGTCTGCTACTTTCAGGGATCTGTGGACAAGCACTCCAAGGTCCCTTTGTTCATCTACACTATTAAGTGGCTTACTGCTTAATGTGTATACCCTTTCCTTATTAGCCCTTCCAAAGTTCATCACCTCACACTTCTCTGAATTAAATTCCATTTGCCACTGCTCTGCCCACCTGACCAGTAGATTGATATCCTCCAACAGCCCATGACTTTCCTCTTCATTATCAACCACACAGCCAATTTTAGTGTCATCTGCAAACTTCTTAATCATAATTCCTATATTCAAATCTAAATTGTTGATCTATACCACAAAAAGCAAGGGTCCCAGTACTGAGCCCTATGGAACCCCACTGGAAACATCCTTCCAGTCATAAAAACATCCATCAATCATTACCCTTTGCTTCCTTCCTCCAAGCCAATTTTGGATCCAACTTGACTCATTGCGAGAGGGATGGAGTACAAAAGCAGGGAGGTCCTTCTGCAACTGTATAGGGTATTGGTGAGGCCGCACCTGGAGTACTGCGTGCAGTTTTGGTCACCTTATTTAAGGAAGATATACTAGCTTTGGAGGGGGTACAGAGGCGATTCACGAGGCTGATTCCGGAGATGAGGGGGTTACCTTATGATGATAGATTGAGTAGACTGGGTCTTTACTCGTTGGAGTTCAGAAGGATGAGGGGTGATCTTATAGAAACATTTAAAATAATGAAAGGGATAGACAAGATGGAGGCAGAGAGGTTGTTTCCACTGGTCGGGGAGACGAGAACTAGGGGGCACAGCCTCAAAATACGGGGGAGCCAATTTAAAACCGAGTTGAGAAGGAATTTCTTCTCCCAGAGGGTTGTGAATCTGTGAAATTCTCGGCCCAAGGAAGCAGTTGAGGCTAGCTCATTGAATGTATTCAAGTCACAGATAGATTTTTAACCAATAAGGGAATTGAGGGTTATGGGGAGCGGGCAGGTAAGTGGAGCTGAGTCCACGGCCAGATCAGCCATGATCTTGTTGAATGGCGGAGCAGGCTCGAGGGGCTAGATGGCCGACTCCTGTTCCTAATTCTTATGTTCTTATGTTCTTTGTCCTTTATCCCATGGGCTTTAACTTTCATGACCAGTCTATCATGTGGGACCTTATCAAAAGCTTTGCTAAAGTCCATATATACTATATCGTACGCACTACTCTCATCGATCCTCTTGGTTACCTCCTCAAAAAATTCAATCGGGTTAGCCAGACACGATCTTCCCTTAAAAATCCGTGCTACTGTCCCTAATTAATCCTTGCCTTTCCAAATGCAGATTTATTCTGTCCTTCAGGATTTTTTCCAATAATTTTCCCATCATTGAGGTTAAGCTGAGAGACCTGTAATTACTCGGCCTGTCTTTTTCTCCCTTCTTAAGCATTATCAGTCCTCCAATCCTCCGGCACCATGCCCAGATTTGACCCCTCGAGCCTGCTCCGCCATTCAATAAGATCATGGCTGATCTGATCTTGGCCTCAACTCCACTTCCCTGCCCGCTCCTCATAACTCTTGACTCCCTTATCGTTCAAAAATCTGTCTCTATCTCCACCTTAAATATATTTAATGACCCAGCCTCCGCAGCTCTCTGGGGTAGAAAATTCCAAAGATTCACGACCCTCAGAAGAAATTCCTTCTCATTTCCGTTTTAAATGGGTGACCCCTTATTCTGAAACTATGCCCCCTAGTTCTAGATTCCCCCACGAGGGGAAACATCCTCTCTGTAACTACCCTGTCAAGCCCCCTCAGAAACGTACACGTTTCAATAAGATCATCTCTCATTCTTCTAAACTCCAATGAGTATAGGCCCAACCTGCTCAACCTTTCTTCAGAAGACAACCCCTTCATCTCAAGAATCGACCTCTCAATGCAAGTATATCCCTCCTTAAATAGGGAGACCAAAACTGTACGCAGTGCTCCAGGTATGGTCTCACCAACGCCCTGCACAGTTGTAGCAGGACTTAGATAGAAACATAGAAACATAAAAAATAGGTGCAGGAGTAGACCATTTGACCCTTTGAGCCTGTATCACCATTCAATAAGATTATGGCTGATCATTCACCTCAGTACCCCTTTCCTGCTTTCTCTCCATATCCCTTGATCCCTTTAGCCGTAAGGGCCATATCTAACTCACTCTTGAATATATCCAATGAACTGGCATCAACAGCTCTCTGTGGTAGGGAATTCCACAGGTTAACAACTCTGAGTGAAGAAGTTTCTCCTCATCTCAGTCCTAAATGGCTTACCCCTTATCCTTAGACTATGTCCTCTGGTTCTGTACTTCCCCAACATCGGGAACATTCTTCCTGCATCGAACCTATCCAGTCCCGTCAGAATTTTATATGTTTCTATGAGATCCCCTTTCATTCTTCTAAACTCCAGTGAATACAGGCCCAGTCGATCCAGTCTCTCCTCATATGTCAGTCCTGCCATCCTGGAAATCAGTCTGGTGAACCTTCGCTGCACTCCCTCAATAGCAAGAATGTCCTTCCTCAGATTAGGAGACCAAAACTGAACATAATATTCCAGGTGAGGCTTCACTAAGGCCCTGTACAACTGCAGTAAGACCTCCCTGCTCCTATACTCAAATCCCCGAGATATGAAGGCCAACATGATGCCATTTGCCTTCTTCACCGTTTGCTGTACCTGCATGCCAACTTTCAATGACTGATGTACCATGACACCCAGGTTTCGCTGCATCTCCCCTTTTCCTAATCTGCCGCCATTCAGATAATATCCTGCCTTCGTGTTTTTGCCACCAAAAGTGGATAACCTCACATTTATCCACATTATGCTGCATCTGCTATGCGTTTGCCCACTTACCTAACCTGTCCAAGTCAGCCTGCAGCCTTTTAGCCTCCTCCTTACAGCTCTCGCCGCCATCCAGCTTAGTGTCATCTGCAAACTTGGAGATATTACACTCAATTCCCTCATCTAAATCATTAATGTATATTGTAAATAGCTGGGGTCCCAGCACTGAGCCCTGCGGCACCCCACTAGTCATTGCCTGCCATTCTGAAAAGGACCCGTTTATCCTGACTCTCTGCTTCCTGTCTGCCAACCAGTTCTCTATCCACGTCAGTACCATGTGCTTTACCCCCAATACCATGTGCTTTAATTTTGCACACCAATCTCTTTTGTGTGGGACCTTGTCAAAAGCCTTTTGAAAGTCCAAATACACCACATCCACTGGTTCTCCCTTGTCCACTCTACTAGTTACATCCTCAAAGAATTCTAGAAGATTTGTCAAGCAGGATTTCCCTTTCATAAATCCATGCTGACTTGGACCGATCCCGTCACTGCTTTCTAAATGTGCTGCTATTTCATCTTTAATAATTGATTCCAACATTTTCCCCACTACTGATGCCAGGCTAACCGGTCTATAATTGCGTGTTTTCTCTCTTCCCTCCTTTCTTAAAAAGTGGTGTTACATTAGCTACCCTCCAGTCCATAGGAACCGATCCGGAGTCGATAGACTGTTGGAAAATGATCACCAATGCATCCACTATTTCTAGGGCTACTTCCTTAAGTACTCTGGGATGCAAACTATCAGGCCCCGGGGATTTATCGGCCTTCAATCCCATCAATTTCCCTAACACAATTTCCCGCCTAGTAAGGATTTCCTTCAGTTCCTCCTTCGCACTAGACCCTTGGTCCCATAGTATTTCCAGAAGGTTATTTGTGTCTTCCTTCGTGAAGACACAACCAAAGTATTTGTTTAACTGGTCCGCCATTTCTTTGTTCCCCATTATAAATTCACCTGAATCTGACTGCAAGGGACCTACTTTTGTTTTCACTAATCTTTTTCTCTTCACATATCTATAGAAGCTTTTGCAGTCAGTTTTTATGTTCCCAGCAAGCTTCCTCTCATACTCTATTTTCCCCCTCCTAATTAAACCCTTTGTCCTCCTCTGCTGAACTTTTGTACTCCATTCCCCCTTGCAATAAAGGCCAACATTCCATTTGCCTTCCTAATTTCTTGCTGTACCTGCACGCTAACTTTTTTGTAATCTTTCCCCATTTAAATAATAATTAGCTTTTTTATTTTTCCTCCCAAAGTGGATAACCTCACATTATACTCCATCTGGTAAATTTTTTGCCCACTCACTTAACCTATCTATATCCCTTTGCAGATTCTTTACATTCTCATCACAGCTTGCTTTCCTACCTATCTTAGTATCATCAGCAAGTTTGGCTGCATTACACTCGGTCCCTTCATCCACGTCATTAATATAGATTGTAAATAGTTGAGGCCCCAGCACTGATCCCTGTGGCACCCCACGAGTTAGTTTGCTAACCTAAAAATAACCCATTTATCCGACGACTAGCTAATCCTCTATCCATGCTAATATATTACTCCTTAGCCCGTGAGCTCGCATCCTGTTCTATGTGGGAAAAGCAAGACACGTCATGCGTCCTAGATAACAATGTATGCAAGAAGTACCATCAATTGCTCGAGCTCAAGCATCAAGTTTTGGAGCTTGAGGAGCGGCTGGCGGCACTGCAGTGCATCCGGGAACCTGAGAGTTCCCTGGATCGTAGGTTCCAGGAGGTGGTCACCCCACTGTCACACAAGATGTAGGAGGTGAGGGAGTGGGTGACCACCAGATAGGGTAGGGGGAAGGCACAAGAAGTGCAGAAATCCCTATCACTTTTAATCCCATGGGTTTAATTTTGCTAACAAGTCTATTATGTGGTACTTTGTCGAATGCCTTTTGAAAGTCTATTTACACATCAAATGCTCTACCCTCATCAACCCTCTCCGTTACTTCATCAAAGAACTCGATCAAGTTAGCCAAACACAATTTTCCTTTAACAAATCCGTGCTGACTTTAATTGTTTAGCCCATACTTTTCCAAATGCCAATTAATTTTGTCTTGGATTATTGTCTCTAAAAATTTCCTCACCACCAATGCTGACTTTGCCGGGTTTATCCCCCCTCCACTTTTTTTAAACAGATTGTAACATTTGCAATCCTCCACTCCTCTGGCATCACCATTATATCCTAGGAAGATTGTGGCCAGAGCCTCCCCAATTTACACCTTTACTTTCCTCAGTAACCTAAAATGCATCCCATCCGGACTGGGTGACATTTCTACTTTGAGGACTGCCACCCTTTTAAATACATCCTCTTTATCCATTTTTATCTTATCCCTATTGCTACTGCCTCCTCCTTTACTGCTACATTGGCAGCATCCTCTCTCTAGTGAAGACAGATGCAACATACTCATTTAGGGTCCAAATTTGGCCAGTACAGGTTTCTGCCACATTCACCAGAGGTGCGCCGCTTTTGTAGAACTCCAAGGGTGGCAAAAATCTTCAGGCCAAGTTTGGCCGCTGCCCAGCCTCTCCTCAATGGTGGCGCAGCATGGCAACTGGATTTAGGGGTGGAGCCAGGTCCCGGCACTGAAAACAGTGCCGGGACCTCTGCACATGCGCCCTAGAGTGCGCGCGTGTGCGCAGTCGCTCCTCGCCCCCAGAATCTGTGAGTGTGCTCTGCAGGCTGTGTGGGAGGGGCCTGAAGCACGCCGCTTCTATCCTTGGCCGAATGGGCTTCCTCATCGACGGCCCGCTGCCTTCCCCTTCACATTAGGTAGGACTTCTATTTTTTATTTGTTATTGATTGATTGATTGCTTATTACTTTGGTCTTGATACTTTAGGTGCAGGGTTCCTTCTATTTTTTATTAATTAATTGCTTATTACTCTTTGTGCTTGTTTAGTGCTTTGTAAGTCTTGGTGCTAGGTGCAGGTCCTCTCAGCTTCCTTGTATTTTTTATTATTGAATGCTTATTTTTGTGCTTTGTTTAGTGCTTGGTGCTTCAAATGTGCTTATCTGTGCTGATTTCTTAACTCTCCACAAGGGTTTTCTGTGCGGGCCACAAGTGGCCACATATGCTGGCCTAAGTTAGTTTGGAGCAACTATTAGCTGTCCAAACTAGCTTAAATGGCCAAAACAGGCATAGGTGGCTAGTAACGCTCCCTTTTGGGGAAAAAAAACTAAATTTAAAAAAAAAAAAATCCTAACTAACTCACTTACACTGGCGCAAATTAAATGTGCAGAATTGCAATTTTTAAGATACTCCAAAAAAATCAAATTGCTCCAAAAAAAACAGAGCAACTCTTGGCCAAATTTGGGCCCAATGTACCTGAGCTATGCCCTCTGCATCCACAAGAATATCTCCTTTTTGATCCTTACTTGGCCCGACCCTTCCTATGACTACCCTTTACTATTTATGAGTTTATAAAAGACTTTTATGTTAGCTGCTAATCCATTTTCATACTCTCTCTTTGCTGCTCTTTTTATTAGTTCTTTATTTTCTATATTCAGCTTGATTCTCTATTCTCAATCTTACAATTGTTATCTTCCTCTTTTTCTGTCTCATTTTAACTTTGCGGGAGAAATTGGCCTGGTTTGTGCCTCCTGTTAGCACCTCCAGGGGGCGGCAACGGGGCGCTAAAGGGTTACCGACTGGGCGCGGCAAAATCAACGATGCCCGTAACCTTCTGGTGCTAAAACTTACCCCTTTGATCTCTTGTGCCCTGGAGATCGTGACGTCATCCAGTGCGCAGTGCCCAGTTACCGCCCTGGATGCAATATATGCTCCCACCTCTTGCAGCATCACCAATCGTCAACAACGGCAGCTGCAGGAGGCGTTGTCACCTCGGCTAGTTGCTTGGGGAGCATTAATTAAAGGTGGTGGTGGTCAGATAGGGCAAAATGTAATTAGATCCCCAGTATGGTGTATTTTGCTTTTTTTGGACCCTGCGATTGCTCAGCCCTGCACTCTCAAAGTGCTTGGGGCTGCTATGTGTGTATCGCAAATGCCATCGCCCAACAGGCACAGCCTTAGGATTCAATCAACGTAGCATTGGCCCTTCCCTTTAAGGAAGGGAAGGAGCCTGTAAAACCGGCAGCACTGCCCCGAACATTGCTGAACGCTCTGCTGATACCGCCCCCTCACTCCTTTTAGCGCTCTAAGGGAAATGGTAGCTCTTGATTTAGCACTCCACTTCCCTCTTGGAATGCTAAAGCGGAGGTTCCCGGCAGAATCAAATCTTTACCGCCCGGCGATACTTTTGTGCTGCCGCAAAAGTTATTGCCCCAAATGGGGCGCTATGCAATTTCTAGCCTTTAATCTTTAGTCATCCAGGGAGCTCTACTTTTGGATGCCCTTTCTTTCCCCCTCATGGAAATGTGTCTACTCTGTACCCAAACCATCTCCTATTTGAAGGCCTCCCATTGTTCAATTACTGTTTTGCCTACCAATTTTTGATTCCAATCCACCTGGGCCAGATCCCATTTCAAATCACTGAAATTAGCCCTCCTCCAATTAAGTATTTGTCCTTTTCCATAATTATTCGAAACCTGATGATATTATGATCACTGTTCCCCAAATGCACTCACACTGAAACATGCTCCACTTGCCCTATATTTTTCCCTAGAACTAGATCCAGCACTGCTTCCTTCCTCGCACTGATCAAGAAAGTTCTCTTGTAAACATTTCAGGAATTCCTCCCTCTCTTTGCCCTTTACACTGTTACTATCCCCAGAAGTTCCAGAAGAGGCGAGGGCCCGGGGCAGCACAGGCCAGCGATATGTGTGCGCATTAGGTCCGTGCAGCAGAGTTGGTCTCCAGTTGTCTTGGTTAATCCTTGCCACTGGACGAAGACCTAGCTCTGTCAAGCCCGTGTGGTGGCTGGTGTGCAACGGCCACCACACGTTAAAAAAATCCATGCACAGGCATCTTCCACCCTTCAAGATTTAGTTCAGGACCTGGAATATTTGGTCCTTCAATGAAACACCTATGAACTTTATGGTGTGGAAGCAAGTCATCCTCAACTCAAGGCACTGCCTATGATGATGATCCCAGTCTATGCGCCCAAGTTTCCGCCCCCCTGTAAAAATGGCACACTTCCATGAGTTGCGCCAACTTTCTCGAATAAAAAGGGCGCCGAAAAGTTACCTTCTAATTCCCCGAGCTCCTCAGGACGTCTTCGCTGAAAACAGTGCCAGGACCTCTGCGCATGCGCGCTAGAGCGTGCACGCATGTGCAGTAGCTCCTCGCAGCCCGACACTCTGTAGGCTGTGTGGGAGGGGCCCAAAGCACACCGGCCCTAGCTTTGGCCGAATGGGCTTAGTCATCAGCAGCCCACGTTCAAACTCTCCCAGAGAAGCCACATCAAGTGACATTATAAAGAACCAGATGTGATCCACACAAAGTCTTAAACTACAGCATGATTTACAAAACTCTTTCGAAAACCAAAACTGAGTTACTCCAACTCACTCGGGTACTTTTACTTTATTACACAATATGCACATTACCCATTTCCTTCATTTGCTGTGCCAAGCTGGCAGCAACATGGTTTGCACAGGATACTTCCAGAAATTATAAATTAGTACTCGGACCAATATAGCAGAAGAGCGACAGATTAGGGCAGACAACCATGTTAAACAATTACATGTTGTGTGCGTCTAGTCTCTTTCCGCTGCAACATTGTATGAATTAACATAGCACGAATCCCATTTGAAATGAGTGAAATCCGTCTATTTGCATCAATACAAATGAGGACCGAGAATTAGTGGATAATGAACGCTTCCTTTACCTACAGTATATGTTAGAATTTAAAATATAAAGCCAACTTGTAGAGTGGATTAGTCCCTCAGAAACATAGCAACTTTTAAGCTGCTGTTTACCATTAGCAGTGCCCAGCGCTATTTCAACGAGTTTGAACCAGTGCTATCACAAACAACCCAACACAACACTGCTGTACGCCTCCAGCTTTTGATCCCAATTCCTCCCACAGAAAATCAGGCTTGGGATGCATGCATTTCCCTAGAGCTGAATTTCAATGCAAAAAAAAAAAGTTCCAATTTAAAAAAAAAAAAAGTTATTATAGTGGCCCGGAATCTGCAGTTAGTGGCAAAGCAAAGGCCACTGGCCCCAGAGAAAGCTGTCCGCAAAGATCTCAATCGCTGTGGCGAGAAGTCTGCCTTTCCCGTTCAGTTGAGATCAGTGTAAGTTAATGGGCAACACCCGACACGAACTCCGTTCACACACCCTCCCCCCGCCCCCGAAACCCGCATTCTGCCTCGCCCCTCCCCCCCGCATTCAGCCTCCTTTCACCCGCCCCCCATCGCACTCCCGTTCAGCCTCCCTCCCTCCTATTCAGACCCCACCTCTCTCCTGTTCAGCCCCTCTCCCCTCCCTCCCTCCCTCCCTCCTCCTTCCTTCCCTCCCTCCCGACCCCTCCTTCCTTCCCTCCCTCCCGACCCCTCCTTCCTTCCCTCCCTCCCTCCTCCTCCTTCCTTCCCTCCCTCCCGACCCCTCCTTCCTTCCCTCCCTCCCGACCCCTCCTTCCTTCCCTCCCTCCCGACCCCTCCTTCCTTCCCTCCCTCCCGACCCCTCCTTCCTTCCCTCCCTCCCGACCCCTCCTTCCTTCCCTCCCTCCCTCCCGACCCCTCCTTCCTTCCCTCCCTCCCTCCCGACCCCTCCTTCCTTCCTTCCCTCCCTCCCGACCCCTCCTTCCTTCCCTCCCTCCCGACCCCTCCTTCCTTCCCTCCCTCCCGACCCCTCCTTCCTTCCCTCCCTCCCGACCCCTCCTTCCTTCCCTCCCTCCCGACCCCTCCTTCCTTCCCTCCCTCCCGACCCCTCCTTCCTTCCCTCCCTCCCGACCCCTCCTTCCTTCCCTCCCTCCCGACCCCTCCTTCCTTCCCTCCCTCCCGACCCCTCCTTCCTTCCCTCCCTCCCGACCCCTCCTTCCTTCCCTCCCTCCCGACCCCTCCTTCCTTCCCTCCCTCCCGACCCCTCCTTCCTTCCCTCCCTCCCGACCCCTCCTTCCTTCCCTCCCTCCCGACCCCTCCTTCCTTCCCTCCCTCCCGACCCCTCCTTCCTTCCCTCCCTCCCGACCCCTCCTTCCTTCCCTCCCTCCCGACCCCTGCTTCCTTCCCTCCCTCCCGACCCCTCCTTCCTTCCCTCCCTCCCGACCCCTCCTTCTTTCCTTCCCTCCCTCCCGACCCCTCCTTCTTTCCTTCCCTCCCTCCCGACCCCTCCTTCTTTCCTTCCCTCCCTCCCGACCCCTCCTTCTTTCCTTCCCTCCCTCCCGACCCCTCCTTCTTTCCTTCCCTCCCTCCCGACCCCTCCTTCTTTCCTTCCCTCCCTCCCGACCCCTCCTTCTTTCCTTCCCTCCCTCCCGACCCCTCCTTCTTTCCTTCCCTCCCTCCCGACCCCTCCTTCTTTCCTTCCCTCCCTCCCGACCCCTCCTTCTTTCCTTCCCTCCCTCCCGACCCCTCCTTCTTTCCTTCCCTCCCTCCCGACCCCTCCTTCTTTCCTTCCCTCCCTCCCGACCCCTCCTTCTTTCCTTCCCTCCCTCCCGACCCCTCCTTCTTTCCTTCCCTCCCTCCCGACCCCTCCTTCTTTCCTTCCCTCCCTCCCGACCCCTCCTTCTTTCCTTCCCTCCCTCCCGACCCCTCCTTCTTTCCTTCCCTCCCTCCCGACCCCTCCTTCTTTCCTTCCCTCCCTCCCGACCCCTCCTTCTTTCCTTCCCTCCCTCCCGACCCCTCCTTCTTTCCTTCCCTCCCTCCCGACCCCTCCTTCTTTCCTTCCCTCCCTCCCGACCCCTCCTTCTTTCCTTCCCTCCCTCCCGACCCCTCCTTCTTTCCTTCCCTCCCTCCCGACCCCTCCTTCTTTCCTTCCCTCCCTCCCGACCCCTCCTTCTTTCCTTCCCTCCCTCCCGACCCCTCCTTCTTTCCTTCCCTCCCTCCCGACCCCTCCTTCTTTCCTTCCCTCCCTCCCGACCCCTCCTTCTTTCCTTCCCTCCCTCCCGACCCCTCCTTCTTTCCTTCCCTCCCTCCCGACCCCTCCTTCTTTCCTTCCCTCCCTCCCGACCCCTCCTTCTTTCCTTCCCTCCCTCCCGACCCCTCCTTCTTTCCTTCCCTCCCTCCCGACCCCTCCTTCTTTCCTTCCCTCCCTCCCGACCCCTCCTTCTTTCCTTCCCTCCCTCCCGACCCCTCCTTCTTTCCTTCCCTCCCTCCCGACCCCTCCTTCTTTCCTTCCCTCCCTCCCGACCCCTCCTTCTTTCCTTCCCTCCCTCCCGACCCCTCCTTCTTTCCTTCCCTCCCTCCCGACCCCTCCTTCTTTCCTTCCCTCCCTCCCGACCCCTCCTTCTTTCCTTCCCTCCCTCCCGACCCCTCCTTCTTTCCTTCCCTCCCTCCCGACCCCTCCTTCTTTCCTTCCCTCCCTCCCGACCCCTCCTTCTTTCCTTCCCTCCCTCCCGACCCCTCCTTCTTTCCTTCCCTCCCTCCCGACCCCTCCTTCTTTCCTTCCCTCCCTCCCGACCCCTCCTTCTTTCCTTCCCTCCCTCCCGACCCCTCCTTCTTTCCTTCCCTCCCTCCCGACCCCTCCTTCTTTCCTTCCCTCCCTCCCGACCCCTCCTTCTTTCCTTCCCTCCCTCCCGACCCCTCCTTCTTTCCTTCCCTCCCTCCCGACCCCTCCTTCTTTCCTTCCCTCCCTCCCGACCCCTCCTTCTTTCCTTCCCTCCCTCCCGACCCCTCCTTCTTTCCTTCCCTCCCTCCCGACCCCTCCTTCTTTCCTTCCCTCCCTCCCGACCCCTCCTTCTTTCCTTCCCTCCCTCCCGACCCCTCCTTCTTTCCTTCCCTCCCTCCCGACCCCTCCTTCTTTCCTTCCCTCCCTCCCGACCCCTCCTTCTTTCCTTCCCTCCCTCCCGACCCCTCCTTCTTTCCTTCCCTCCCTCCCGACCCCTCCTTCTTTCCTTCCCTCCCTCCCGACCCCTCCTTCTTTCCTTCCCTCCCTCCCGACCCCTCCTTCTTTCCTTCCCTCCCTCCCGACCCCTCCTTCTTTCCTTCCCTCCCTCCCGACCCCTCCTTCTTTCCTTCCTTCCCTCCCTCCCGACCCCTCCTTCCTTCCTTCCTTCCTTCCTTCCTTCCTTCCTTCCTTCCTTCCTTCCTTCCTTCCTTCCTTCCTTCCCTCCCTTCCTTCCTTCCCTCCCTTCCTCCCTTCCTTCCTTCCCTCCCTTCCTTCCTTCCTTCCCTCCCTTCCTTCCTTCCTTCCTTCCCTTCCTTCCTTCCCTTCCTTCCTTCCCTCCCTTCCTTCCTTCCCTCCCTTCCTTCCTTTCCTCCCTCCCGACCCCTCCCTTCCTTCCTTTCCTCCCTCCCGACCCCTCCCTTTCTACCTTTCCTCCCTCCCGACCCCACCTTCCTTCCTTCCCTCCCTCCCGACCCCTCCCTTCCTTCCTTCCCTCCCTCCCGACCCCTCCCTTCCTTCCTTTCCTCCCTCCCGACCCCTCCCTTTCTACCTTTCCTCCCTCCCGACCCCACCTTCCTTCCTTCCCTCCCTTCCTTCCTTCCTTCCCTCCCTCCCGACCCCTCCCTTCCTTCCTTCCCTCCCTCCCGACCCCTCCCTTCCTTCCTTCCCTCCCTCCCGACCCCTCCCTTCCTTCCTTCCCTCCCTCCCGACCCCTCCCTTCCTTCCTTCCCTCCCTCCCGACCCCTCCCTTCCTTCCTTCCTTCCTTCCTTCCTTCCTTCCTTCCCTCCCTCCCGACCCCTCCCTTCTTTCCTTCCTTCCCTCCGTCCCGACCCTTCCCTTCCTTCCTTCCCTCCCTCCCGACCCCTCCTTCCTTCCTTCCCTCACTGTCAGAAACACAGCGACACACTGACACTGATAGAGAGAGACACTGACATGGACAGAGAGAGAGACATGGACAGAAACACAGAGAAAGGCTGACAGAAACACCTTCCATTCACATAAAGGTAGGACTTCTATTTTTTATTTGTTACTGATTGATTGGTTGCTTATTAATTTGGTCTTGATGCTTTAGGTGCAGGGTTCCTTCTGTTTTTGATTTGTTAATTAATTGCTTATTACTTTTTGTGCTTTGTTTCTATTTAAAGCACCAAGCACTAAACGTAGAAACATAGAAAATAGGTGCAGGAATAGGCCATTCGGCCCTTCGAGCCTACACCGCCATTCAATGAGTTCATGGCTGAACATGCAACTTCAGTACCCCATTCCTGCTTGATCCCCCTAGTAGTAAGGACTACATCTAACTCCTTTTTGAATATATTTAGTGAATTGGCCTCAACAACTTTCTGTGGTAGAGAATTCCACAGGTGAAGCAGTTTCTCCTCATCTCTGTCCTAAATGGCTTACCCCTTATCCTTAGACTGTGACCCCTGGTTCTGGACTTCCCCAACATTGGGAATATTCTTCCTGCATCTAACCTGTCTAAACTCATCAGAATTTTAAACGTTTTTATGAGATCCCCTCTCATTCTTCTGAACTCCAGTGAATACAAGCCCAGTTGATTCAGTCTTTCTTGATATGTCAGTCCCGTCATCCCGGGAATCAGTCTGGTGAACCTTTGCTGCACTCCCTCAATAGCAAGAATGTCCTTCCTCAAGTTAGAAGACCAAAACTGTACACAATACTCCAGGTGTGGCCTCACCAAGGCCCTGTACAACTGTAGCAACACCTCCCTGCCCCTGTACTCAAATCCCCTCGCTATGAAGGCCAACATGCTATTTGCTTTCTTAACCACCAGCTGTACCTGCATGCCAACCTTCAATGACTGATGTACCATGACACCCAGGTCTCGTTGCATCTCCCCGTTTCCTAATCTGCTACCATTCAGATAATAGTCTGTCTCTCTGTTTTTACCACCAAAGTAGATAACTTCACATTTATCCACATTATACTTCATCTGCCATGCATTTGCCAACTCACCTAACCTATCCAAGTTACTCTGCAGCCTTACAGCATCCTCCTCGCAGCTCACACTGCCACCCAACTTAATGTCATCTGCAAATTTGGAGGTACTACATTTAATCCCCTCGTCTAAATCATTAATGTCCAATGTAAACATCTCCAAGTTTGCAGATGATACCAAACTGGATGGCAGTGTGAGCTGTGAGGGGGACGCTAAGAGGCTGCAGGGTGACTTAGACAGGTTAGGTGAGTGGGCAAATGCATGGCAGATGCAGTATAATGTGGATAAATGTGAGGTTATCCACTTTGGTGGCAAAAACACGAAGACAGAATATTATCTGAATGGTGACAGATTAGGAAAAGGGGAGGTGCAACAAGACCTGGGTGTCATGGTTCATCAATCATTGAAAGTTGGCATACAGGTACAGCAGACGGTAAAGAAGGCAAATGGTATGTTGGCCTTCATAGCTACGGGATTTGAGTATAGGAGCAGGGAGGTCTTACTGCAGTTGTACAGGGCCTTGGTGAGGCCTCACCTGGAATATTGTGTTCAGTTTTAGTCTCCTAATCTGAGGAAGGACGTTCTTGCTATTGAGGGAGTGCAGCGAAGGTTCACCAGACTGATTCCCGGGATGGCTGGACTGACATATGAGGAGAGACTGGATAAACTGGGCCTTTATATATTGGAGTTTAGAAGGATGAGAGGGGATCTCATAGAAACATACAAGATTCTGACGGGACGGGACGAGACAGGTTAGATGCGGGTAGATTGTTCCCGATGTTGGAGAAGTCCAAAACCAGGGGAAACAGTCTTAGGATAAAGGGTAGTGCATTTCGGACTGAGATGAGGAGAAACTTCTTCACTCAGAGAGTTGTTAACCTGTGGAATTCCCTGCCGCAGAGAGTTGTTGATGCCAGTTCATTGGATATATTCAAGAGGGAGTTAGATATGACCCTTTCGGCTAAGGGGATCAAGGGGTATGGAGAGAAAGCAGGAAAGGGGTACTGAGGGAATGATCAGCCATGATCTTATCGAATGGGGGTGCAGGCTCGAAGGGCCGAATGGCCTACTCCTGCACCTATTTTCTATGTTTCTATGTTTCTTCCCACCTCCAGTCTCTGGCTGTGCCTGCACTGAACTTGACTCTGGGTAAGATTTTTCAGAACTTACAAAAGTGGATACTTACTCTGTTCTAAGTTAGTTTGGAGTAAGTTTTCACTGCCTAAACTTGCAAAACAGGCCTAAGTGGCTGGACACACCCTCTTTTGGAAAAAAAAACTGAACTAAAACGAAACTAAACTAAGTCACTAGAATTGGAGCAAACTAAATGCTGAGAATTGCGATTTTTAAGATACTCCAAACTAAACTAGATGCTCCAAAAAAATTGGAGCAACTCCAGCCGAAACTTGGGCCCATTAGGATAATTGAAGTTCCCCATTACCATTACTCTGTCGTTCTTTCATCTTTCTGTAATTTACCTTCCACTTTTCTCCTCTTATCTCCTTCCCACATATTTTAATATGGAAATCGGGGTCCTACGATGTAAACAGGATCCCAGTTGCCATTTTAGATAGGGACTAGTCAGAGCCTGCACAGTGCAGGTTCCGATCAGCTCCATGGGCGATAGAAGAGGCCCTCTAAAGGTAAGTCTTGAAATATTTTTGTGGGCTGCAGAGGAGTAGGAGCACAGGGGCACAGAAAATAATCTGGGCCCACAAAAATAATCAGGGGTGCTGTTTCACTTTTAACAATCAGAGTTTTCCAGCAAAAAAAATATGAAATGGGGATACTGCTGGAGTTTTACTGGTTTTAAAACTATGCAATTTAAAAACACGCAGTACTGGACCTGTACACAATGAGCCAGGCATCAGTCATCAGCAGTGCCCCAGAGTACTGTGAACCTGATTGGCTTGTGTATCAGATTAGTGAGTCTGCCACAAAAGACTGACATCATTCAAACCTTTCATCACAAGGTGCATTATCTCAGCACCAACTTGACACCAAAGAGACCTTGCTGTCCTCTTCTGCCTTTTTGCCACAGGGAGGAAAGCACCTTGGGACATTTTACTACCTTAAAGGCGTTATATAAATATGTTAATGGGTAAAATGGCGAAAGATCAGCGGGAGGTATTCAAAAAAGAACTTCATCTGATACAGAACCAATTTATACCCCTAAGGGGCAAGAGCTCTACTTGCCAAAAACAACAGCCATGGGCGACTAAAGAGGTAAGGAACAACATTAAACTAAAATAAAAAGCATACAAGAATGCAAAAAAAAGCACAGATCCTGACAAATGGGAGAGATACAAAGAACAGCAAAGGGTGACAAATCTGATAAAAGCTACAAAAAGGAATATGAAAAGAAACTGGTAAGGGATATCAAAATTAACATAAACATCTTTTACAATTATATTAGAAAACAGGGTGGTTAAGATCAATATAAGCCCTTTAAAAACTAATAATGATATAAATGAAAATAAGGAAATGGCAGACATGTTGAATTACTTTGCGTCAGTATTTACAATAGAGGAAGAGGATAGCATGCCGGAAATCCCAAGAAAATGAATACTGAATTGGGGATGGGGACTCAACCATAATTAACGTAAGCAAATTAACAGTAATGAGGAAAATAATGGCTATAAAGAGTGACAAATCCCCAGGACCCAGATGGTTTTCAT
Source organism: Pristiophorus japonicus (assembly GCF_044704955.1). Classification (NCBI taxonomy): domain Eukaryota; kingdom Metazoa; phylum Chordata; class Chondrichthyes; family Pristiophoridae; genus Pristiophorus; species Pristiophorus japonicus. The sequence continues at coordinate 116,739,848 of NC_091979.1, forward strand.
CCCAGGGTTTTAAAGAAAGTAGGTGAGAACATTGCAGATACCCTAACTATGATCTTCCAAAGTTCTCTTGATTCAGGAACTGTTCCTTTAGATTGGAAATTTTGCACATGTCACTCTGTTATTTAAGAAAGGTGAAAGAGGGAAACCAGTGAATTATAGACCAGTTAGCCTAACATCTGTTGTTGGATAATTACTAGAGTCTATAATTAAGGATCGAATGACTGAACACCTTGAAAATTTTCAGCTGATCAGAGAGCCAGAATGGATTTGTAACGGGTAGGTCATGCCTGACTAAGCTGATTGAATTTTTTGAAGAGGTGACAAAAGTAGCGGACAGGGGAATGACTATGGATGTTATTTATACGTAGTTCCAGAAGGCATTCGATTAAAGTCCCTCATAAAAGACTGTTGGCTAAAGTTGAAGCTCATGGAATTGAAGGCAAATTATTGTCCTGGTCAGGAGATTGGCTAAGCGGCAGGAGATAGAGAGTAGGGATAATGGACAGGTTCTAGAACTGGCAGAATGCGACTAGTGCCTACCCACAGGGATCTGTTGTTGGGGCCTCACCTATTAACTGTATTTATTAACGACTTAGATGATGGGATCATGAGCGCCACATATCCATGTTGTCGATGACCCAAAGATAGGCAGTGTAGATGGTAGCATAACATTAAAAAGAGATATTAATAGATTTAAGTGAATGGATAAAACTGTGGCAAATGGATTTCAATATAGGCAAGGGTGAAGTCATCCATTTTGGACTGAAAAGGATAGATCAGTGTACTTTCTAAATAGTGAAAAGCTAGAAGCAGTGGAGGTCCATAGAGACTTGGGGGTCAATGTACATGGATCATTCAAATGTCATGCTACAGCTATACAAACACCTGGAGTACTGTGTTTAGTTCTGGGCACCACGCCATAGGTAGGATATATTGGCCTTGGAGGAAGTGCAGCATAGATTTACTCGAATGATTCCTGGACTCCAAGGTTTAAATTACGAGGAGAAATTGCACAAACTAGGGTTGTATTCGCTGGAATTTAGAAGATTAAGGAGTTATTTGATTGAATTTTCAAGATATTAATTGGAACTGATAGGGTAGATAAGAGAGAAACTATTTCCACTGGTTGGGGAATCTAGGATTAGGGGACATAGCGGCTGAAATTTAGGGCTACCAGAAAGCTGGCAGACCTACCTTTTTTTTGGAGAATTTTCTGCCTGGAGCGTTGAGGCAGCCTCTGGATCGGTTTTCGGCACTTAGTAATTTTTTAATGTTGGACCAGAAGTCGGTCATAGTGGGGGAAGAAGTGCGGCAGTAAGGCAGGCTGAGGGTCGGAAGTTGGGGCGGGACCGAGTCTCCACCGCTGTCACTCAGAGGCGGAGCGGTGGTGACGTCACAGCGTGTATGCGTCACCACGCTCTCTTCGCTCTATTAAAGGGGAGGGAATCGGGCATCTTTTATCTTCAGCCATTGGGCCACCAGGGAGGGTTCTGGCCGGGCTAGTGGCCTGGCGCCTAAGAGGCTGCCTGTTGGCAGCCCGGCCGAACTCGATACTATTTTGCTAGCCGATTGGCCGGCAAAAATAAAGACATGGTGGCCGCGGCAGTGGGCCCTCCCCTTGAAGGGCTGCCGCACCACACAGTGAGAAGGTGCACCGACACAGAAAGCTATCTGGGGCACCGCACGGCAAGGCAACGATTTTTTTCATTAAGTTTCGGGCGGAGTATTGTGCAGGTGCGAGAGAACAGCGGTGCATGTTGTGACGCGCTTGCGGAAGTGGGGACAGGCCGAAAAATCCCCAACCTGAATTTGGGTCGGGGCAGCCATTGAACTGCAACGCAGCGGCCACTCGATTTCGCCGCATGGCCGCCGCAAAACAGCGGAAACGGCCTTATTTGGCTGGACCCTGAATTTGGGCCCCATAGTCTAATATAATTAGAGCCAGGTCTTTCAGGTGTGAAGTTAGAAAACACTTCTATACACAAACGGCGGTAGAAGTTTGGAACTCTCGTCTGCAAACAGCAGTTGATGCTAGGTCAGTTAATTTTAAATCTGAGATTAATAGGTTTCTGTTAACCAAAGGTATTAAAAGATATAGGGCAAAGGCGGGTATATGGAGCTAGTTCGTAGATCATCCATGATCTCATTGAATGGCAGAACAGGTTCGCGGGTCTAAATGGCCTACTCCTGTTCCTGTATAAATGCAAGTTGTTGCTGTTGAAATTGCAGAGTAGCATGGTGGGGTAGGGGTTGTAGGAGACAGACAGTTCTTTCGATCATGAAAAAGGTCGGGGAGAGATAAGAGAGTAAAATAAGATGAATGAAAGAACTTAAAATACATTTTATCAAAAAAATCTCAGTGACATTCATAGTGGGAGAAAACATACTGATGACATTTTGTCATTGCTCTATTGCAAACTGCATAAGAGGTCTAAAAGCTTTTAGTTCAATCACATACATGACTGTGAGTTCCACCTGTTTCTTCACTTGTATGAAGGGTTGTGATCGGAGCCCATTACTCACTACCATACATAACGGGCAGAATTTCCGACGTCCCGGGCCCGTATGAAGTTTCTACGGACCCGGGAAGGCATTGGAAAAGCCGGTTTTCAGCGCGCAATGCGCACGCGCTGAAAACCGGCTTTTCCGATCTGTCAGCTTGACAGATCGTAGCCAGATCGGGTGCGAGGACAGTTGTACATGGAAGTTTGAGCTATTTACCCATATCTTGCACGACAAATGTCCTCAAAACTCTTGCACCTGAAAAAGCAGGCGCATGGCCTACTTTTACAGGCGTAAGAGTTTAAAAACAGAAAAAACATGATTAAAATAAAAATTAAAAAAACATATTTATGTTAAAACTCTGCCCACTCAGATAATGTTATTTTAAACCCTAACCCTAACTTTTTTTAAAAATCGGCAATTTTTTTTTCTTTAAAAAAACATGTGTAACATTTTACATTTCTATTAATTTATTGTGTGAGGTGTTTTTTAAAATGTTTTATGTATTTTTGTGAGCTTTGGGGTTTTTCTCATTCATTGTAATAGAAGTTGCATAACTTATGAAACTCCTATTACAATGAATGAGAAAATACTTACCTGTGATTGGGTGTCCAGGCACACATGACTCCTGCAGACGTCCCTACGAGCACGCGCTACACATCGCAGGGAGAGGAGGCCTGTGGATCGGGAGTTCAAGCGGGTGCAGCAGCTTCAGGTAAGTGCGCATTTTATTTCTATTCTTTATTGATTTGCCCGTGGGAAGTCCTCCTCGGAATTTCTGCCCCAACATGTTCTTAGCAACCACCAGATGTCACTGCTGTTGCATCATTTTTCTCAATGCCTCCAGATTTGAGATGAACATTCAAATTTGATTAAACAAACCTTAAAAGATGATTTTTTTGAGGATTGTTTATAATAATAAATCATCCTTTAGTTCTATAAACAATACCATTTTTTTTCATGGTTAATTTCTAATAAAAGTACACCTGTGTAGTTAGTGTTTACAGAACATTCTGGTGTGTCCTTTCTCAGGTCTGTTTTCAAGCCATTTATCTTTGTACAAAACATGAGAGAGTTTCTACAAACAAGTTCACCTTCATTTGGTCCTGATGATCCAGTAAAGAAAAATCCACGGTTCCAGAGCAAACCCGACCGAAAGCATGCACTCTACAAAAAGCATGAAGTGGCAGCTGCATTCATGGAGACAAATCGGGTACTTACCATTGTACAGTAAAATATAAAAATATGCGAACTATCGTCTGTAAATATATAGTAAAAATATATAGATCAAGCAATGCCCTTCAGTTTGTCCCATCTTTGTAAGTCTCAGTAGTTCCTGATGTCCCTGTTTTACATATGTTTAAAAATGGTTTATGCTGAATTCAACATCAACCATTTGATATTGCAAGCTTATTTAAGTAATATTTTAAAATGTGCTAAAGATATATAGTGGCAGTGATTTTCATAAAGCCAGCTTCTTAAATCCATTCATGTTGCGTACTTACTGCATTCTGCAAAGCAAGGACTTGAATAAGGAAACGTTAAAGAAGAAGCTGTGATCACTATGTAATGCAGCATTAAGAGTCATTGCTTGTAATTTATTTCAATCCCCAGGCAAAAGGTTCTAAGATGCTCCAAGATATAAGAGCACTGGAGAAGAAACAAATTGAAACAGCAGAGCAAGTCCTACAGAACGGAATACCGGATACCACAAAAGTGGTTCACCTTTTCTCTGAGTGTGTAACAAAAGAAATAGCAATTTACAGTCAAATGAATTAGCCAATAATATTTTTGATATTTGTGGTTTTAATGTGCATGTTACCTTGCAGCTGCAAAAAAAACAAATGATAATGTGTAAGCACCTAGTATGTAAAGTTTCAAATTACCAAAGAATAACTTTTACACAGCATTGACACAATGGATAAAAATGATAGTATTTGTAAATTTAAAATGTTTATATTAAAGCCATACTATTTTATTGAATCAAATACTATAGTCCCACAAAGCTTAAAATAAACTTAAGTGTAACATTAATCTGACAATGGGTAAAGTGATGCAGTGTGTGCTATTGATCTGCAGTATCAAACATGCAGTCTTCTGTAAATTGATTTTCCAGTTGTGGATTAGTTTTTAGCGCTGGCTATATCCTGGCTGCTTCGACAGACCGAGAGAAGAAAAATTAGTATCATGTTTAGTCCAGGCCACTTTTGTACATCTGTTACTGGCTGGTTTCAGACTCGTACAGATAGAGGCCCTCTTAGCCAAAAAATATTGTATAATGTGGAGAGCTTAAACACTAATAATTATAACAATATTAATTATAAATTGATGAATGCTGATGTTTAAAGATTTATCTCGAAGACATGTCTAATTGCCTTTTGACAATCTGAGCTCTGTGGATGTGGAAACAATTATGCGATCTTCAGATGATGACCTTTCTTATATTGAAACTAGTGAACTGCTGGAACTTCTTTACTCTTCTGGTAGAAAAATATTAATAAAATATTTCAAAATTCAGAAAATTGTAGCAAGTGAAATTATGATGTGACCATATCCCCAGTTATGTCATTGCACAATCTTCAGTTTGCAAACCTAGTGGTGTCACAAAATATTAGAAGACAGCAGTCCTTTAGAGAAAGATCATTTATTTTTAAGCTTCCAAGAGTTAACCTACTAACATACATTTTACTGTAGTTTTATGCACTTTATTTGGAGGAGCATACATATGGTCAGTTGTCATAATATTGCAGGTAGAGCAGAATTAGCCATTCTAATCATAGAAGTTTGCGGCACAAAGGAAATCCATCGTGCCTGTGCCAGCTCTTTGAAAGAGCTGTCCAATTTAGGCCCACACCCCAGCTTTTTCCCCATAACCCTGCCAATTAATCCTCTTCAGGTACATGTCTAATTGCCTTTCGAAAGTTCCTATGGAATTTGGTTCCACCACCCCGTTTTAGGTAGTGCATTCCAGATCTTAACAACCCTCTATGGGGGAAAAAGAATTATCCTAATTTTCCCTCTAGGTCTTCTGCCAATTATTTTAAGACCTCTGGTTACTGACCCACTTGCCAGAGGAATCAGTTTCTCCCATCAACATATCTATAATTTTGAATACCTCTATTAGGTCTCCCCTTAACCTTCTCTGCTCTAGGGAGAACAATCCCAGCTTCTCCAATCTCTCCACTTAACTGAACTCCTTCATCACTAGTATCGTCCTGATAAATCGCCTCTGTTTTTGTATTCAGTGCCCCCATTTACAAAACCAACTATTCCATTCACGTTCTTAACCACCTCAGAACTTCCCCGCCACCTTTAAAGATTTGTGAATATGCATCACCCCCACTCCCAGGTCCCTCTGCTCTCAAAACTGTACTATTTTAGATTGTGCTGCCTCTCCACATTGTTCCTCCCAAAGTGCATCACTTTGCACTTGCCCACATTAAATTGCATCTGTCATTTCACAAGTCTGCCTATGTCCTCCTGAAATCTGCTACTATCCTGCTCACGATTTACTACTTTGCCAAGTTTTGTATCATCCGTAAACTTTAAAATGTTACTCCTATACCCAAGTCCAGATCATTGATATATAATAAAAGCCTTAGTACTGACCTCTGGAAGACCCCCACTGTATAGTTCTCTCCAGTCAGAAAAATATCCATTTACCACTACTCTGCCTCCTATCCCTTAGCCAATTATGTACCCAAGTTATCACTATCACTTTAATGCCATGTGCTTCTATTTTCTGAATAAGTATTATGTAGTACTTTATCAAATGCATTTTGAAAGTTCATAATTCAAATTCAGAATATGCAGTTCTACTACACCACCTTCATCAATCCTCTATTACTTTATCAAAGCACTCAATCAAATGAGTCAGACACGATTTGCCATTAACAGATCCATACTGGCTGTCCCTTATTAACTCGTGCTTCTCCAAGGGAGAACTACTTTTGGCCTTGACAATGGTCTCTGGTAGTTTCCCACCACTGATGTTAGACTGACTGACCAGTTTTTACCAGGTTTATCCCTCTCCCTTTTTTTTGAATCGCGGTGTAACATTTGCAATCCTCCACTTCTGTGGCACCACTTCCATATCTAAGAAAGATTGGAAGATTGTGGTTACAGCTTCTGCTATCTCCATCCTTGCTTCCCTCAGCAACATAGGATGCAGCCCATCTGGACTGTTAATTTTGAATGATGCCAACCTATTTAGCACCTCCTTTCTATCTATTTATATCCTATCCAATAACTCCTCTACTGCGATATTAAATTCATCTTTTGTGAAGACAGATGCAAAGTAGTCATTTAGTACCTCAGTCATGCCCTCTGCCTTCACAAGATTTCCATTTTTGTCCCTAATCGGCCCCACCATTCCTTTTAAGTATTCTTTTACTTTTTAAGTTTATAAAAGATTTTGGGGCTCCCTTTTATATTACCTGCTAATCTTTTCTCATACTCTCTCTTTGACCTTGTATCATTTTTCAATTTCCCCTTATACTCTCTTCTGCCTGGTTTTCTACTGTATTCTCTTCCTGACATTTGTCTCAAATCTTTTTCTGCTTTTAACCTCATTTCTTTTGTCATCCTGGGAACTTTAGCTTTGGGTGTCCCATCTTTCTACCTTATGGGAAACTCTCTGTCCTGAAGGCCTGCCATTGCTCATTTACTGTTTTCCTGACCAATCTTAGTTTCCAGTCCACCTGTGCTAGATCCCTTCTCAAATCACCGAAATTGGTTCTCTTCCACCATTGATTTTTCTTTGTCCATTTCCATAACTTCTTTAAACCTAATTATATTATGATCACTATTACCCAAATGTTCTCCCACTGAAACACACTCCACTTGCCCTATTTCATTTCTCAGAACTAGATCCAGCACTGCTTCCTTCCTCATTGGGCTAGAACCATACTAATTAAGAAAGTCTTCCTGTACACATTTTTGGAACTCTTCACCCTTCTTGCCTTTTACTCCATTTCCCCCCAGTCTATATTAGGGTAATTGAAATATCCTACTATTACTGCTATTTTTATTTTTCTCTGAAATTTGCCTAGAGATTATCTCCTCACTAACTTTATAGTAAACACCCAGCAATGTAACAACTCCTTTTCTGTTTTGTAACTCTAACCACATAGATTGATTTTGAACTCTCTAGTATATCATCCCTCTGTAGAACTGTAATATTATCCTTGATCAATACTGCACCCCCTGCTAATCTTTTCTCATACTCTCTCTTTGCCCTTGTATCCTTTTTCAATTTCCCCTTATACTCTCCTGCCTGGTTTTCTACTGTATTCTCTTCCTGACATTTGTCTCAAATCTTTTTCTGTTCTTTTTAACCTCATTTCTTTTTTCCCTTCACTATCCCTCTTGAATACATTGTAGCCAGGAATGTTTCATTCCCATCCTTGCCCATGTTTAAGCCAGGTCTCCATTATAGCCACTATTTTATAACCCCATGTGGCAATTTGCATCAGTAGCTCATCAACTTTATTTGTAACACTCCTTGCATTAACACACATGCATTCCAACACCTTTGCTTTTTTCCTCCATCTAATTCCTGCTCTTTTTACATTATTTGTTGTTCTATTGCTGTGTGTGTGAAGCTTATGGCCAAATGTCCTAATATCTTGTGGCTCTGTCAACATTTGTTTGTTAATGCTCCTGTGATGCACCTTGGGACACTTTGCGATATTAAAAGATGCTATATCCCTCCGACACCTTGTCTCTCCTCTCTGCTGCTGTGTCCTGGTGCCTCACCCCCCTGCCAAATTAGTTTAAACCCTCCCTCATAGCACTAGTTAACCTCTCTGAGGACATTGGTCCCACCCCTGTTCAGGTGCAACCCATCCAGCTTGTACAGATCCCAATGCCCTAGGAATCTGAAGCCCTCCCTTCTGCACCACTTCTCCAGCCAGGCATTCACCTGCACTACCTTCCTGTTTCTGTGCTCATTAGCACATGGCACTGAGATTATAGATGTATACAAGATCGTAGATGGTATGGAAAAGAAAGATTTAGAAAATTACTTCAAACTAAACAGTGAGAGAGGTGAGGGGTCATAGGTTCAAATTAGTGAAACACAAATTTAGGAGCAATGTCAGAAAGCTCTTCACACAGAGTGATGAATACACAGTAGACTTCCAGGTAGGGTAATGAAGGCAAAAATCCTAGAATCCCCTTCATTATATTTTAATGGTGTCACCCCTCTAAGGAGAGGCACTTGAATATGTTCCTCTGGCTCTGACTATTCCAATGCTTTCCTGGCTAGCCTCCTATCTTCCACCCTCTAAACTTCAGCTAATCCAAAACTCTGCTGCCCAAATCCTAACCAGCATCAAGTCCCGTTCATCCATCACCCCTGTGCTCACTGATCTCGGTTGGCTCCAGGTCTACCTACGCCTCAAATTTGAAATTCTCAACCTCGTGTTTAAATTCCTCCAAGGCCTCACCCCTATCTATCTCTGTAACCCCTCCAGCCTTACAATCCTGAGAACTCTGTGTTCCTTCAAATCTGGCCTCTTTTGTGAACTCCCCACTTATTTTGCCCCACCATTGATGGCCATGCCTTCAGCTATCGAATGAAGACATTAAAAGGAACAAAAGACATCTCAATTGATAAAATGTTATCATGGTCTTCTGAAATGTGAATTTTTAAAGATTTTGTTTAAATTTCTAATATTCAAAATGTTTTAAATGTATGTTTACAAAGCAAGTTAACACAATCTCAACATTTCTACAGAAATGTCAATGTTGCAACAGTGAATAATTACCTGAAGCACCACTAGATGGAGCTGTACAGCTTTCACATCACAAAATCACTGAACCTTTTCTAGCTACTTGCCTGCAATTAAGCTTACAAATGGCCCTGAAATTGCAGCCTCTCCAGGTGCGTACGATTGGGCTAACCAAACGGGTAGCAAAACGGTGGAGGAGGATTTCCTTGAGTGTATTAGGGATGGTATTCTAGACTAATATGTCGAGGAACCAACTAGAGGGCTGGCCATCCTAGACTGGGTGATGTGTAATGAGAAAGGACTAATTAGCAATCTTGTTATGTGAGGCCCCTTGGGAAAGAGTGACCATAATATGGTAGAATTCTTTATTAAGATGGAGAGTGACACAGTTAATTCAGAAACTAGGGTCCTGAACTTAAGGAAAGGTAACTTCGATGGTATGCGACGTGAACTGGCTACAATAGACTGGCGAATGATACTTAAAGGGTTGACGGTGGATATGCAACGGCAAACATTTAAAGATCACATGGATGAACTTCAACAATTGTACATCTGGAGCAAAAATAAAACGGGGAAGGTGGCTCAAACAAGGGAAACTAAGGATAGTGTTAAATCCAAGGAAGAGGCATAGAAATTGGCCAGAAAAAGCAGTAAACCTGAGGACTGGGAGAAATTTAGAATTCAGCAGAGGAGGACAAAGGGTTTAATTAAGCGGGGGGAAATAGAATATGAGAGGAAGCTTGCTGGAAACATAAAAACTGACTGCAAAAGCTTCCATAGATATGTGAAGAGAAAAAGATTAGTGAAGACAAATGTAGGTCCCTTGCAGTCAGAATCAGGTGAATTTATAATAGGGAACAAAGAAATGGCAGACCAGTTGAACAAATACTTCGGTTCTGTCTTCACGAAGGAAGACACAAATAACCTTCCGAATGTACTAGGGGACAGTGGGTCTAGTGAGAAGGAGGAACTGAAGGATATCCTTATTAGGTGGGAAATTGTGTTAGGGAAATTGATGGGATTGAAGGCCGATAAATCCCCAGGGCCTGATAGTCTGCATCCCAGAGTACTTAAGGAAGTGGACCTAGAAATAGTGGATGCATTGGTGATCATTTTCCAGCAGTCTATCGATTCTGGATCAGTTCCTATGGACTGGAGGGTAGCTAATGTAACACCACTTTTTAAAAAAGGAGGGAGAGAGCAAACGGGGAATTATAGACCGGTTAGCCTGACATCAGTGGTGGGGAAAATGTTGGAATCAATTATTAAAGATGAAATAGCAGTGCATTTGGAAAGCAGTGACAGGATCGGTCCAAGTCGGCATGGATTTATGAAAGGGAAATCATGCTGGACAAATCTTTAGAATTTTTTGAGGATGTAACTAGCAGAGTAGACAAGGGAGAACCAGTGGATGTGTATTTGGACTTTCTAAAGGCTTTTGACAAGATCCTACACAAGAGATTGGTGTGCAAAATCAAAGCACATGGTATTGGGGGTAATGTACTGACGTGGATAGAGAACTGGTTGGCAGACAGGAAGCAGAGAGTCGGGATAAACGGGTCCTTTTCAGAATGGCAGGCAGTGACTAGTGGAGTGCCGCAGGGCTCAGTGCTGGGACCCCAGCTCTTTACAATATACATTAACGATTTAGATGAAGGAATTGGGTGTTATATATCTCCAAGTTTGCAGACAACACTAAACTGGGTGGCGGTGTGAGCTGTGAGGAGGACGCTAAGAGGCTGCAGGGTGACTTGGACAGGTTAGGTGAGTGGGCAAATGCATGGCAGATGCAGTATAATGTGGATAAATCTGAGGTTATCCATTTTGGGGGCAAAAACACGAAGGCAGAATATTATCTGAATGGTGGCAGATTAGGAAAAGGGGAGGTGCAACGAGACCTGGGTGTCATGGTACATCAGTCATTGAAAGTTGGCATGCAGGTACAGCAGGCGGTGAAGAGGGCAAATGGTATATTGGCCTTCATAGCTAGGGGATTTGAGTATAGGAGCAGGGAGGTCTTACTGCAGTTGTACAGGGCCTTAGTGAGGCCTCCTAATCTGAGGAAGGACGTTCTTGCTATTGAGGGAGTGCAGCGAAGGTTCACCAGACTGATTCCAGGGATGGCTGGACTGTCATATGAGGAGAGACTGGATCAACTGGGTCTTTATTCACTGGAGTTTAGAAGGATGAGAGGGGATCTCATAGCAACATATAAGATTCTGACGGGACTGGACAGGTTAGATGCGGGAAGAATGTTCCCGATGTTGGGGAAGTCCAGAACCAGAGGATTCTTAGGATAAGAGGTAGGCCATTTAGGACTGAGGTGAGGAGAAACTTCTTCAGTAGAAGATTTGTTAACCTGTGGAATTCTCTACTGCAGAGAGTTGTTGCTGCCAGTTTGTTGGATATGGTCAAGAGGGAGTTAGATGTGGCCCTTACGGCTAAAGGGATCAAGGGGTATGGAGAGAAAGCAGGAAAGAGGTACTGAGGTGAATGATCAGCCATGATCTTATCTTGACAGATCGCACGCATCCCCGGGAGAAGGGCCTTTGTGGGGGAAAATTTGGGCTATTTGCCCAACTCTTGCCCAGAGAATGTCCTTCAAACTCTTACGCCTGGTAGCGTAAGAGTTTTAATAGATAGAAAAATGAACAAATACGTGGTTGGGGAGATTGTGCAGGCAGGAGGGCTTTCATTTCCTGAGGCATGGGACCGCTTCTGGGGGAGGTGGAACCTGTACAAGCCGGACTTGTTGCACCTCAACAGAGCCGGGACCAATATACTCACGGGGGGGGGGGGGGGCGGGTTGCTAGTGCTGTTGGGGAGGGTTTAAAGTAGCTTGGCGGGGGGATGGGAACCAGAAAATAGATTCAGTAGGGAGGGGAGTAAAGCTGGAATTAGAAAGCAAAAATAAAGAAAGTGAGTTTGAAGGAGAGGAAACAAGCAGGAAAAAAGGGTAAAAAAAACTAAATTTAAAGGCACTGTCTAAATGCACGTAGCATTTGTAACAAAATAGATGAGCTGACAGCACAAATAGAGACAAATGGGTATGATCCGATACCCATTACAGAGACGTGGTTCCAAGGTGACTAGGACTGGGAATTAAATATTCAGGGATATTTGACATTCTGGAAGGACAGACAGAATGGAAAAGGAGGTGGGGTAGATCTGTTGATAAAGGATGGAATCACTGCAACAGTTAATTGGCTCATATGATCAGCATGTTGAAACAGTTTGGGTGGAAATAAGGAATAATAAGTGGAAAAAGTCGCTGGTGGGCGTAGTCTATAGGCCCCCCAACAGTAGCAACTCTGTTGGTCGCAGCATAAACCATAAAAATTGAGATAGGTATATAAAAAGGAAAGAAGTGGCTAAAGTAAATGTTGGTCCCTTAGAGGACGAGACCGGGGAATTAGTAATGAGGAACATGGAGATGGCAGAAACTCCAAACAAATATTTTTTTATCAGTCTTTACAGTAGAGGACATTAACAATATCCCAACAGTGGATAGTCAAGGGGTTATATGGGGGGAGGAACTTAACACAATCACAATCATTAAGGAGGTGGTAGTCAGTAAGATAATAGGACCAAAGGCAGATAAATCCCCTGGACCTGATGGCTTGCATCCTAGGGTCTTAAGAGAAGTAGTGGCAGAGATAGTGGATGCATTGGTTGTAATTTACCAAAATTCCCTGGATTCTGGGGAGGTCCCAACCAATTGGCAAATGCAAGTGCAAACTTAAAAAAGGAGGCAGACAAAAAGCAGGAAACTATAGACCAGTTAACCTAACATTTGTGGTTGGGAAAATGTTGGAGTCCATTATTAAGAAGCAGTAGCAGGACATTTGGAAAACCATAATTTGGTCAGGCAGACTCAGCATGGATTTATGAATGGGAAGTCATGTTTGACAAATTTGCTGGAATTCTTTGAGGATGTAATGAACCGGGTGGATAAAGGGGGACCAGTGGATGTGGTGTATTTGAACTTCCAGAAAGCATTTGACAAGGTGCCACATAAAAGATTACTGCACAAGATAAAAGTTCACGGGGTTGGGGGTAATATATTAGCATGGATAGAGGAGTGGCTAACGAACTGAAAACAGAGAGTTGGGATAAATGGTTCATTCTCTGGTTGGCAACCAGTGGGGTGCTGCAAGGATCAGTTCTGGGACCCCAACTATTTACAATCTATATTAACGACTTGGAAGAAGGGACCGAGTGTAACGTAGCCATGTTTGCAAAGATGGGAGGAAAAGCAATGTGCGAGGAGGACACAGAAAATCTGCAAAAGGACACAGGCTAAGTGAGTGGGCAAAAATTTGGCAGATGGAGTATAATGTTGGAAAGTGTGAGGTCATACACTTTGGCAGAAAAAAATCAAAGAGCAAGTTATTATTTAAATGGAGAAAGATTGCAAAGTGCTGCAGTACAGTGAGACCTGGGGGTACTTGTGCATGAAACACAAAAGGTTAGTATGCACGTGATCAGGAAGGCCAATGGAATCTTGGCTTTTATTGCAAAGGGGATGGAGTATAAAAGCAGGGAAGTCTTGCTACAGTTATACAGGATATTGGTGAGGCCACACCTGGAATACTGCGTGCAGTTTTGGTTTCCATTTTTAAGAAAGGATATACTTGCTTTGGAGGCAGTTCAGAAAAGGTTCACTAGGTTGATTGATTCCAGAGATGAGGTAATTGACCTATGATGAAAGGTTGAGTAGGTTGGGTCTCTACTCATCGGAATTCAGAAGATTGAGGTGATCTTATCGAAACGTATAAGATTATGAGGGGGCTTCACAAGGTGGATACAGAGAAAATGTTTCCACTGATGTGGGAGACTAGAACTAGGGGGCATAATCTTAGAATAAGCAGCCACCCATTTAAAACTGAGACGAGGAGAAATTTCTTTTAGAGGGTTGTAAATCTGTGGAATTCGCTGCCTCTGAGAGCTGTGGAAGCTGGGACATTGAATAAATTTAAGACAGAGATAGACAAGCTTCTTAACCGATAAGGGAATAATGGGTTATGGGGAGCAGGCAGGGAAGTGGACCCGAGTCCATGATCGGATCAGCCAAGTTGGCATAAAATGGCAGAGCAGGCTCGAGGAGCTGTATGGCTTACTCCTGCTCCTATTTCTTATGAAAAAATTAATATTACTTATTTTTATATTAAAAACCCTATCTATGAAGGCAAGTTTATTTTTAACAATTAAAACTTTTAAAAAAATTTATAAAATATTTTTTTCTCTAACATTTAATTTAATGCAATTTCTATTAATTTTCTGTTTTTGTTTTATTTGTTTTTAGGGGTATTCTCATTGATAATAATGGAAGCTCCCATTGCTATGAATAAGAATACGACATTGTGATTGGTGCTCCAGGCCCACGTGATCCCAGGATGCTCATATACTCCTGGAATATGTGGGCCTCTGTGCTGGGCTGTGCATCTTGGCCTCAGAGTGCAAATGTTCATTCCTCCGGGTACTTTTGTAAAAAAAATTCAGTCAGAGGCATCCTGCAGAAGCCTCCAATTGCGATTTTGGCCCCAACAATCAGCATCTTCTTCACTCATAAATTGTACTTATAAATTTTATTTTAATTCATGCCTGTCTGCAACTTCATTTTCCTTTGCATTCCTGATTCTAAGCCTCTACTCCAAGAGAGATGAGTGAGAATAATATCGTAGGGGGAGAAAGATTGTGTGGAAAAATCAAAGAACAGAGGAGCACTTGGGGGCAAAGAGAGAAAAAGAGATGAAGAGATTGAGGGAGAAAAAAACGAGCGACAAAGAGACATTCAAGGGGATAGAATAAAAGACTTGCATTTACATAGCATCTTTCATGACCACCGGACGCCCCAAAGTGCTTTACAGCCAATGAAGTCGTTTTTGAAGTGTAGTCAATGTTGTAATGTTGAATGAAAGAGACAGAAAGATTATGGCACTGGACTCAGCATGAGGAACTCCATAGGATATACATGTGTGTGTGTGTAAAATATATGATAGATATAAATAGCACAGATGCATTTAAGGGGAAGCTAAATAAGTACATGAGGTAGAAAAGAATAGAAAGATATGTTGATAGGGTGAGATGAAGTGGGATGGGAGGAGGCTTATGTGGAGCATAAACACTGGCATAGACGAGTTGGGCCGAATGGCCTGTTTCTGTGCTGTAAATTCTATGTAATATACACACAACGATCATACAGGTTAAGCTGGTGTGAAGAATTCCCTGCTGGGGCGAAAACAGCAGATTAAGACTGAGTCCCATTCATGGCACTGAAGGAAAAAGGGCACAGGAATGTCAGAGCAGTATGCTTCATGGTGCCAGTCAGTATTGAGACCCTGACAATCTGAGGACAGAACAGATTTATTTATTTAGAGCTCATTGCATATACTTAATATTTACTTTCTTTATTACCATAGTCCTGTCTTTTCAGTTCTGACAGCAAGTCACCTCCTGCAATAGTTTTCTTCCTTAGCTGGGTGGCTCCAGTTCTAATTAAGTGAGGCCTCACACGGTACTCACATGTTGGTGGCACACAGACCAATTAACGCAAAATTGAATGGAAATGCAGATCTCTTATTGCCATTAGCAGCTTATCCAATTCTGATCCATCTTTTCAAGGGATGCCAACACATGCTTGACAAATCTTCTAGAATTTTTTGAGGATGTACCTAGTAGAGTGGACAAGGGAGAACCAGTGGATGTGGTGTATTTGGACTTTCAAAAGGCTTTTAACAAGGTCCCACACAAGAAATTGGTATGTAAAATTAAAGTACATGGTATTGGGGGTAATGTACTGACGTGGATAGAGAACTGGTTGACCGACAGGAAGCAGAGAGTCGGGATAAACGGGTCCTTTTCAGAATGGCAGGCAGTGACTAGTGGGGTGTCACAGAGCTCAGTGTTGGGACCCCAGCTATTTATAATATACATCAATGATTTGGATGAAGGAATTGAGTGTTATATATCTCCAAATTTTCAGATGACACTAAACTGGGTGGCGGTGTGAGCTGTGAGGAGGACGCTACGAGGCTGCAGGGTGACTTGGACAGGTTAGGTGAGTGGGCAAATGCATGGCAGATGCAGTATAATGTGGATAAATCTGAGGTTATCCATTTTGGGGGCAAAAACACAAGGGCAGAATATTATCTGAATGGCGGCAGATTAGGAAAAGGTGAGGTGCAACCAGACCTGGGTGTCATGGTACATCAGTCATTGAAAGTTGGCATGCAGGTACAGCAGACGGTGAAGAAGGCAAATGGTATTTTGGCCTTCATAGCTAGGGGATTTGAGTATAGGAGCACGGAGGTCTTACTGCAGTTGTACAGGGCCTTGGTGAGGCCTCATCTGGAATATTGTGTTCAGTTTTGGTTTCCTAGTCTGAGGAAGGACGTTCTTGCTATTGAGGGAGTGCAGCGAAGGTTCACCAGACTGATTCCAGGGATGGCTGGGCTGTCATATGAGGAGAGACTGGATCAACTGGGCCTTTATTCACTGGAGTTTAGAAGGATGAGAGGGGATCTCATAGAAACATATAAGATTCTGACGGGACTGGACAGGTTAGATGCGGGAAGAATGTTCCCGATGTTGGGGAAGTCCAGAACCAGGGGACATAGTCTATGGATAAGGGGTAGACCATTTAGGACTGAGATGAGGAGAAACTTCTTCACTCAGAGAGTTGTTAACCTGTGGAATTTCCTACCACAGAGAGTTGTTGATGTCAGTTCACTGGATATATTCAAGAGGGAGTTAGATATGGCTCTTACAATTAAGGGGATCAAGGGATATGGAGAGAAAGCAGGAAAAGGGTACTGAAGGAATGATCAGCCATGATCTTATTGAATGGCGGTGCAGGCTCGAAGGGTCGAATGGCCTACTCCTGCACCTATTTTTCTTTGTTTCTGCACTGCCATTAAAGTAAGTAGCTAAATCCAGTGTTGGAGATCGGGCATCCAGTGAGTGTTGCACAACACTGGATCTCCAACACTGGATTTAGCCACTTTCTTTAATGGCAGTGTGGAACAACGATAGGGAGAGCTGGCGTCTATAAGTAGAAAGCAGGCTGCAGCAGCGATATTTAAAGGCACCATGCCCAATCAACTGTACCTGACAGAGTTTTGCAGTTTCAGTGCCCGTTTTCTACTTCCTGCAACCGAAACAGCTCTCTTCAGTCATTTCAAGCCTTTTTGGTTTCATTCAAGTACAGAAGTCAATTATGTGTTAAAGGCTTCTGCTCACAATACTTCCGCACAGTCATGGGGGCTGCAGGATTACCTCAGCTGGTTGATGAGGCAGAGGAGGACAAGGAACAGGAGGGAGGGTGGAGGCAGCAAGACAATCGGCCTTCTGGATGGGCTGTCCGTGACCAGCTCATCAGACTCCGATTCACATGAATCAAACCCCAGTTCCCCATAGCTCAACACATCCCCATCACACAATCCCTGTCTCATGGTGTATCACAGCATCCTCCTGGGCGCTAAGGTGAAATTAGAGACCGCAAAATATTCCAGAGGTCATTAATAAATGTATCTCTACTCATATCACACATATGACATGAATTCTAATAACTAATGATCCTTGTGCCTGCATTGTTGAATAGCTGTCAGTGTGCCAGGTATGAAATGTGGGTTTGAGTGCTACTAGGTAGATTTTTGGTGGGGGGTGGTACATTGAGCAGTGTGCGAAGCTTGTGGTACAGATGGTGGTATGTAGCATTTGTTTAAGCTTTCACTCATCATGACCACCTCTGTGAGCTCATTAAACTTCCTCCTGCACTGGGCGTGGGACCAGTGGACCACACTGCTGCCTGTGACGTGGTGTGCCACCTCTCTCCACATAGTCTGGCAGATTTGTGGCAGTTGGTACAGGAACACCCGCCTTCTCCACCACTGCTAAAATTAATGCCTCCAAAGCTTCCTCGGAAAACTCCCGGGCTCTTTCTCTGGGGCGGTAACCCACCATCTGCTTTTGTAAATAAGTGCTCCTTCGCTTTGTCCTTCTTATGGTTGTTGAGGCAGCTGTACACCCTGCGGAGAATGCTGTGCAGCAGCATCAATGGACCTCTCCTTTAAGCAGTGAAAAAAGCCTGTGACAATCATTACTTGAGTTTAGACTATACCCAATATTGGTCCATCTTTTCAGTGTAACGCCAATGAGCTTGGGTTTTGAGATTATATTTATGACTGCAATCATTTTAATGAGGGGTGAGGATGAATTTTGTGTGCAGTCTAAACAATTTTCACCTTGCACTACTTAACCATTTCTTAGTTATAACAAATTTCTAGTCCTTAGAAGCAGGAAAACATGGTTGCTGCCTGGCCATTTCACAGTGTACACTAGCGTATACCAGGGTGTACATTAACATGTCAAAATGGCATCAACTCACATCATTTTCCACAGATCGTGATCCAGGTCTGGATCAACTGCATCAATGTGTGGAAAATATGACCCAAATAAGAATGGGTTTTAAACAAACTTAAACTGAAAAGTATCTTTGAGCACTTTAAGTGTACATTGGAATTTTATTCAGACATATACAAAAAAGACATCCAGAATGTGACTACATAAATGAGCTGGAGCGCTGGGCCCCTGCAACATCGTGGGCCACTCCGACCTGCGAGAGGACACCACTGCAGGCCGGGAGTATAAAGAGCTGGAGCATGCCACTACAGCTTTGAGTGCAAGTCGTCCCAAGTGTGTGACGACTTTGCGGTGGGCGACTGGGTGACGTCATCAAAGCCCAGGTCGCCGGTTAGAGCATGGGCTGAATCATTGGCAGGGCCCAGGTACAGCGGAGGTGTGACAAATTAAGGTACGGGGCCCAGAAGAGCCGAGGGCCCAGGAGCAGCATGGGCCAGCCCACCCTGCGATTTGTGCGCGCACTAGGTCCGTGCAGCAAAGCAGGACTCCAGTCGTCCTGGTTAACCCTTGCCATTGGATAAAGGCCGAGCTCTGTCATGGCTGATGTGCAACGGTCACCACACGTTTAAAAAAAATTCACGCACAGGCATCTTCCACCCCTCAACTGGAGTTCAGGACTGGAATATCGGATCCTTCATTGAAACATCTGGATTCATCCCTTTTGGTTTGAGGGACCACCTATGATGATGATGACTTAAATTAAGCTGCAACTAATTTTCAAAAATTATTTTACAAAAAGGTACCCAAATGGCTCCCTGTAAGGTCTATTATCTAAAAGGAATATAGGGTTCTAGCAGAAGATATATAATATTCATTTAGAATGAAGACAAATCAAGGTTTTGAATTGTCGCGTTCAGCCATATATTATTTGACTAGTCAAAATATAAAAGCATACCAGCCTTCCAGAGACTTGGGCACATTAAAAAAAGGTCTGATTTCTTCATTTGTACAGAACTCAGGGACACTTTTCAACATATTAAAATATTTATTACAATACCAGGTTTTTTACATTCCAAAAAATAACACATTTCAATATTTTTAAATTGCACAATGTAGCTACAATTAAGTTGGGCTGACAAACCATTTATAATGTACCAGATTCTGTCCTGATCTTTAATAATTCAGTGTTAAATGGTAGAACATTTTGGATAAACAATTAAAAGATTCAGCTTTCACATAGTCTTTTACATTGAGTTTAAAAGTACGGGTTGAACCTTCCTTGTCCGGAACCCTTGGGACGTGGCCTGTTCTGGATGAGGGATATTTCCGGATAAGGGGATAAGAACATAAGAACATAAGAATTAGGAACAGGAGTAGGCCATCTAGCCCCTCGAGCCTGCTTCGCCATTCAACAAGATCATGGCTGATCTGGCCGTGGACTCTGCTCCACTTACCCTCCCTCTCCCCGTAACCCTTAATTCCCTTATTGGTTAAAAATCTATCTATCTGCGACTTGAATACATTCAATGAGCTAGCCTCAACTGTTTCCTTGGGCAGAGAATTCCACAGATTCACAACCCTCTGGGAGAAGAAATTCCTTCTCAACTCGGTTTTAAATTGGCTCCCCTGTATTTTGTGGCCTTGCCCCCTAGTTCTAGTCTCCCCGACCAGTGGAAACAACCTCTCTGCCTCTATCCTGTCTATCCCTTTCATTATTTTAAATGTTTCTATAAAATCACCCCTCATCCTTCTGAACTCCAAGGAGTAAAGACCCAGTCTACTCAATCTATCATAAGGTAACCCCCTCATCTCCGGAATCAGCCTTGTGAATTGTCTCTGTACCCCTTCCAAGGCAAGTATATCCTTCCTTAAGTAAGGTGACCAAAACTGCACGCAGTATTCCAGGTGTGGCCTCACCAATACCCTGTATAGTTGCAGCAGGACCTCCCTGCTTTTGTACTCCATCCCTCTCGCAATGAAGGCTAACATTCCATTCACCTTCCTAATTACCTGCTGCACCTGTAAACTAACTTTTTGGGATGCATGCACAAGGACCCCCAGGTCCCTCTGCACCGCAGCATGTTGCAATTTCTCCCCATTCAAATAATATTCTCTTTTACTGTTTTTTTCCCCCAAGGTGGATGACCTCACACTTTCCGACATTGTATTCCATCTGCCAAACCTTAGTCCATTCACTTAACCTATCTAAATCTCTTTGCAGCCTTTGTGTGTCCTCCACACAACCCGCTTTCCCACTAATATTTGTGTCATCTGCAAATTTTGTTACACTACACTCTGTCCCCTCTTCCAGGTCATCTCTGTATATTGTAAACAGTTGTGGTCCCAGCACCGATCCCTGTGGAACACCACTAACCACCGATTTCCAACCCGAAAAGGACCCATTTATCCCGACTCTCTGCTTTCTGTTCGCCAGCCAATTCTCTATCCATGCTAATACATTTCCTCTGACTCCACGTACCCTTATCTTCTGCAGTAACCTTATCGAATGCCTTTTGAAAATCTAAATACACCACATCCATCGTCATGAATCCATGCTGCGTCTGCTTGATTGCACTATTCCTATCTAGATGTCCCGCTATTTCTTCCTTAATGATAGTTTCAAGCATTTTCCCCACTACAGATGTTAAACTAACCGGCCTATAGTTACCTGCCTTTTGTCTGCCCCCTTTTTTAAACAGAGGCATTACATTAGCTGCTTTCCAATCCGCTGATACCTCCCCAGAGTCCAGAGAATTTTGGTAGATTATAACGAATGCATCTGCTCTAACTTCCACCATCTCTTTTAATACCCTAGGATGCATTTCATCAGGACCAGGGGACTTGTCTACCTTGAGTCCCATTAGCCTGTCCAGCACTATCCCTCTAGTGATGGTGATTGTCTCCAGGTCCTCCCTTCCCACATTCCTGTGACCAGCAATTTTTGGCATGGTTTTTGTGTCTTCCACTGTGAAGACCGAAGCAAAATAATTGTTTAAGGTCTCAGCCATTTCCACATTTCCCATTATTAAATCCCCCTTCTCATCTTCTAAGGGACCAACATTTACTTTAGTCACTCTTTTCCGTTTTATATATCTGTAAAAGCTTTTACTATCCGTTTTTATGTTTTGCGCAAGTTTACCTTCGTAATCTATCTTTACATGTTTTCAGTGTGTGCGCGCATCGATTGGCTGGAACGAATGTCAGTCAGTCAGTCAGTGTGGTGTTGGCGGGCCGTTGGGCCCCAAGGTGTTGGCTCCAAAGTTGGGTAAATTTATTTTACATTGATATCTTGCGACAATTTTGGGTAAATTTATTGTGGGTCTGTAAGTGTAACTGGGCAAGTTTTTTTTTACATTGATATTTTGAGGATTTTGACCACCCGGCGGCCGGGAATGGTTCCGAACGAGGGTTGGTTCTGGATAAGGGAGGTTCAACCTGTACACCTTTTAACTTAAAGTGCAGTTTTAACATTAAGTTACACAAACTTCAGCATACCCGTTGCGTTCTATTAAAGTTAAGAAACGGAAATATCAAGTTTTGGGTGTCACAGTCATGGATACATAGAAGGTTAAGGTGTTTTGAATATAAGTGATAGTGCCCAGCTCTGTAACTAGCCCCAATTGCTTCAAAAACAGTTGTCAAGCTTTTGTGTTCCCCACATATAAAATCAGAAATTATAACTCAACACTTCAGTACAACCTCACTCACTTTGGCTCAAATCTGTTTGCATTATAGTGGAAGGTAAACCTTTTTTCCCCCAAACCACTATCCACTTTGATGCTACAGAATGAATGAATCATGTTTTACATTTACATGGATAAAATATTACTTTCTATACACTAATGCAGCATGGGTTTTACACCTTAGTAAAAGTTTTAAGCAAAATGAACCATGTGTTTTTAATGAATGGAGATTTCAAATTCTTTGGTTAATAAGAATTTAAAAAAGGCCAAAATTAAAAAAGTTTTAATGCATTTTACATCAAAGAAAATCTTGTACATTTCATCTCTAGATTCAAAGCAGCACTAATGACAGCCCAGATCATGCCGTATTCCTCTACACCATACGATAGTAGAGAGGTTCATCTTGAAATGAATATTCATTGGTAATGTGTTGAATGGCACTGCCTTCTAGTAATCGGTCTCCATATTTAACAGCTTCACCTCGGTCATGAGCCAGACCAACTTGAATCAACCAGTCCACCAGATCACAGCCCTGGAAGACATCTGCGAAGGTTTCTGCAGCACACCTATGTCAAAGGAATGATTCATCCACTTGGTCTGCAAGTCTCACATCACTGTTTCACAGGAAAGGAAACAGCAAACAGTAGAAAGAGTTGGGATGGAACAAAGACTAATTATGACCAAAAGATGTTCAAGTCAACATCACTATCTATAGCCAGGTTCGACTAAACCATATCATAGTATCACTTAAAGGTTGCATAGAAAATTCTGCTTCCACATGTACGGTGACGACACCCAGCTTTACCTCACCACCACCTCTCGGCTCCTGCACTGCTTCTATGTTGTCAGGCTGCTTGCATCCAGGCCTGCATGAGCCACAATTTCCTTCAGTTAAACATTGGGAAGACCAAAGCCACTGTCTTCAGCCCCAGCTACAAACTCCGTTCTCCAGCCACCGATTCTATCCTGCTCCCTAGCCACTGTCTCACACTGAAACAAACTATTTGCAACCATGCCATCCTATTTAACCCTGAGCTAAGCTTCCAACATCATATCTTCTGTCACCGAGACCACCTACTTCCACTGCCGTAATATCCAAAGCTGCCTCAGTCAATCACTGGTGAAACTCTTATCCATGCTTTTGTTATCTCCAGATTCGACTATTCCAATGCTCTCCTGGAGGTCCTCCCATCTTCCACTCTCCATAAATTTAAGCTTATCCAAAATTCTGCTGCCTATATGCTAACTCGTATTAATTCCCATTCACCCATTACCTCCTGTGCTTGCTGAACTACTTTGGCTCCTGGTTCCCAAATGCTGATTTAAAAAATTCTCATCCTCATGTTCAAAATCCCCCCTCGGCCCCCCATCAAACACCACCCCCTCCCCTCGCTCCGTACAAAGATCCCTGGGGTCAGGGATTGAACGCACCCCCCCCACCCAAGTCATGGATCGGACCTACCTGCTCCTGCGACCTCCCTGCCTGACGGAAGCCAAGCCGGTCAATCAGGATGACTTCCAGGTGGAGAATCTATCAAGGAGAAAATACCCTCGCTGTGGAGTTAAAACTCCGCAGCATGCGAGGAAACCCAGACCTACGGGTTTCCCATCTGAAACTCCGCCCTCCCCAGATTTCCTGTCGAAAACTTCACCCCCGCCCAACCAACCAACCCCAACCCCCCCCCCCTGTAAATATCTAGGCTGTAGGCACCATCTCCTTGGCAAAGTTATGACTGAAGACTGACCTGTGTTTCATATTCTATTTTGGGAGTGTACAAAAAAAATAATTTCACTATATTTGGGAGAAGTTAAAGAAGATTTTTATATAAACAAAAATAAAAAAAAGTTCATCTCAGCATTTCCAACTGGAAGGAAGTTCTATCCTAAGGTTCATGAATTTTGAATGAGGCACTGTAACATCCGTCAGGTGATTTTAGTAAAAATGAAGTGCTATTCAGCCTTTATGAGACTGCTGAAACCAAACCGAACATACTTACCACTGATATGCAAAAGAAAAGGATAAATTAGCTGAGATTACTACTATTTAACTCATCTCCTTTTGTACTGAATTATATAGGATTACAAAGGATACAAGAAACCAGCCATTTGGCCCAACCAGTCCATGCTGTTGTTTATGCTCCACTCGAGCTTCCTCTCCTCTTTCCTCATCTAAATCTATCAGCATAACTCTCTATTCCCTTCTCCCTCATATGCTTGTCTAGCCTCCCCTTAACTATTCGCTTCAACCACTGTGGTCGCGAATTCCACATTCTCACCACTCTTTGGGTAAAGAATTTTCTGCTGAATTCCCTACTGGATTTCTTGGTAACTATCTTATTTTGATGACCTCTAGTCACACTCTTCCCCACAAGTGGAATAATTCTGTATCCACTCTATCAAAACCTTTCATAATTTTAAAGACCTCTATTAAGTCACCCCTCAGCCTTCTTTTTTTCAAGAGAAAAGAGACCCATTCTGTTGATCCTTTCCTGATATGTGTACCCTTGCATTTCTGGTATCATCCTTGTAAATCTTCTCTGCAACCTCTCCAGTGCCTCTATATCCTTTTTATAATACGCAGTACTCTGGTGGTCTAACCAAGGTTCAATACAGGTTTAGCATAACTTCCCTACTTTTCAATTCTATACCTCTAGAAATGAACCCTAGTGATTGGTTTGCTTTTTTTATGGCCTTGCTAAACTGTGTCGCAACTTTTAGTGATTTGTGTATTTCTACTCCAAGATCCCTTTGTTCCTCTATCTCACCTAGACTCTCACCCTGCAGGGAATAAGTGACCTTCCCTATTCTTCCTCCCAAAATTAAATTGGCGAAGACAAGAATTTCGTATCTTCATTCTGCTGAAAACAAGTTTGAAGGTTTAAAATGCAACCTTTTATGCAAGTACTGCATAATGCAAATCATTTATCCAGATAGCAAACCAAATTCATTCATTCAAACAGCACACCATTTCTGAAAGTGAAGCAATGTCTACATAAAAAGTTCCCCTACATTTCAACAGGCGAATGGATTAAAATGACTATTTTCACTATTTTAAAAATATATTTCAGTTTCCTGCACAAAGCATATCTGTTCGCTCTCTCATTGGAAATGCTGTCACAATCAAACACAATACAAGAACATAAGAATTAGGAGGAGTAGGCCACACGGCCTCTCAAGCTTGCTCCGTCATTCAGTAAGATCACTTTCCACTTTCCCGCCCGATCTCCATATCCCCCTGTCCCCCCACTCAGTACAAACATCTATCTATCTCAGCTCTGAATAACGTCAATGATTCAGCATCCACTGCACTTTGGAATAGAGAATTTCAAAGATTCACAACCCTCAGTGAAGAAATTTCTCCTCATCACAGTCTTAAATGGCCGACTCCTTCTCCCGAAACTATGCCCCTTAGTTCTAAACTCTCCAGCCAAGGGAAAACAACCTCTCAACATCTATCCCGTCAATCTCCCTCAGAATCTTATATGTTTCAATGAAATTGCCTCCCATTCTTCTAATCTCCAGAGAGTATAGGCCCAATCCACTCAAACTTTTCTCATAAGACCACTCGCTCATCCCAGGAATTAATCTAGTGAACTTTCATTGCAATGTCTCCAAGACAAGTGTATTCTTCCTCAGAAAAGGAGGCCAAAACTGTGCACAGTACTCCAGTGTGATCTTACCAAAGCCCTGTACAATTGTAGCAAAACTTCCTTGTACTCCAACTCCCTTGCAATAAAGGCCAACATTCTATTTGCTTTCCTAATTGCTTGCTGAACCTGTACGCTACTCTCTGCGTTTCCTGTACAAGGACACCCAAATCTCTCTAAACACCAACATATGGGCCCCAAGTTTTCACACGTGGCGTAAAAGGCGCCCCTCAGAGCTGGGCGCCTGTTTTTCGTGCCGAAAACAGCACCTGAAAAAAAAACGCGGTATTCTCGAGCTCCTTGCAGCTCGATGTCTACTTGGCGCGGCGCACAGGGGGCGGAGCCTACCACTCGCGCCGATTTTGTAAGTAGGAGGGGGCGGGTACAATTTAAATGAGTTTTTTTGGTGCCGGCAACCCTGCGCGTGCGCGTTGGAGCGTTCGCGCACGCGCAGTCTGAAGTAAACATTGGCACTCGGCCATTTTTAAAAGTGCTGCAGAAAAAGTGAAAATTTGTTTATTGAACCCTTGCAAAGGCTTGCATTTTAATTTTCTTGATATTTCTGTGTGTGAGGGAGTGCTTTTAGCAATCAGTCCCCCTCACAGCTCGAAGGCTGCTGCTGCTCCCGACCAGCCACTGACACCACTGCAATCCCATGGCCGAATGGCCTCAAGTCCGTCCGGGTGCTGCATCTTCACAGGGAATGAAGGCCTGCCTCAAGCACCAAGGCTGCTTGCTGCCTGCCCCTGCCCAGAGACCGATGCCACACCGCTGCCTGAAGCGCTGCTTGCTGCCTGGCCCCGAGACCGATGCCACACCGCTGTCTGAAAGGCCTGCCTGAAGCACTTTCACACAGGTAGGAACATGGTTTATTTAATCTTTTCTTTGCTTATAAATTTTTATTCAGGTTGGATTTATTTGTATAAGTATAACTAAGGATTGATTGTAGAATTTAATGACTTCCCTTCACCCCACCTCCCCCCCCCCACCTCGTTCCCGACGCCTAATTTGTAACCTGCGCCTGATTTTTTTTAAAGTGTAGACAAGGTTTTTTCAAGCGTACAAAAATCTTCACTTGTTCCATTCTAAGTTAGTTTGGAGTACGTTTTCACTGTGGAAACTTTCAAATCAGGCGTCAGTGGCCGGATACACCCCCTTCTGAAAAAAAAATTCAGTTCCAAAGTGAAACTGTTCTACCTGACTAGAACTGCAGAAAACTAAATGTGGAGAATTTCGATTTCTAAGATACTCCGTTCTACACCAGTTGCTCCTAAAAACCAGGAGCAAATCATGTGGAAACTTGGGGCCTTAGTTTCTGACGAGAGGTTATTGAACTGAAATGTTAATTGTTTCTCTCGCCACAGATGCTGCCTGACCGGCTCAGTATAACCAGCATTTTCTGTTTTTATTTCAGATTTCCAGCATCGACAGTAGTTTCTCATTATTTAAAAAAAGTATGCTGCTTTCTATTCTTCCTACCAGAGTCAATAACCTCACATTTCCCTACATTATATTCCATGTGCCACCTTATTGCCCACTCACTGCAGACTCTTTGCTTCCTCCTCACAGTTTACTTTCCTACTTTGCTTTGTATCGTCAGCAAACTTGGATACACTACACTCTGTCCCTTCATCTAAGTCAGTAATATAGATTATAAATAGCTGAGGCCCCAGCACTGATCTTTGTGGCACCCAATTAGGTACAGCCTGCCAACCTGAAATTAACTGTTTATCCCTACTCTCTGTTTTCTGTCCATCATCATCGTCATAGGCAGCCCTCGGAATCGAGGAGGACCTGCCATTAACCAATCCTCTATCCATGCTAATATATTACCCCAACCACATAAGCCCTTATCTTGTGCAACAACCTTTTATGTGGCATCTTATCAAATGCCTTTTGGAAATCCAAATATACTACACTCACTGGTTCCCCTTTACCTAAATATCTAATACGTTGATGAACAAATTTTACCCCCAAATTTGGAAATTTTAACTCCTAAAACGGTTAGGTTGGGGTCGGGTGGGAGGTTAAAGTGTTAGAAATTTGAATCCAGACCCCCATCCTCCCCACTTCTGGTTTTAACAGAGGTGAGACGGGGGGGGGGATTGGGCAGCCAACCCAATCCCAGGTGGTGGTTTGGCACTTTAAATATGATAATCAGACTGCAAGCTTTGGATTTAACTGGTTTTGCAGATTTAACTGTGGCCGGCTGGGAATCCCAGCAGCTGCAGTGAGGCAAGGGCAGTCTCAGGAAGCAATCCTGGTGGGCCGCGAGGAGCAGGAGTGCTTCCCCCGGTTCCTCAAGCTCCCCCACCATACAAACCCTCCACCCCAGGATCCGACCCCGTCCCCCAGGTCGGAGCACGCACCTATCTGGAGTTGCAGCCTCTTCTCCAGCGTTCTCTGCCCGACTGGAAGCCAGGCTGGCAATCAAGCTGACTTCCGGGCGGGGAATCTGTCTGTCTGTGACATCACAAGCACGCTAACTTCACAGCTTGCAGAGAAACCCGGACATCCGGATCCCTGCTCCCAGTGGGTCTCCAGGTAAAATTCCAGCCAAAAATGCAGTGAACGTGAATACCACCAACATCACACAGTCTTTACGAATCAGTAGTGGAATATTAGTAAATCTTAGGAAAGAGAGAGTATTTTTCAAATATTAAATATTAAAGTCTAAGCAAATTAAATGCAATGCATTTTCAGTAATAAGGATTGAATAAACACAATCTCACGAGTCTTGCTAATAGAAGCACATACCTCCTCTCTTTGACAATGTCTCTGGCACACTGATCCTTATGATACCGAGTAAACTGTTGGCAAGTCATCCTTATGTCTTCAGTTACTGCATTGTCAGTCTGTACTCCAAAATCTCTTCCATGCCATAGAAATTCCAGCCTGTCAAATTAACAAGAATTATTAACTGATGACCTACCAAAAGATTTAAAATAAAGTTCCTCATCTCTTGAGCACTCTGCACCATTCTTGAGATGGAACATAGTCCTTTTTTGTCTAACAATTCCTAAGATCCATATAGTTTCTCTTTCACCATCCTGGTAGTTGCATGGAGAGAACAACCATGTTATTCACTCATAGGCTGCTGGTAATGCTGCTCCACAATTGCATGGAATCAGCTCTCCAACAACACAGAAAAAGAAAAAATTAAGTTCGTCATGGGGTAATGGGGGTGTGAATCTGCATCCTACTACTGTGTCGTGCATCAGCAAAGTCACGGGAACCCACTGTTCTATGCCAATCCAGTTTATACAAGACATATAGTGCATCAATAAAATAAAATACATAATCCAAAGGGTGTGTAATATATATAAAAATCTTAACTCACACACAATTCCAGTCAATGTTTTCCATTATAAATTCCTATGTCCATATTTAGAATAGAAACTGTATGTAAACTTGTCCCACTGTAATTAAACCCTCCCCCAGTGGAAACTGGCAGGTAGGTGTAATTACAGCATGACAAGTTACCTGGGGAGTTCCCATTTTAAATGTAGACATAAAGGGCCCGAGTTTCCACATGATTTGCGCCTGATTTTTAGGAGCAACTGGTGGAGAACGGACTATCTTAGAAATCGCAATTCTCCACTTTTTTTTTTCTGCAGTTCGAGTCAGGTAGAAC
The DNA here is from genome assembly GCF_044704955.1 of Pristiophorus japonicus. Lineage (NCBI taxonomy): Eukaryota > Metazoa > Chordata > Chondrichthyes > Pristiophoridae > Pristiophorus > Pristiophorus japonicus. Next base: position 116,769,411 of record NC_091979.1, read on the forward strand.
AGTTCTACTTTGGAACAGAATTTTTTCTTCAAAAGGGGGCGTGTCCGGCCACTGATGCCTGATTTGAAAGTTTCCACAGTGAAAACGTACTCCAAACTAACTTAGAATGGAGCAAGTGAAGATTTTTGTAGAATTGAAAAAACCTGTTCTACACATTAAAAAATCAGGCGCAGGTTACAAATTAGGCGTCCAGAACGAGGTGGTGGGGGAGGGGGGGGGAAGGGAAGTCATTAAATTCGACAATAAATCCTTATTTATACTTATACAAATAAATCCAACCTGAATAAACATTTATAAGCAAAGAAAAGATTAAATAAACCATCTTCCTACCTGTGTGAAAGTGCTTCAGCCAGCCTCACAAGTTCGTTCGTTCGTTCCCGACGGCGGGCGGGAGTGCGGGACCGACCGCAGCCGGGGGGGGGGGGGGGGGGGGGGGGGGGGAAAGAATCCCGATGTCGGGGGGGGGGGGGGGGGGTCGCGGGGAGGAAGACGTTCCCAACGGCGGGCAGGCCCAAACGCAGCGGGGGGGGGGGGGGAATCCTGATGTCGGGGGGGGGGGTCGCGGGGAGGAAGACATTCCCGACAGCGGGCAGGCCCGAACGCAGCTGGGGGGGGGGGGGGGGGGGGAGCTGTTCCAGACAGCGGCCGGGAAGGAGACAGTGAGAAGGCTGCAGGAACCCTCTGTGCTGATGGCAATGTGCTTTTATTAAAAAATGTTCAAAAATTAAACAGCTACAAAGAACTACAAAAATGGCCGAGTGCCAATGTTTCCTTCACACTGAGCATGCGCGAACGCTCCAACGCGCAGGGTTGCCGGCAGGAAAAAAACTAATTTAAATAGTACCCGCCCCCTCCCATTTACAAAATCGGCGCGAGTGTAGGCTCCGCCCCCCTGGGCGGCGCGCCAAACAGACAAGGAGCTGCAGGGCTCTCCAGAATCGCGAGTTTTTTTTCCGGCGCCGTTTTAGGCGCTAAAAACGGGCGCCCAGCTCGGAGGGGCGCCCCTTTTTTATCGTGTGGAAACTTGGGCCCATAGTTAGATATAGCTAGCTAGACTGAACATCAATGACAGCTGCATGGCAAAGGCTTTTGGTAATGTAGCAATTCCAGGACTGCACAACATATTTATATTTTTCCTTTTTTACATCCTTCACTGCTACCACAGGTCAACCATGCTATCACATCTTCAGCCAGAAGGGTAGGAGAGAATGTGTACTTCATGGCTGCATCTAATAACATTACATGATTACAAACTGGCAAAAATAATCTGCAGCACACGGCTGATCAGGCCAATTTCCCCCCCTCCTTTCCTTTATAAGAGTTTTTAAAACTACTGAAGCTTGCTATCAGGAACACAGCCAAGACAGGCAGTACTTGGGCAACTGTGTTCAGCAAGTTGTAGTGATGGGTCAGCACCAAGATTTCCAATTCAGATCCTCAGCTTGCTAGCCTAATGTAAACTGCTAGAGCTATTGAATTGCCAATTCTTTTAAGAGAAGAGTCAGAAGATGGTGCGGTTTGGCTGAATGAAATAAAATGATTTACCTCTTTTTACATGGAAGAATGATGAAATGTTTATCAAGTCCAAATATGCCAAAAGAAATAAAACCCTGAAGGGAAACAGAAAAGTAGATTAATTATTTATCATAATACTTAAATTGACATTTGCTACTAAATTGATTAAATTTTACTGTTGAAATATCAAAAGAGTCATACAAAGCAATCATATTAGGAACACAAACCTGACCAAAGTTAAAAATTATACAGAAGAACTGCAGCTCAACATAAAGGCGACCTGGCTCATGGTTAAACAACCACCACAAACAACTGGATACATTCTGTAAAATGATAAAAAGCAGACAGGGATAAATCAAACTGCTACTTATACAATTAATGTAAATGTTTACATTTCTGTACAGTCCCAGTGAAAATGACCAACATAAAACCGATAATGACTTGGAATTTGTGGTCAGCAGCAAAGCAAAGGCCTCTGCTGCTGGACCTGAAGAAAGCTGCCCACAAAAATCTTGATCTCTGTGGCGAGAAGTTTGCCTTTTTCAACGTGCAATTGAGATCAATGTAGTGCTGTGGGAATCCCAAAATGTGATCTGCTGCGACGTCAAAAAGCTGTCTAAGCAGCCAATCACAATGCAAAATTCTCAGAAGGGAACCAGGAAGTGAAGTTGTTTTTATCTCCACTTTTAAAAAATATTAGAGGGCAAATCTAAGATTGGGGTCCTCATATGGGGAAAAGGTAAACCGGAAATAAATATGAACTAACTTTTAAAAAAAAAATTTCTTTTAAACTTTAAAAATTGTAATTTTCATCTTTATGGAGAAATTTGACATTCCATAAAATTAAAATGAGTTTTTCAGGTCCTTAACTGTTTAGCAGTCAATACGCTGTTAAAACCCCAATTGCCTCTACTCATTAGAATTCAGAAGAATGAGAGGCGATCTTCTCGAAACATATAAGATTATGAGGGGGCTTGACAAGGTGGATGCAGAGAGGATGTTTCCAATGATGGGGGAGACTAGAACTAGAGGGCGTGATCTTAGAATAAGGGGCCGCCCATTTAAAACCGAGAGGAGAAGAAATTTCTTTTGAGGGTTGTAAATCTGTGGAATTCGCTGCCTGAGAGCTGTGGAAGCTGGGGCACTGAATAAATTTAAGACAGTTATAGACAGTTTCTTAAACAATAAGAGGATAAGGGGTTATGGGGAGCAGGTGGGGAAGTGGAGCTGACTCCTTGATCAGATCAGCCATGATCTTATTGAATGGTGGAGCAGGCTCGAGGGGCCTTATGGCCTACTCCTGTTCCTATTTCTTATGTTCTTATGTACAACTAATCCAACAAGGCCAAACTTTTAATGGGGCATTTAAACAGTGATATTACTGCAGGAAAGCCCAAGTTTACACCGATTTGCCGGCCATGGCTGGGGGGAGCACGGTTAATTATAGCCTCTTCAGGAGCACTACTGAAGGGTGAGCAGTAGCTATAGAATAGTTGAATTTACAAAAAATACTGCCTTCAGGAAAGAAGGGGAGGGAACAATGAGTGAGATAAAAGTTAATAGTACAAGGGAAAAACAATTAATTTTTGTTACTTGATTAAAGTGGCCATTACAAAGAAGAAATTCATTTTAGTGTCAGACTTACAGCAAACAAGCCTACAATGAGAAGCAGACACAGCAGCACGTGCCTGGCCAGCTGTGGGTCTGTATTCTGTAAATGTTGCTCTTCTTGTGTCAACTTGCAGTTTTCAGCTTTGCACAGCGCTGTGCATTGTTCTGCTGCAAAACACATCATAGGTAACATTGTAGATACTGGAAGTACCATATTATTATTTTGAGTTTTGCTGACTGCAGGAAAGAAATACCTATCTGTGGTGTATGTAGCACACAAATCACTGACTCCACATGGTCTGGTGTAAATCTAACTGCTGTGACCTTCGTCCTTTATTGTTCAGCTCCAGAGTGCCTCTCAGGTGTGGTGATCAGCCTTATATAGTGCCTGTTGCAGGTACTTCCAGGTTTCCCACCACAGCGCCCTCTGTGGTGTAGCATTGTGCTTACATTACATTTAAGGTACCAGGACGATACACACATCAATACATAACATCACACTTGTCCAACGGAAGGCAGGTAGGCATAGACAGTGCGTTAGTATGGTACATGTTATCTGGTACATTAACTAGTTATTGACTGGTAACGGATCCCTGATTTCCTTGTTAGCCCTCATCATTAAATGTACTTCATATCCATTATTTTACACAAATACAATGGCCATTCAGCATAAAAAAATTATTATAAATTCGCCATCTCACATTAACATAGCTCATTTTAGACTCGCTCTGCCTTACAGAAGTCCTTTGTGGGGACCACCACATGGTAAGGCCCTTTTAGGACTCCCGGGTGCATTTCCTTTTTAAGGCGCCATCTTTGATGCAGGAGGATTCCACGAGGCTTCTCATTGGGCGCCGCCATCTTTGATGCTCTGGACCAAGGCCGCCGCCATCTTGCTCTCCGCCGCTCCGGATGCCCTCCGCTGCCACCTGAATTGCCGCCTCTCCTACGGCCATCGTCGTCGCTTCTCCGGCGGCCACCGTAGCCACCTCCCCTGCGGCCACCGACCTCCAGCTGCTGCCGCCGCCCGACTCTCCCTCTGCGTGGGCCCCTCCGATCCGCCGGCCATCCTGGATCCCTCGCACCCCGCCGGCTCACCCCCTCCCCTCCCCCCCGCCCCACTAGGCCCCTCTCTGCAGGGCTGCTTGCCTGTGGGGGCTGAGGCTGCAGGATCTCTGTGAGGTCCGGGCCTGGGGCTTGCTCTGCTTACTTGTGGGTGGATTGAGGCTGCAGCTCCAGCTCGGTGCTGCTCTCTGGGAACCCGGGGCACGGCAGCACCCCGGGGAGCAGCAGCCTGTGGAGTGGTGAAGTCTTCCCAGCTCCCATGGACCGTCCCCATCCACCTCCGGCCGAGGAGTGTTGGCCCATCGGCTGCAACAACCCACAAAGGTAAACCGTGCGTCTCGTCCCCGTGGAATACCTGCACCATCGCTCTGCCAAGAACAGGTATTAGTTCCCTGGTGTAGATACGCAGCTTCACCGTGACCAGCTTGGGTCGTGCAGCTGGGTTAATCCACAGTTGATCAAAAGTTCTCCGACTCATCAACGACTGACCCGAGCCCGTATCCACTTCCATACTCACAGGGACTCCGTTGATTTTTACTTCCCTCATCACTGGGGGTGAATCGTCGGTGCACGTATACAGTCCAAGCACCTCATCTTCTTCTACCTGCTCCTCGTTGGATGGTGGATCATCCCCCATCTCCTCAGCTACATGGTGAGTCCGATTTCTTTTACACATACGCTGAAGGTGGCCTTTCGTGAGGCAGGTATTGCACGTATACTCCGCAAACCTGCACCGGTGAGCCCCATGGCTTCCTCCACAGCGCCAGCATGGTGCTGCTTGATTGGCCCCCCCTCAGCAGACTCAGTTCCAGGACCCCGAGGTCCGTGCTCTCTGCCCCGGGCAGAGCCACGTTCTGCAGTTTTGTCCGTGACAGGCGCTATCCTGTGGACAGTGCCTGCCGGGTTCGAGACTGTGTGGATTATTTGCTTGGTGCTGCAAGTCGAGGTCATATATGCCCGGCTGATAGTGATGGCCTTTGTCAGAGTGACTGTAGGTTCCGTGGCTAACAGCTTGTGAAGGAGGCTCTCGTGGCCAATCCCCATTACGAAAACGTCCCGTAACGCCTTGTCAAGGTGTCCGCCAAAATCACATGGCGCCGCGAATCTCCTGAGGTCCGCAGCATATTTGGTGACATCCTGGCCCTCAGGTCTGCAGTGATGGTAAAATTTGTATCTGGCCGTGAGGATGCTCTCCTTCGGTTTCAACTGATCACGAATGAGTTCAGTCAGCTCCTCGTATGACTTGTCCCTGGCGCTCCCAGGTACCAGCAAATCCCTGACGAGACAGTAAACCTCATCTCCACAACTGGAGAGCAATATCGCCTTACGCTTATCTCTCATTGCGTCTGTGTCCTCCGTCAGGTCGTTTGCTGTGAAGTAGTACACGAGCCTTTCCGTGAAGGCCTCCCAATCATTGCCCACGGTAAAATCCTTTAGCGAGCCCAGAGTAGCCATGGTTGCGTGGAGTTCGTCCGCTTCCTTGTCGCCAATGTGGTGTACGTAGCACACAAATCACTGACTCCACATGGTCTAGTGTAAATCTAACTCCTGTGACCTGTGACCTTTATTGTTCAGCTCCAGAGTGCCTCTCAGGTCTGGTGGTCAGCCTTTTATAGTGCCTGTTGCAGGTACCACCAGGTTGCCCACCACAGCGCCCTCTGTGGTGTAGCATTGTGCTTACATTACATTTCAGGTACCAGGACGATACACACATCAATACATAACACTATCAATATCAGACTCACAGCAAACAAGCCTACTGATCAAAAAAAACTATTACCTGTACTGCATTGGTCCCTGGTTGAGTAATGCAATTGTTTAACTCAAAAATGTAGAGCACAAACAGAAATACACGTTGTGCCGTGAGGAATGCAGTCTGTTTAAACTTTAAACCAGTTACATTTTGGTCAAATTACTAACTCATTAAATACCATATCATAATGTTTAGCTACATAAGGATTTCTAGGTTAGTCCATAAAAATCCTGCGGCATGCAAAATGCATTCTGTACTGCTTTTAGCCATCAAAAACATTTAAGTTATTAAAACTGGGAACTTTACTAGAAAATCAATATTGTATTAATAAACATACCACTCAATAATGTCTCGTTCGTACTTCTGTCATTATTCAGAGATTGTTGGCTGGCACTACGTAATTCACCTTGATTTTCCATTTGACACGGACAGATTTCTGTTAGTACAGAAGAAGCACCTTAAGCATCAGTTTTCATATTTAATGTCCAAAAAAATTAAGTCTTTTAAATATAGAATTTTTAAACCGCTGAAACATTTCAAACCTAATACATCGGGCCCAAGTTTCCGCCGTCTGGAAAAACGGCGCATCTCGATAAGGTGCGCTGACTTTCTGGAAGAAAGAGGGCGCCGAAAACTTACTTTGTGATTCTCCGGTCTCAGGACGTCTTCGTGCTCGGCGTGGCGCAGCACAAGGGGTCGGGGGCGGAGCCAGGTTCTGGCGCTGAAAACAGTGCCGGGACCTCTGCACATGCGCACTAGAGTGTGCGCGCACGTGCAGTAACTTCTCACCCCCGAGGCTGTGTGGGAGGGGCCCGAAGCACGACGCCCCTAGCCCTGGTCGAATGGGCTCACTGGGGCGGCGAAGATCGAACTCTGGCCTCCCTCCTCTTCAGCTTCAGGTCCAGCTGCGGCTCCCAACCTCCTCCCCCCCGTTCAAGTCCCATTCTGGCTCCCTCTCCCACCCCCCTCCCTCTTTCTCTCTCCCTACCAGAAACATAGAGAGCGAGACAGAGAGCGCACGAGAGAGAGAGAGACAGAGAGCGACACAGACAGAGACTGCGGGGGGGGGGGGGGGGGTGGGGGTGGGGGGCCGTCCCAGCACGCTGTTGGAGGGCTCCCGGTGTCGGTGAGTAGAAACTTAATTTAAAAAATTTTTTTTGATTGATTTATTGGTTGATTTATTGATTTATGAGGGGGCTTGATAAGGTGGGCGCAGAGAGGATGTTTCCACTGGTGGGGAGACTAGAACTAGAGGCCATGATCTTAGAATAAGGGGCCGCCCATTTAGAACGGAGATGAGGAGAAATTTCCTCTGAGGGTTGTAAATCTGTGGAATTGCTGCCTCAGAGAGCTGTGGAAGCTGGGACATTAAATACATTTAAGACAGAAATAGACAGTTTCTTAAACGATAAGAGGATAAGGGGTTATGGGGAGTGGGCAGGAAAGTGGAGCTGAGTCCCTGATCGGATCAGCCATGATTTTATTGAATGGCGGAGCAGGCTCGAGGGGCCGTATGGTCTACTCCTGCTCCTATTTCTTATGTTCTTATGTAACAACAGATTAGATTTCTTCAAATTGAGAAGCAAAAGTAAAGGGCCAAAACCACTGCACAGGACAACAACAAAGTTGAAAAGTGCAAAAAGAGATGAGGTGAATCAAGAACTATTAGTTCACCCATTAAAGTAGACATTGTTAAGATCAGGTATTCTTTCACCTTTCACTCAGTTCAAAACTGGGAGAAGAGTCTCTGGACAAGCAATAGGAGTTAGGCATGGATTTAATTTCACTTCTACATTCCTACAACCCTCAGATGTCTGGACTCTTCCGATTCTGGCCTCTTGCGCATCTCTCTTTCCTCCTTTAAGACACTCCTTAAAATCTAGCTCCTTGACCAAGCTTTTGGTCATCTGTCCCAATATCCTTGTGGCTCGGTGTCAAAAGTTGTTTGATAACACTCCTGTGAAGTGCATTTGGACTTTTTACTACATTAGAGGTGCTATATAAATGCAAGTTGATGTTGTTGTACACAGTTAGTCTTTCCACCTCACTTAAGATCTGAAGTTCTGCATGCTTAAATGGGAGGCATTTTATAATTTATTCCTCCAGTTATTATTAGGTAGAAAATCATGCTATCTGGAAAATGTTGTTAAAGACCAAGCATGCAGACCTTTTACAGGCACTCTTACTGTCTAACTATACTTTTCATGAACATATAGGGACACAGCTTGACCCTGTGAAAAACACTCATCTAAACAATGCTTGCAAACGGAGGGCAAATGGAATTCTGCTTCATGAAAATGCATCAATAACTTTTAAACTGGTACCTGTGCCAGATAACCGCGGTGCATCAAATTAATGTTTTATCTCCTGAAAGGACTGGCTGTTCTTAGCTAGGAAAGAAATATCTGCAGCAACACACCATTATGAATTGAGCTGAAGTTGCCATTCTACAATGATTCACTCTTTACACAGTGATCAAGTTTTGATTCAGTAATTGGGAACAAGTTTGGAGGAGGGCTGGAAGAGAAGTACAACATAAAAAGGAGTTGGGGGAGGGTTGAGAGAAGGAGCACAATGGTAACTCAGGCTGAAGTATTTGTTTAGGACTGGAATGCTGTATTGAACCCTTCCAGATCGCTTCAAACAGTAGGTAGCATCAATCTTTGGTTTTATAGGAATTAGGAAGGATTAAAGATAGATGAGGAGTTCCACAGCTTTGAGGTACTGGGGAGGAATCAATTAAAGTAGGAGACTGCGCAATGATTCCATGTCAATGCAGTGAAGAAGCAGGTGATGTCGGATTGCCAATTTGTTGCTTAGGAGGAAGAAGTTCAGTACAATTAATAAAACAGATAAGAAAGGTCTTGCACAGTAACCTTAAGTACTTGTAATTAATATAGAGCCACTAATTCTTGACAATTGAGCAGGAAAAATACATTCAGTGTTGTGTTTCTTGGTAGGTTTTAAAATGAATCCTGTGTTCATTATTGCTCAATAATCAGAATGACAAATTGTGAAAGGAAAAAAGGAGCTGCCCGAAACTTATTGGTGGTGTTGAAAAATGGTGTTGAGAATTGAAACATTTTCTTGCACAGACAACTTTCTTATGACAACCCATCCTCATTCCAAATGTTGCACCAGATGAGTATTTTTACTTTGCTTGGGGATCGCAGAAGCTAAAAATACCTTTAACCAGAAAGGAAGCAATGTATTAACTGAATTATTGACTCCTACAAGGAAGACATTTACCGTCAACATCATGTGATATTCAGAGACTAGATTATGGATCTTTACAGACAAAAGTCTTTTCAAGGCTCAGATATTTTGGACTCAAGCTAAACCCTTTCAATCTCTATCTCCTCCCTTCCCCCAAAAATTGAAAAATTTGCACTGTGCATTGAAGGTCATCCCAATTTTTTCTCAAATAGCATTCCACAGACAAGCAGCATAAAAGTTGCAAACAAGAAGAAAAAAACTGCCATAAAATAATTTAAAAAATAAAGACGCTTACAATAGCAACAACATGAGAACCTCTAGAGTGAGAATGAATTGTGAACAGTTCCTACTTGCTTTCAAGTTTGAAGGAATAAAAGTTTAATACTTCATTTTCTAAAAAGTGTTTTATGCATCTACTGCTTTAAATTACTTCAATATGTATCATTGCTCTTCTCTTCTATCTTCTCACCCTCCCCTAGGATTTCCCATCAGGCCTCTCTTTACATAGCAGTCCATGTGTTATGGATATTTCAGTGAAATAGAAACTATCAGATACAAGAGTTAAAAGTCTGTTACAACTGATCAAAAATATGCCAAAAGAATAGGAAAGCAAAAACATTGCTAACAAGACAAATGAAAACAGTAGCCCAGTAAGCTCAGCTTTATCAATCAAATGTAGTAGCAAAATTGGTGAATAAACTTTGTGGCAAAATCATGTTACCAATTCACTCTGATTTGCTCTATCTACCAACAATGCAGCTCTCTTTGAGACACCTAATATGGTCAACCTTTCCTGATTCCTTTGACTTTTCCTTACCAACTCACTGGTTTGTAGAGTGGACAGCAGATATAAACATCACATCATCCATAACCCTATAGACAGTCAACTAGGATTCAACTGGCTGCATTGTAGTTGGGCACTTCTCGAATGGTTTCAAACTGGACAGTGTGCCTCAAATCAGCTATGGGGTCTTCGTGACAATGTCAAATGTGCTTGTGGACAAATACAAACCATATTCCATGTTATTAAATCATGTCAACTAGCTAAACTATCTGGTGGCCTAAGCACTTTGCATGCTGGTGATGATACTACTCTAAGATAGCTGGAATTATATGACGAGTCTGCATTTGCTAAATAAATATCTCTTGGAATGTCCATCCAACCACCTATCTGCTTTGGTGGTTATAAGGCCAATCGTTGGATTCAGCACTGCACAGCAATGACATCAATTTAAAGAAAAACAAAACAGAAGTCCACTGTAGACAACGAGATGAGGATGGGAGAAAGGGAAACAACAGACTATTTCTACTTCATTTAAAAAACATAAAATATAGAATTTTTAAGTTGGAAACAGGTAATAAATCCCAGACCTCTCATTCTATGCTATATAATGTAATCAAAAAAGATCTTCACCTTCACCAGTTGCAAATTCTGTATCAGATGTTACATTGTTAGTTGCTGTTTGGATTTCTTTTAGTCTAGCATCGTCACCAGTACTGCTAGAAAGAGAGTTGCGTTGTAGTTTCTGATAAGTATTATCCCGCCTGTTCCGACTCAGTAGCATCAGTGATGATCCCGCAAGAACAATGCTACAAGACAGCACGACTGCAGTACTGATAATCTGTAAATGACAAACATGTGAAGAAGGAAACAAACACACACACACACACACCTTAGCCCTCAATATATGTGAATTTGAGGGTCAGATCAATAGAAAGTACAGAAAACAGCCCAACTCTTGTAACAAACAGACCGTTGCTCATAATTCTAATCATACACCAGTCAATATATTTTAATATCTACCATGGAAGCCCAAGCCTACAGGCAATTTCTTTCAGTACAGCATTTTAGTCCTACCATACCAAACTTTCTATGAGCTACCTTATTTTGCATGGGTAGCCCTAGCTGATGATTGAACACCTATGTCATCAATAAGTAACCTGTTACACTTTATTGGTTTCCCAAAACTATGATATTAAGCTTTGCAGCAAAAGAAGCCAGAGTTAGCGGAACAGAGAGTTCGAGAAATGGGGAGGAATTTTAAGGCTGAAGGAGATTACAGAGTTAGGAATGGGTAAGGCCATGAAGGATAATAATTTTAAGTTTGAGGCACGGAGGACCGCGAGTCAAAGTTTGCGAGGACAGAGTTGATGATTTGAGTGGATTCGATATGGACAGCAGAGTTTTGAATGAGCTAAATTTAATATATAGAGGGTGGAAAACGGGAAGGTTTTGAAATAGTTGCGTCTGAAAGTAACAAAGGCATGGATGAGGGTTTTAGCAGCAGACAGGCCATGTCAGCAGAGGAGGTGATCTTTTTGATGGTGCAGTCCACATTAGATTTCATCTGCTGTTGTTCTGCTCACTTACATGTTTTGTTCAATTCATTGTTTAATTTCTGAGCTGTTCCTCCCACTGCAATGCTCTTCCTAGTTTGATATCATCTGCAAATTTGACCAATTTGCATCGAGTTTGAGTCCAAGTCATTGATATAAATTGTAAACAAGAACAAACTTGCAATTATATAGCGCGTTTGATATAGAAAATGCTAAAAAGCGCTTCAAAGAGGAATAATCAAAAAACATACATCGTGCCAAAGGGGGTGACCAATATTAGGAGAGGGTGACCAAAAGCTTAGTCAAAGAGGCAGGTTTTAAAGAGGGTCTTCAAGGAGGAGAGGGAAGTGGAGACACAGAAGTTTAGTGAGGGAATTTCAGAGTAAGGGGCCTGCGCGGCTTAGGGCACACCTAACAATGATGGGATGAAAGGAGGGGACGTTGCAGAAGAAGCCGCAGTTGGAGGAACATAGTGTTCGGAGAGGATGGGGGTTGTAGGGCTGCAGGTGTTACAAAGATTGGGATGATGAGGCCACAAAGGAATTTAAACACAAGGATGAGTTTTAAATTTGAGGTGTTGGTGGACTAGGATCCAATATTAGTCAGTCAGTGAAGAAAGGGTGGATGGGAAAGCAGAACAGGATATGGGCAGCAGAGTTTTGGATGAGCTGAGGTTTACAGATGGTAGAGGATGGGAGACTGGCCTGGAATGGATTAAGATAGCTGTATGTGCAGGCGACAAGGGCATGGATGAGGGTTTAAGTGGCAGAATGGCTAAGGTCAGAGCAGAGGCAGGCAACATTAGAGGTGGAAGTAGATGGTGTTGGCGATGGAGATAATATGGGATCAGAAGCTCAGCTCAGGGGCGAAGAATATGCTGAGATTCTGTCTGTGACAGTAACCAAAGAAGAGGGTGGAAGTAATGGCAAGGATATGGAGTTTGTAGCAGGGATGGAAAACAATGGCGTCAGTCTTCCTAAATGTTTAATTGGAGAAAATTGGGCTTATAGAAAACTGGATGTTGGATGAGGAGTCTTGACAATGGAGGGGTAGAGTGAAGCGGTGGAGTATTAGAAATGGCTATCATCAGTGTACATGTGGAAGTTTGCAGATGATGTTGCATGTAGATGAGGAATGGGAAGGGGGAAAAGATGGATCCTTAGAGGTGCTAGGAGGAGAAGCCATTGCTGGAGATGCTCTGGCTACAATCAGATAGGCAAGAGTTGAACCAAACCAGGGCAGTCCCACCAAGCTGGACAATAGAAGAGAAGCATTGGAGGCAGGTGATATTGTTGGGTCTGTCAAAGACTACAAGAGTTTGAGAAGGGCTGGGGAATGGGAGGGAGGAACACATGGTCTGTCCCAGTCAGAGAATATAATTTGTGATGTCAGACAAGCAGTCAGGCCTTTAGAATAGTGGAGCTTAGTTGACCCAGCCAGTGGCACTGAAAATTTATTGAGAGGGGTGATGGGGGGGGTGCAGGGGAAGTGGGGTTTAGGGCTGGCAGTGATGAGTGGCCATAGAAAAGGTTGAGAACCAAGTGATGGAATGAAGCAATAGTGGCAAGACAGGCCATAGGCAGGGAGCACATGAAAATAAGGAAGATGTGGAAGCGTATGTTAGGGAGAGGAGTACACACAGTAGCTGTAGAAAATGGCCAACTTGGAGCACAGTGATGGCATTAATAAACTGCAGCCGATTGAAAGTGCAAGAGCTGCATGAAGTCTGCAGCAAGATGTTTGGACTGCAGGTGGAGAGCAAAATCATAATACCTAAAGGGAACAAGGGAAAATAAATAAATCAATAAAACTAAAACCAAAAAAGTGTTATATATGTAAACCTGTAAATACCTTGTGTAGCCACCAGAGGGCTCATCCCCTTGAGTCCCAAGGGATCCCACAATCCCTTGGGAGCACCTGTACTTAAGGAGGCCTCAAAGGCTGGAGAGGCACTCTGGAGACCTGTAATAAAAGACTACGGTCACACTTTAATTTGAGCTCACAGTATCTGGTCAGAGACTTTATTCATATATAACAACTGGCGACGAGATACAGATAATGAACCCAATGATGCAGAGAACAATGGGCATCCTGGAGAAATTTTCCGAGGGAAATGATTGGGAAACCTTCGTGGAGTGGCTTGACCAATACTTCGTGGCCAACGAGCTGAAAGGAGAAGCAAACGCTGCCAAACGAAGGGCAATTCTCATCGTTTGCGGGGCACCAACGTATGGCCTCATGAAAAATCTGCTTGCTCCAGCGAAACCCACAGAGAAATTGTACGATGATGATGCTCCCTGACCAGTGTGCACATGAACCTGAAGGAAAGCGTTCTGATGGCGAGGTACCAGTTCTACACCTAAAAATGGTCTGAAGGCCAGGAAGTGGCGAGCTATGTCGCCGAGCTGAGACACCTTGCAAGATATTGCAAATTTGAAGGACATTTGGAGCACATGCTCAGGGACTTCTTCATACTTGGCATTGGCCATGAAGTGATACTTCGCAAACTTTTGACTGTAGAGACCCCAACCTTGAGTGAAGCCATAGCGATAGCCCAGGTGTTCATTGCCACAAGTGACAATACCAAGCAAATCTCTCAGCACACGAGTGCTGCTACAAGTACTGTGAACAAAGTGATGTTGTTTTCAAATCGTAACGTACAGGGCAGGCCCCACATGCCTGCAGCTGCACGTCCGCAGATGTCTCAGAGTCCACCATCAAGGGTGATGAATGAAAGGCCATTAACACCTTGTTAGCGCTGCGGGGGTGATCATCATTTCCATTCATGCTGCTTCAAAGGGCTGTGGAACAATGGGACACCTCCAATGTATGTGCAGGCGAACTGCAAACCCTGCAAACCACCATGTTGCAGAGGAGATCCACGGCGGATAACGACGAACCAGAGCCTCAGACCGAGGAGGCAGAGGTATATGGGATGCACACATATTTACCACAAAGTGTCCCCCGATAATGCTGAAGGTTGAATTAAATGGACACCCGGTGTCACTGGAGCTGGACACGGGTGCGAGCCAGTCCATTATGAGCAAAAAGACTTTCGATAAATTGTGGTGCAGCAAGGCCTCAAGACCAATCCTGACTCCCATTTGCACTAAACTGAGAACTTACACAAAGGAACTGATTCCCGTAATCAGCAGTGCTACCGTAAAGGTCTCCTACGATGGAGCAATGCACAAGCTACCACTCTGGGTGGTACTGGGCGATGGTCCCACGCTGCTCGGCAGGAGCTGGCTGGGAAAGATACGCTGGAACTGGGATGATGTCCGAGCGCTCTCGTCCATTGACGACACTTCGTGTGCTCAGGTCTTAAACAAGTTCCCCTCGCTGTTCGAACCAGGCATCGGGAAGTTCTAAAGAGCAAAAGTGCAGATCCATCTAATTCCGGGGCCACGACCCATCCATTACAAGGCGAGAGCAGTACTGTACATGATGAGAGAGGGTGGAGATCAAGCTGGACCGGCTGCAACGAGAGGGCATCATTTCGCCGATCGAATTCAACGAGTGGGCCAGTCAGATTGTTCCAGTCCTCAAGGGAAATGGCACCATCAGAATCTGTGGCGATTACAAAGTAACTATCAATCGTTTCTCCCTGCAGGTTCAATACCCACTACCAAAGGCAGACGACCTTTTTGCGATGCTGGCGGGAGGAAAGACGTTCACGAAGCTGGACTTGACCTCGGCCTAAATGACGCAGGAACTGGAGGAATCATCGAAGGGCCTCACCTGCATCAACACGCACAAAGGTCTTTTCATTTATAACAGATGCCCGTTTGAGATTCGATCAACCGCGGCGATATTCCAGAGAAACATGGAAAGTTTACTGAAGTCGGTCCCATGCACGGTGGTCTTCCAGGACGACATCTTGGTTACAGGTGGGGACACAGTCGAGCATCTACAGAACGTGGAGGAGGTTCTTAGTCGACTCAACAGTGTGGGGCTCAGGTTAAAATGCTCAAAGTGCGTTTTCTTGGCGCCTGAAGTGGAGTTCCTGGGGAGAAGAATTACGGCGGATGGGATCAGGCCCACCGATTCGAAGACAGAGGCAATGAGAACGCACCGAGGCCACAGAACGTGACGGAGCTGCGGTCGTTTCTTGGACTCCTGAACTAATTTGGTAACTTTTTAACCGAGTCTGAGCACACTGTTTGAACCACTGCATGTCTTACTGTGTAAAGGAGACGAATGGGTTTGGGGCGAAAGCCAAGAAAATGCCTTTGTAAAAGCTGGAAAATTTTAATGCTCAAATAAATTGCTTGTGTTGTTCGATCCATGTAAGCGTTTGGTACTAGCATGTGATGCGTCGTCGTACGGCGTCGGGTGTGTATTGCAACAAGCCAATGAATCTGGGAAGTTGCTCATGCGTCCAGAAGTCTGTCTAAGGCTGAGAGAACCTACAGCATGATTGAAAAAGAAGCGTTAGCGTGTGTTTATGAGGTAAAGAAAATGCATCGATATCTGTTTGGGCTCAAATTTGAATTGGAAACTGACCATTAGCCACTAATATCCCTGTTTTCCGAGAGTAAGGGGATAAATACCAATGCATCAGCCTGTAACAGAGATGGGCGCTCACGTTGTCCACATACAACTACGCCATCCGCCACAGGCCAGGCACAGAAACTGTGCCGATGCTCTCAGTAGGCTGCCATTGCCCACCACGGGGGTGGAAATGGCACAGCCCACAGATTTAGTCATGGTAAGGAAGCGTTCGAGAGTGAGCAATCACCCGTCACAGCCCAACAGATTAGAACCTGGACAAGCCAGGACCCCTTACTGTCCCTAGTAAAAAAGTGCGCGCTTCGCGGGAGCTGGTCCAGTGTCCCACTGGAAATGCAGGAAAATATAATGCCGTACCAGCGACGCAAAGTTGAAGTGTCTATACAGGTAGACTGTCTTCTGTGGGGTAATCGGATAGTGGTCCCTAAGAAGAGCAGAGACACTTTCATCAGTGATCGCCACAGTACTCACCCAGGCATCGTCATGATGAAAGCGATAGCCAGATCCCACGTGAGGTGGCCCATTATCGATGCGGACTTAGAGTCCTGCGTGCACAAATGTAACACATGCTCGCAGTTAAGCAATGCATCCAGGGAGGTGGCACTAAGTTTATGGTCTTGGCCCTCCAAACCGTGGTCCAGGGTCTATGTCGACTATGCAGGCCCATTCTTGGGTAAAATGTTCCTAGTGGTTGTAGATGTGTACTCCAAATGGATTGAATGAGAGATAATGTTGGCAAGCACGTCCGCTGCCACCACTGAAAGCCTGCGGGCCATGTTGGCCACGCACGGCCTGCCTGATGTCCTTGTGAGCGACAACGGGCCATGTTTCACCAGTGCCGAGTTCAAAGAGTTCATGACCCGTAATGGGATCAAACATGTTACATCTGCCCCGTTCAAACCAGTGGTCAGGCAGAGAGAGCAGTGCAAACCATCAAGTAGGGCTTGAAGAGGGTAACTGAAGATTCGCTGCAGACTCGCCTATCCCGAGTTCTGCTTAGCTACTGCACGGACCCCACTCGCTCACTGGGATTCCATCCACTGAACTGCTCATGAAAAGGGCATTTAAGACAAGGCTCTCGTTAGTCCACCCGAATCTACATGAACAGGGAGAGAGCAGGCGGCTTCAACAAAGTATCTATCATGATCGCGCAAATGTGTCATGCGAAATTGAAATCAATGATCCTGTATTTGTGTTGAACTATGGGCAAGGTCCCAAGTGGCTTCACGGCACCGTTGTGGCCAAAGAGGGGAGTAGGGTGTTTCGGGTCAAATTTTCAAATGGACTCATCCACCGGAAACACTTGGACCAAATCAAACTCAGATTCACAGACTATCCAGAGCAACCCACATTGGACCCTACCTTCTTTGAACCCACCAACATACACACCAGTGGCAACAGACACCGCGGTTGACCACGAAGCAGCAACCCATCACCTGCAGCAGCCCAGCTGGACTCACCATACCAGGCAGCCCAGCAGGACCAGCTACACAGCAGCCCAGCAAGGGCCCAACAAACGATTCACCAAAACTAGCATTTGTTCCGAGATGATCAACCAGGGAAAGAAAGGCCCCAGATCAACTCACCTTGTAAATAGTTACACTATTGACTTTGGGGGGTGGGGGGGGGAGGGGGTTGTTATATATGTGAACCTGTCAATACCTTGTGTAGCCACCAGAGGGCTCATCCCCTGGAGTCCCAAGAGATCCCACAATCCCTTGGGAGCACCTGTACTTAAGAAGGCCTCACAGGCTGGAGAGGCACTCTGGAGACCTGCAATAAAAGACTAAGGTCACACTTTACTTTGAGCTCACAGTATCCAGTCAGACTCTTTATTCATACATAACAAAAAGAACCCCACAAAAATTCAAACTTTTAAGCAGACTTATCTGAGAGAAACATCACCTAAAACAAGAAGCAAAACAACATCAAAACTGGACACAGGGTTAAAAGGGTTTCAGAAAGGATAGGGTAGGTCAAAGGGGAGGTGGGGTTGCTATTTTTAAAATCAGTGAGAATCTAACAGCTAGAGAGACTTGATATTGCCTAATCAGGTATAGCTGAAGCTATCTGGGTTCAAGTGGACCAAGCTCTTGGGCAGGGATTAATTATTGATAATTGTTATAGGCCCCCAGGTTAAACACCTGAATGTGATGAGCTATTATGGAAACAGATCACTAATGCTTTTAATATAAAATGCCACCTTTGGCTGGTGGATGATTTTAATTTTCCTGGCATTCAATGGTTTACCTGCTGTTGTGATGGGAAGTGCAGCTAAAAAATGTATTGGAAATATACAAGGCTGTTTCCTGACAACATGTTAAATGAAGTAACTAGGGATAATCATATATTGGATCTGGTGTTTAGTAGTGATCCTGACCTTGTATCAGGCCTCTATGTGGGGGAACATCTGGGCAACAGTGATCACAACATTACACGGTTTCAATTGGCTAGTAAAACTAAAAGTACTGAGAACCTACAACTCGTACCAGATTTCAGAAGAGCAAACTTCTTCAAAATGGCAGATGATTTGGAACGGGTATATTGGCTAACCCTCCTCGGTGGTGATGAGACTGATGTTGAATATAAATGGAAAGTTTTTAAGGGCAAGATTAAAAATGTGGAAAACAAACATACCCAAAATCAAAAAGGAGGAAATGTGGTAAGAAAAAGCCAAAGTTGCTGATGGCTATGTACAAAGACAAATAAGATCTAAACAGAAATGTTTCTGTAAATTAAAAATATTCAATACTCAAATAAATAGATGAACACAAGGAACTAAAGAAAAGGAAGGCTGCTATTAGATCAGCAGAAAGGCTAATGGAAAAAAGGATTGTGGACAACTGTGGCAGTAATGAAAAGAGCATTTTTAGTTATGTGAAGAGTCAGAGAACTATCAAAGACTATAATGGGCTATTGAAGGGTGTTCAAGGACTGGTTACAAAGGACTCACTCGGTATGGCAGAAATATTAAATGAGTACTTTGCATCAGTATTCACCCCTGAAGATGATACTCTAATATTAGAATTTAATAATATTAGTTTTGTTAGTAAGATTAACAATCATATTATTATTGTTTTAGAAAGAATTAAGAACTTGAAAATAGCTCGAGCAGCCAAGTCGGATGAAATCCACCTGAGGGTCCTCCGGGAGATGGGACATGTGATGTGCGAGCCCCTGGCCTGTATTTTAATAGCTCATTACTGAAATGGTTCCCACAGATTGGAAGGAGGCTAATGTAGTCCCCATTTTTAAAAAAAGTGACAAGACAGACCTGGGTAACTATCGGCCCATCAGTTTAACATCAGTAATACATAAGGTGCTTGAAGGAAGCATAAGGGATGCAATATATAAATACTTGGATAGGGAGGGACATATTAGGTACCCCCAGTATGGCTTCATAAAAGGTCATGTATTACAAATCTAATTGTATTTTTTGAAAAAGTTACAAAGTTGGTGGATGAGATAAGCACAGTAGACATTGTCTACTTAACGATTTCCAAAAAGCTTTTGATAAGGTACCGCATAAGAGGCTTCTCGAAGATTGGAGCCTTTGGTACAAGTGGAAAGAGTTGGATTCAGAACTGGTTGGCAGGATGCAAGCAAAAAGTAGTTATAGATAGATTTGGATCTGTTTGGAAGCTGGTCACCATTGGTGTCCCGCAGGGATCAGTGTTGGGATCGGTTCAAGTCAGCATGGATTTATGAAAGGGAAATCATGCTTGACAAATCTTCTGGAATTTTTTTTGAGGATGTAACTAGTAGAGTGGACAAGAGAGAACCAGTGGATGTGGTGTATTTGGACTTTCAAAAGGCTTTCGACAAGGTCCCACACAAGAGATTGGTGCGCAAAATTAAAGCACGTGGTATTGGGGGTAACGTATTGACGTGGATAGAGAACTGGTTGACAGACAAGAAGGAGAAAGTCGAAATAAACGGGTCCTTTTCAGAATGGCAGGCAGTGACTAGTGGGGTGCCGCAGGGCTCAGTGCTGGGACCCCATCTATTTACAATATACATCAATGATTTAGATGAAGGAATTGAATGTAGTATCTCCAAGTTTGTAGATGACACTAAACTGGGTGGCGGTGTGAGCTATGAGGAGGATGCTAATAGGCTGCAGGGTGACTTGGACAGGTTAGGTGAGTGAGCAAATGCATGGCAGATGCAGTATAATGTGGATAAATGTGAGGTTATCCACTTTAGGGGCAAAAACGTGAAGGCAGATTATTATCTGAATAGCGACAGATTAGGAAAAGGGGAGGTGCAACGAGACCTGGGTGTCATGGTACATTAGTCATTGAAAGTTGGCATGCAGGTACAGCAAGCGGTGAAGGTGGCAAATGGCATGTTGGCCTTCATAGCTAGGGGATTTGAGTATAGGAGCAGTTGTACTTGGTGAGGCCTCACCTGGAATATTGTGTTCAGTTTTGGTCTCCTAATCTGAGGAAGGACATTCTTGCTATTGAGGGAGTGCAGCGAAGGTTCACCAGACTGATTCCCAGGGTGGCAGGACTGACATATGAAGAGAGACTGGATCGGCTGGGCCTGTATTCACTGGAGTTTAGAAGAACGAGAGGGAATCTCATAGAAAAATATAAAATTCTGACGGGACTGGACAGCTTAGATGCAGGAAGAATGTTCCCAATGTTGAGGAAGTCCAGAACCAGGGGTCATAGTCTAAGGATAAGGGGTAAGCCATTTAGGACCAAGATGAGGAGAAACTTCTTCACTCAGAGTTGTGAACCTGCGGAATTCTCTACCAGAGAGTTGTTGATGCCATTTCGTTAGATATATTCAAGAGGGAGTTAGTTATGGCCCTTATAGCTAAAGGGATCAAGGGGTATGGAGAGAAGGCAGGAAAGGGGTACTGAGGTGAATGATCTGCCATGATCTTATTGAATGGTGGCGCAGGCTCGAAGGGCCGAATGGCCTACTCCTGCATCTTTTTCTATGTTTCTATGTTGGGACTGCTTTTATTAATGATCTGGATTTGGGGTTGGGGGAAAATTTGCAGATGATACCAAGATCTGCACAGTATTAGAACTGAGAAACTCGTCTGCTTCAGGCAGATCTTAATGTGTTGGGAGATTGGGCTCATAACTGGAAAATGTCATCATTATAGGTGGTCCCTCAAAACGAGGATGACTTGCTTCCACGCCAAAAAAAGGACGAGTTCACAGGTGTTTCAATGAAGGACCCGAACTACATCCTGAAGGGTGGATGATGCCTGTGCGTGAATTTTTTAATGTGGGATGGCCATTGCACACCAGCCACCACACGGGCTTGACAGAGCTAGGTCTTGGTCCAATGGCAAGGATTACCCAAGAGGACTGAAGACCAGCTCTGCTGCATGGACCTAGTGCGCACACATATCGCAGTGTGGGCTGGCCAGTGCTACCCCGGGCCCCGAACTCGCGCCTCCCCTGGGCCCCGATCTTGCCGCTCCTGCTGTATCTGCCCATGCTCCAATCACCGACCTGGATCTTGATGACGTCACTCTTCACAACTGTTGCCCTCCTGCACCAGCTCGCGCTGTACCTTGAAGTGGCATGCCTCCACGATGCTCCTGGGGTGCTGCACCTCCACTCCTTTTTTGGCCCGGACCTGCCATTGATGTTCCCTCGCAGGTTGGGGCCTCCACGCTGCCACACTTCCACTCCTTTTATGGCCCCGACCTGCCACTGATGTTCCCTGATAGATCGGGGCCTCCACGCTGCCCATGGCCGCTGCTCGCCGCACCTTTTATGGCCCCGACCTGCTGTAAATGATGTTTAACTTAGATAAGTGCAGTGTTATGCATGTGGGAAGGGCAAATGCTCAATATTCATACACCCTCCAGGGAAAGGCATTAAAGATGGTTCAGATAGAAATAGATTTGGGCATTCTAGTGCATATATCCTTAAAGGTACACAAGCAATGCCATGCAGCAATAGCCAGAGCAAATAGAGTGTTGGCATGTATCCATAGGACAATTGAGTATAAGATGAGAGGTACTGTTTTTTCCTTGTACAAGATCTTAGTCAGGGCGCACTTAGAATACGGTGTCCAGTTTTGGTCTCCTCACATGGTGGGTGATATTGAGACTCTGGAAAGGGTGCAGAAGAGAGCCACTAGACTAATTCCAAGTCTAAAGCATCTTAGTTATTAAGATAGGATAAAGAGTTGGCACTCTATACCTTAGAGAAGCGTAGACTTAGGCGGGAGGATCTGATTGAGGTTTATAAGATAATGAGGGGAATAGATGGGTGTTCCAGCTGACAGTTTAGTTCAATTAAATAGGTTAGACAGGACCAGGTGGCACAAATTTAAGCTGTATAGGGCTAGATCTAGGTTAGACGTCAGAAGGTAGTTCTTTTCCCAGAGAATAATAGACTTCTGGAACAAGCTGCCGTTTCATATAGTGGATCAAGTGAAAACTGGATGTGTTTCTGACTGCGGCGGCGATCACCTCTTACAGAAGGTCGGCATTGCAGGGAATTCAAGGCCAGAGTGATCTCCTGGACTAGTTTTGATCACCTAGGTGAGTCAGAGGGGAATTTCCCAGAATTTTCCCCCCTAAATTGGTCTTTTAAAAAAAAAAAAAATCTGTTCTTTTGCCTTTTTCAGGAGATCAAATGGTTTTGGGTGGGTGGAGTGTAAATGTGGTGATACACAAGGTATCGCAATTGTGTAGGACAGGCTCGATGGACCAGATGGTCTTTACCTGTCTGTCATTGTTTGTATGTTCGTACACAGTTCTGGAATTTGGGGTCAGATCATCATCCAGAGGCCAGAGTACAATAACAGAGTGACAGGTTTACATACAAAAGCAAAATACTGTGGATGCTGGAATCCGAAATAAAAACAGAAAATGCTGGAAATCTCAGTGGAGGAGGGAAAAGCAGAGTTAACGTTTCGGGCCGACGACCCTTCATCAGAACTGGTCAGAATAGACTAGTTTACATAGGTGGGCATAAGAATTTATAATGGAATTTAAAGTTGACATAAAAATGTGTGAGGAAAAAGTGAGATAATTGGTTGTAAATTTTTGTGGACAGGATGTGGATGTATACATAAAGGTGGTGGTGGTGGGGGGGGGCGCGAAATTCAACTTCAGGGAGGGCACAAATTGGGTGGTAGTGAATTGGCTGCCCATTACACACCCTGCCCGAGTTTCCTTTCCACACATCTTGCGCCCACCACACAAGTTGAATTTCACCAAGATTTTTAATAAGATACAGATGTATTCTAAACTGATAGCCATTACAAATTTTGGTTACTATACAGTTTGCATTCAGGTTGAAATTCATAAGCCACTGGCTTTTACACTCAATTTAACAGACACAACATGTTCCCCAGCAAATACATTTTGTTTCCAAAACTAATTTAGCTGCACTTCAATCGAGAACCATTTGGCATTTTCCATTCGCAACTCCTCAGATAATGAAGCAGTCCGTGCCTGCATGCAGCAAGACCTGGACAACATTCAGGCTTGAGCTGATAAATGGCAAGTAACATTCGTGCCACACAAATACCAGGCAATGACTATCTCCAACAAGAGAATGTCTAACCACCACTCCTTGACATTCAATGGCATTACCGAATCCCCCACCAACAACATCCTGGCAGTCACCATTGACCAGAAACTTAACTGGACCAGCCACATAAATACTGTGGCTATAAGAGCAGGTCAGAGTCTGGGTATTCTGCCATGAGTGTCTTACCTCCTGACTCCCCAAAGCCTTTGCACCATTTACAAGGCACAAGTTAGGAAGGTGATGCAATACTCTCCACTTGCCTGGATGAGTGCAGCTCCAACAACACTCAAGAAACTCGACACCATCCAGGACAAAGCAGCCCACTTGATTGGCACCTTATCCACCATCTTCAACATTCACTCCCTCCACCACCGGCACACCGTGACAGCAGTGTGTACCATCTACAAGATGCACTGCAGCAACTTGCCAAGACTACTTCAACTGCACCTCCCAAACCTGCGACCTCTACCACCTGGAAGGACAAGAGCAGCAGGTACATGGGAACAGCATCACCTGCAAGTTCCCCTCCAAGTCACACATCATCCTGACTGAAAATATATCACCGTTCCATCATAGTTGCTGGGTCAAAATCGTGGATATCCTTCCCTAACAGTACTATGGGAGTACCTTCACCATATGTACTGCAGCGGTTCAAGAAGGTGGCTCACCACCACCTTCTCGAGGGCAATCAGGGATGGGCAATTTCCAGTAATGTGTTATTAGGAGGATTAACAAAGGGTCATTTATATTAACTGGTTTCTATGTTTGAGGAGGAGAGATAAGTTTTGTAAACTATTGTAATCTGCCATATTATCTTTCCTTATTTGTTAATAATAAACCTGTTCCACAGTTTATAACCCAAGTCATAAAATAAGTGCCTAAAAAGGGTAGAGGAACAGAGAGACTTGGAGGTATAGATACATAAATCACAAAGTAGTGACACGGGTAAATAAGACAATAAAAAAAAGTAAACAAAACACTGGGGTTCATTTCTCGAGGAATAGAACTGAAAAGTAGAGGTTATGTTAAACTTGTACAGAACCTTGGTTAGATCACACTTGGAGTACTGAGAACAGTTCTGGTCTCCATATTATAAAATAGATATAGAGGCACTGGAAAAATGGCAAAAAAGGATTTAATTGGAATGATACCAGAACGGAGATGTTATACCTATCAGGAAAGATTGAACAGGCTGGGGCTCTTTTTCTAGAAAAGAGAAGACTAAGGGATGACCTGATAGAAGTCTTTAAGATTATGAAAGGATTTGATAGAGAAGACAAGAGATGTTTCCACTTGCGTAGCAGAGCAGAACCAGGAGCCATAAATAGAAGATAATCACCAATAAATCCAATCAGGAATTCAAGAGAAACATCTTTACCCAGAGAGTGGTTAGAATGTGGAATTCACTACCACAAATAGTAGTTAAGATGACTAGCATAGATAAACACACAAGGAAGGATATGTTAACGAAGTAGGGTGGGAGGAGGCTCAGCCTAATTCTGTGTTGTAAAGACTATGTAATATGATAATGTTTTTTCAACACAAGGATGTTTAGATCTGTCGGGGAGGACGAAAACTCCTCATTTTACCCAGAAGGAAATGCGCTGTGGGATCTGTCTGTGCTGTAGCAGGCCAGTGTCCTGGAAGGAACAGGGAACCCAGAACCAGATGTGGATTGAAACCGAAACGGTGTGGCCTTGGCAGGGCAGTGATTGGACCGGGGAGGACACTGGAGGGCCAATGGTGAGACAGAGTCAGCCCGAAGCAAGGGACTCCAAGCCAATGGGAGTGCCCTTGCTTGAAAACTCGGGACTGACTCATCACCGATACCGGGCTATTGTCTCCCCCACATTTACACTATGGACGGATATTTTGCAGGCCTTAAGAAAACTAGGGAACCCAAAACAAACCGAGGGCCTACACAACTCTTAGGGGAGACAAAATAAAACATTTAAATCAAGTACCCCCCAATCTGGGGGGCCACTCCAAACATTTTCCAATGCCCTTTTTTGTTTTTTTGGGGGGGGGGGGGGGTTGTGTGTTTTTTTTTGGGCATTAAAGTCGGAGGGCCTACACAATGGCTACAGGAGGCCCACACCCTGCCAACCCAATTAACATCTACTCAACCCTTGATTAGGTTATCAGGGATGGCCAATGGAAAAAAAAAACGCGAAATCCAACACAGCTGCATTTTTCAAAAATCACAAGCCCACCAATGGGAAGGATTTATTTCAGCACGGAGGTCTGGCTGGATAACTGGATATAAGAAGGGGTTTCTGCTCTGACAAGTTGTTCTGTTCCAGCAAGCAGTCAGCCTTTTGACACAGAAGGAAGATCAGGGTCTGAACAGAAGCAGCAAACCACCATCCTGAGATGGCATCAGTTCAGCCTCCTTTTGCTACTGGAGACTGAACCTTTTCTTTTTCCACAAGGATCTTCCCAAAAGCTGGACTCTGGTAGATCCACAGCAATAACAAGATGCAACAACAACCAAGCTTCCAAGAAAATCACAACTGAAAAAGTAACTTCAAGATCCTGAAGAAAGCAATATGAGAACCCTGAAACTGTGTTTTGACCTGGAAAGACTAAAGGCTGTGGTGAGTATAATCTCTGGTCCCCAGAATGCCCAACTCAGTTAGGTCTGGAAGGTGGGAGGTTGGGCATTGCACTGCTGTTAAACTTGTGTAAAAATTTTTGTTGTGTCTGCTTAGTGGGATTTAGGGGGATTGTTTTGTTGGTGTATTGCTGTTTGTTGAGATACACCTTGCCAAATAAATTGGAAGCTTAAAGTTCCTCTTGGAATTGCCTTGTCTCAGTTCTGTTGTATTACATCTCCTGATCGTGAGTCTTGTCAGAACAGTGTAAGGGAAGCCAGGAGTGCCTTAAACGCTCAACTGTGAGCCACAGGCTAGGGAAGAAAGGGGTTAGGAGTGTTTGACACTCACAGGTGCCTCATAGGCTAGTCATAAACTGTGGGGACGCATGAATCTCAAAACCCCCTTCATAAGCTGTGGACACTGTCTCTCTCTCCAGGAGTGTTCTTGCAGCACTCAGGGTACCTTGCAGACCAGGCACAAGCTGTGTGAGGGCAGAGCCCAGAGAGAGACACCTAAGGCACAACACTCCCCAGAACCCCATACAGATCATTGGTGTGCTTGTGACATATCCAGTAAGCTAAATACAGCAACAAGGGTTTTCCCTTGGGCCCTGGCTGGTTACATTACCAGATATTGGATGTTTCATAAGGAAGGAGGAATCATTTATGGATTGGTCTTTGCAGCTGAACATGAGAAGTACACATGTGAAGGCCTATAAAGTGTAACAACCTTTTTATACTGTATTTAAAGCAAATTAATCTTCACATAAAAGCATACACACAGTTACTGAGTTTCCCAGCCATGCTATTTTTGGCCAGGTACTGAAATACAACATTTCCTTGCTTGGTGTTAATTCCAAGCAACCCCCCCCTCCCCCAAATGTTAGCTGAGTTCTTTGAGTCAGATTTAGAAAAATAACTCCTCAAAGGGGAGTCATAATTTAACAAACAAATTTCACTTATTAAAAATAACTGGATACCTCCTGCTGCATTGCTCATGTAGTCCTGTATTTGAAGTGCAGTTTGACACTTTCACCAAGCCTGCAGCCTAAATGCAATTGTGATTTACCTGTTGCTGTAGCAGAGCAAATTTATTGAAATACATCACTTGACTGACAGCAGATAAAAAATGACATACCTTGCTGACAGTGAATGAGGCAGATCTCTCAAATGTGATTTTATGAGTGGTTTAAGATGCAAGTAACTCATCTCTCTCAATGTTCTATTTACAGTTAATGAGATTAGAACTTTTTTTTTCTACTTCCTACAGTGGATTCACAGTATTTGCTAAATATATAGACTCTTATTTGGCTATTCTTCCCTTCCATCTCCAAGACCTTTTTTCAGTTCCAGGTAAACTATTTTCCTGTTGGGGTGAGGTTACATTTATAAGTTAAAACTTTAATGAATCCAATACAAACTAACAAAAGATGGACATTACCAGTATATGTACAGGTCCTATGCCTTGAACCCAGTGCTGGCACTGCCCCTGTTCCCAATGTCAGTGGTGGCCATGAGCCAGCATTTGCAGTAGCGTGCACCAGCAAAACCAGGGCAGAGGAGGGTGATTTTTATAGAGCTAGAGCATGCGAGCATACAAATAAGCAGTGTTTGGAAGGTGATTTTTCCAAATTATTTGGAGCTGTCTTTTCACTTGTTAGCAACAGAATTTTAAATCCCGTTACAATGGTTTCCCATTGGATCCATGTACGGATATATGAGTTGCCTGTATATATTTTCCTTGCCCTTACTCAATGGATTATAAATGTTAAATATTTGTGCCAATTTTTACAAATGATAAAAATGTAAATGTAGGTGTACGAGGAGAGAACATGGATTAGAGTGGTAACTTGGGTATATAATTGGCTATGGGCTAGGAGGCAGAGAGTAGTGGTGAACAGATGTTTTTCTGACCTGGAGAAATGTGCAATGGGATCCCTTCAACAGTCAGTATTGGAACCATTGCTTTTCTCATGCCTTGGACTTGGGTATAGGAGTACAATTTTGAAGTTTGTGGATGATATAAAACTTGGTAACGTCGTAAATAGTGACTAGGATAGTAGACTTCAGGAGACATAGACTGGTGAAATGGGCAGAAACAATTTAATGTGGATAAATGTTAAGTGAAGGAACAAGATGGAGAGGCAGTATAATCTAAATGGTACTATTTTGAGGGGGTGCAAGAGCAGAGGGACCCAGATACATATTCACAAATCTTTGAAGGTGGTAGGGTGACTTCATAAACGGTTAAGGAAGCATATGGCTTTGTAAATAGCGGCATTGAATATAAAAACTAGGAAGTCATGCTAAACCTTTATAAATCACAGGTTAGGCTTCAGCTGGTTTAGTGTACAATTCTGGGTATCATACTTGAGGAAGGATGTCAAGGCCTTGGTGAGGGTACAGAGGTGATTTACTAGGATGATGCCAGGGATGAGGGGCTTCAGTTATGTGGAGAGATTAGAGAAATTGGGATTAGTCTCCTTAAATCAGACTATTATGGAGAGACCTAATAGAGGCATTCAAAATTGAGGGGTTTTGATAGAGCAAGTAGGGGGAAACTATTTCCTCTGGAAAGTGAGTTGATAACCAAAGGTCATAGATTTAAAATAATTGGCATAAGAACGAGGGAAAATGTGGAGAAATTATTTGAGGATTAAGATCTGGAATACATTTTCTGAGGGTGGTGGAATCAGATTCTATAGGAACTTTCAATATGCAACTGTGCACATATTTGAAGAGAGCTAATTTGCTGGGGTGTGGGACAGCACTTTCAAAAAGCTGGCAAAGGCATAACAGGCCGAATGGTCTTTCTGTGCTGTAAGACTATGGGGCCGAAATTAGTGAAGGCCTCCACCCACCCAAATGCTGCCCAAATGGCCGGCGAGGTACTAGATGGTACTTTCGTTAACTAGGTCCTTGAAAGGGTGGCGGACGGTAAGAGGGACTTGCGTTGCCAATCTGAGCGGCAACCGGTAGGAGCTCCCAATCTCGGCAACAAAAGCGCTTGCCGCCCAAGTGCTGCCGAGGATGGAGTCGGGCCTACGGAGGATCAAAGACTTAAAGGAAAATCATCATCAAAAAACCATTGGGACACTTTCAGGGGACCCCATCCAGGTAAGTCGCTGTAAAGAAAACATTTTTAAAATGTTTAACTTTTTTTTTTCAGCTCTTCATACTCAGTCTGGGATAGAACAGCCTCCAGCCATTAGTCCTTGCCTGTTCTGGTGCCGACTTCCCCCCCCCAATCTGGCATCTCAGCGGGCGGGAGGTCAGTTGTGCCACTCGGCCGTCCACTGATGTCAGCGGGCGGTCCTCCCCTCCCGCCCACTCCACACCAAATGGAAAGTGGCACTGGGCTCAACTTCAAGAGGAATGTCGGCAGCAGTGGGTGGTAAGGCCATCAATTTCAGGCCCTATGATTCAATGAAACAACTGCAGAAAAGCTTTTGGTTTGGAGCAGATTAGCAGGACTCCAGGTGGATAAGTCATCAAGTCCTGAAGACATACAATCTGGGCTGTTGAACAAAGTCAGAAAGGAGATGGCAAAGGCTCTGACCATTTTTTTTTCCAGTCTGCCTCTTTTCCCTACTTCACCACTGCTGTTCAAATCCAGATCCTTGCCTTTGTCACCTCCAGACTTAACTTGTCCAACGCTGTCCTGAGCTGCACCATGCACAATTTCTAACTCATCCAGAGCTCTGCCGCCAGCATCTCCATCACCTCCATTCTTGCCAGCTACCACTGGCTCCTCATTCCCCATCGCATTAAATACAAAATTATCTTCAAATTTCTCTCTGGCTTCATCCCACTTTACCTCTAATCTGCAGCCCTAATGTTCCAGCTTGCACAATTCACTCCTCTTACTCTGGACTTCTGTACAACACCATTTCAATCCACCAACAGTGGCAGGTCCTTGAACCATCATGGCCTTGCATTCTTGAATTCTCTTCTGAAACCCCTCCACATCTCTTCAAAAGCCTCTTTAAAAAATCTTTTTTTTGGTCAGATCTTAAGGGGCCGAAATTTCCCCTTTCTATAAGAGCCGTGACTGCCTCAGACGGCCACGGGTCAGTAAGGACTCTCAGCTCAGTCAGCATGGAGGGGCCCGTTTTGAAAAATGTCCTATTTTTTGAGCAGTGTATGGGACCATCCCGTCAGGCATGCGCCGACTCCTTACCGACTGGCAGCAATCCCTTTTCCGCTCTGCGTGGGAAATTGCCCAACGGGAAATTTCCCCACTGGAGGACATCGGCCGCCGGTCAGTGCTCCGCCAGCTTTCCCTGGCGGAAAACTTGTCTGGGCACTGCGTCTGCCCTTAAAATATAATGGCAGCTGTAGTTAGTGTGCCCTCCCCTTTAATTGTCAACCGACTGCTAGGTTGGCCTGACAGTGGTGACCATTGGTTTGGCCAAGCAGCCCAGCACCCCCTTTTGGGTACCAACTGGACTGCTGGCTTGGCCAAAACCCTCCCTGGTGGCCCAGTTTGCCACTAAAGTGGCTGCAGAGTTTGCAGCAGCCCTCCCCTTTAACTGAAGGGGAGGGACGTTGTGGCGCTTTAGCGCAGCACGTCTGTTGCGCTGACTACTCGGAGCGATGGCCATTCCGATCCGCCCCACTCCAAGAAAACACCAAGCTGAATTTCCCTGGATTGTCTGCCCCATGCGGACAAACTTTTTTAAAAAAAAAAGGAAATTGCGCCCCATTTGGAGAGAGGGCAATTTTGGCCCCCAAGTCTTTGCCTCTAACGTTCTGCTCTCAATCCTTGCTTAGTGTCGATTCCTTCCACTCCCACCCCACCCCTCACCTCCCCCCACTGAATTGCCTTGATGTTTTATTACGACAATCTCTACATAAGTTATTGAAAAAATAATGGACATTTACAGTGCCTCTCCAACTCGCCAAAATGATTGAAAAGTTTAGTCCAAATCTGAGCGAAGACAAGAATGTTGAGATGGAACTTCTTCAGCCAATAAAGAATATCTTGCATTTCCACAATTAGTTGTGTATTGATAAAATCTGGAACTATGCTGTGCAATACTTACATGAACAGTTTTGCTAACACTAGTGAACAGAAGAGACTGCATATTTGAATTGCAAACCAATACCATAATGTATTGCAGATGCATCCTTCAAAAATCTAATTAATGTTCTAATAGAAGTACATTGCTTGAAAATAGCAAATTAGTGTAATTACTCCTTTATTGACAATTTCATAGACATTGTTCTGTCTTCCCAGATCACCTGAGGCTAATTAGGTCCACATATGCTACCCTGACTGAGGACTGAACTTGGGAGTTAATTTGTCTATGGCTCAGTACCCCCCAAAAATACTGGAAAAATCAGACATTTGTATTCAACTGGGTCATGTGATCTACACAAATGGAGGGGGTGTCAGTACACAGGTCAAACTACCCCTCCCATCCTTTTTTTAAAGAAAACCCAAGAAATTCCCTATGATTTTCTTGTTTTAGTTGCATACTAGCACCTTCATGGAGGCCCAGCATTTTGTGTATCTGCTCCTCTCCTAAACCAGTTTGGTGTTCTGGAGCTGCTCGATCGGATATTAAATGGCAGAAGTTCTTCAGACAGACCTAGATACTGCTCTGTAGGTACCTTACACTAGAAAATAAATTACTGGGTGAGCACACAGGAATACCCAGCCAGCAGTGATTTTTCCCAGCCTGGGTTGCCCTTCAAATCAATATTTCACCTATGTTGAAAGGGTGAAATGAAGTAAATAGTTGAAGGAGACACGGAATATAAACACTGGTCGACTGGCCTGTTTCTGTGCTGTAAATTCTACGTAGCTGGAGGATTACTTCATTGTATGCCATAACTATTAAAGCTCAACAGTTGGGAGAGATTTTTCAGTTTTTTTTTGACAATTTATACATTAAGTCTTGGAGTATGTTCTATTTAACCCCAAAAGTAATGGACTCTCAAATTTCTAAATAAAATACATCAATGATTTAATTATTCTAGTACATCAGAGAAAAATGTGGATCTCTAGATTGGAATTCCATGCTGGCATTACTTGCTTATTTACATAAGGGCTTATAGCAGGTTTAGCTATATACCTTGAGGGCGATTCAGATTTAATTCTCACCTGAGTATTTCCATAAAAAAATGCTGAATCTCCCAGTGTTTGTGTATTTGGGTGTCCAGTAATCAATAGCATTCCCACAATGAATACCGGTATTCTAATAAAACAAAAAAAAAATCTTAATTGCTGCAATTATGTGTCACAACAATACACTGCTAGCTGAGATGATCATAAAATACATTCACTAACATCCATATCTGTAGTACTGATCTTACTGACCTAGATCATGGGCAGAAAAATTAATCAATTTTGAAACAGACTTCTGGTATTGACGACAAGGTTTTGGACATAGGTTCAAGATGGATGCTCTTGGTTGACATGCACACACTTCTGTGACAATATGCATAAAGTGTGAAATAAAACTGTTAAATTCAGGCCTGGTTTAGATACCCTACAAGTTCAAAGGCATCAGTTGCTCCCATAAGCAGTCTGAGTGTCTTACTTGTGTGAGAGTTGACTCAACCTAACCTAAATCTACCTGTACAATAGTATGCCCATGTGACCTGAACCAGATATGTGAGCTCTTATGTGGCCTTGCATGCCTCTCCAATCTTTTCTTGGGTGAACTGAGAAAATACTGGGTAAGACACCACCTGATGAAAATTGATGAGCTGCATTATTTCACAGTAAGGTTAACATACAGAATAGTTAAGATCAGTCTCAATTTAATCAGTACAAATTATAATACAAAACTAAATAGCATGTCACACTCTTGCTCAGTTTGTTTTTGACTTCAACGAGATGATTACCAACTATCATTTACTGTAACCACAGACAAGTATTCACAAATCCAAAATAAGTTCCCACTCCAAAAAAAACTTGTAGCAGAGAAAAGATGAGCTGGATTTTCAGCTTTGAGCTCAGGGCGGTAATGAAGACGGGGCAGTAAAGCTTGTGCCAGTCATCAAAATTGGGCAGCTGAGCCATGAGTCCGGGGCGCAGTGCATTGTACATCGCTCTCAGGGTGTAAGCATGGGAAAACCCCGAGCTAAAGAGTCAGCCTGGGAGTGGTCTAAGACGCCTGGGGAGAAAAATAAAAACCTGAAAAACCCCCACAAAAAAACATTCCCAATACATAGCCCACACCACCACAACATAAATCTCAAATTAATTAAACAATCACACTTACTTTAGGATGGCATTACTTGCCTCTCTGTGAAGTCAGTATAGGTTGGACAACCCATTTTCCCAGGCGGGGATCAGAAAGCGTGCCGGTGTCGCAACCAGGGGCGTTGCACACTGGCGCAGCTCTTCCGGGCGGTGCTGTTCCACGTCGCCGCAAAACCAGCCCCGAAAACCCCCGTGGAGCGCTGGAAGCTAGCCGCCCGCTCAGTGGACCCCATCGCCACGCCAGGGCAAAAGATCAGAAAATCCACCCCCGAAAGATTCTAAGCTTGCTCACCCCCATCCAGCAATAATGAAGAATCCTCTTTGCTTGGATACATTTTTCTCCAACAGAAGTAATGACAGTGCTATGAGACCTGTTAAAAGAAATTGGTTGGCAATATTTGAAATCATTTTGCAAGAACTCACAAAAACAGCCATGCTTCCATTTTCATCTGCATTTATCAGAGCTCCAATTAATAAAACTGATCAGATGGGTTTCCTATTCTTAAAAAAAAAAACTAATTTACAACTACTTTTTTGACATTTAAAATTGCTATGATGTTGCAACTCAAAATTTGCTGGTGAAACACCAACGTAGAGCCACAAGTCTGATCCTCACATGGTGCAAGGAGGGGGAGGGAGGGAGGGAGAGAGAGAAAGAAAAAAAGTTATTGGATAACAGAGAAAGCAAGAAAGAAAAACGTGAATAGGAGAGAGAAGGAGGAAAGAGAAAAACTGAGTAAGATAGAAAGATGGTAAATAGTAAAAGGGAGGGGAGAAAGGAGAAACAATGGGAAGGCAGGGAGAGAAAGAGAAGGGAGAACAGAGAGAGTGAATATAAGAACATAATTAGGAACAGGAGTAGGCCATCTCGCCCCTCAAGCCTGCTCCACCATTCAATAAGATCATGGCTGATCTGGCCGAGGACTCAGCTCCACTTACCCGCCCGCTCCCCGTAACCCTTAATGGTTAAAAATCTATCTGATTTGAATACTTTCAATGAGCTAGCCTCCACTGCTTCCTTGGGCAGAGAATTCCAGATTCTCAACCCTCTGGGAGAAGAAATTCCTTCTCAACTCGGTTTTAAATTGGCTCCCCCGTATTTTGAGGCTGTGCCCCCTAGTTCAAGTTTCCCCGACCAGTGGAAACAACCTCTCTGCCTCTATCTTGTCTATCCCTTTCATTATTTTAAATGTTTCTATAAGATCACCCCTCATACTCCAATGAGTAAAGACCAGTCTACTTAATCTATCATCATAAGGTAACCCCCTCATCTCTGGAATCAGCCTAGTGAATCGTCTCTGTACCCCCTCCAAAGCTAGTATATCCTTCCTTTAAGTAAGGTGACCAAAACTGCAGTACTCCAGGTGCGGCCTCACTAATACCTTGTACAGTTGCAGCAGGACATCCCTGCTTTTGTACTCCATCCCTCTCGCAATGAAGGTAACATTCCGTTCACCTTCTTGATTACCTGCTGCACCTGCAAACTAACTTTTTGGGATTCATGCACAAGGACCCCCAGGTCCCTCTGCACTGCAGCATGTTGTAATTTCTCCCCATTCAAATAATAATCCCTTTTACTATTTTTTCTCCAAGGTGGATGACCTCACATTTTCCGACATTGTATTCCATCTGCCAAACCTTTGCCCATTTGCTTAACCTATCTAACTCTCTTTGCAGCCTCTGTGTCCTCTACACAACTCGCTTTCCCACTAATCTTTGTGTCATCTGCAAATTTTGTTACACTACACTCTGTCCCCTCTTCCAGGTCATCTATGTATATTGTAAACAGTTGTGGTCCCAGCACCGATCCCTGTGGCACACCACTAACCACCGATTTCCAACCCGAAAAAGGACCCATTTATCCCGACTCTCTGCTTTGTTAGCCAGCCAATTCCCGATTCATGCTAATACACTTCCTCTGACTTCGCGTACCTTTATCTTCTGCAGTAACCTTTTGTCTGGCACCTTATCACATGCCTTTTGGAAATCTAAATACACCACATCCATCGGTACACCTCTATCCACCATGCTCGTTATATCCTCAAAGAATTCCAGTAAATTAGTTAAACATGATTTCCCCTTCATGAATCCATGTTGCATCTGCTTGATTGCACTATTCCTGTCGATGTCCCGCTATTTCTTCCTTAATGATCGCGTCAAGCATTTTCCCCACTACAGATGTTAAACTAACCGGCCTATAGTTACCTGCCTTTTGTCTGCCCCCTTTTTTTTTAAAAACAGAGGCGTTACATTAGCTGCTTTCCAATCCGCTGGTACCTCCCCAGAGTCCAGAGAATTTTGGTAGATTATAACGAATGCATCTGCTATAACTTCCGCCATCTCTTTTACTACCCTGGGATGCATTTCATCAGGACCAGGGGACTTGTCTACCTTGAGTCCCATTAGCCTGTCCAGCACTACCCCCCTAGTGATTACCTTAAGGTCATCCCTTTCCACATTCCCGTGACCAGCAATGGTTTTTGTGTCTTCCACTGTGAAGACCAAAGCAAAATAATTGTTTAAGGTCTCAGCCATTTCTACATTTCCCATTATTAAATCCCCCTTCTCATCTTCTAAGGGACCAACATTTACTTTAGTCACTCTCTTCTGTTTTATATATTGGTAAAGGTTTTTACTATCTGTTTTTATGTTTGCGCAAGCTTACTTTTGTAATCTATCTTTCTTTTCCTTATTGCTTTAGTTTAAAATTTTCCCAATCTTCTAGTTTCCCACTAACCTTGGCCACCTTATACGCATTGGTTTTTAATTTGATACTCTCCTTCATTTCCTTGGTTATCTACGGCTGGTTATCCCTTCTCTTACCACCCTTCTTTTTCACTGGAATATATTTTTGTTGAGTACTATGAAAGAGCTCCTTAAAAGTCCTCCACTGTTCCTCAATTGTGCCACCGTTTAGTCTGTGTTTCCAGTCTACTTTAGCCAACTCTGCCCTCATCCCACTGTAGTCCCCTTTGTTTAAGCATAGTACGCTCGTTTGAGACACTACTTCCTCACCCTCAATCTGTATTACAAATTCAACCATACTGTGATCACTCATTCCGAAAGGATCTTTTACTAGATCGTTTATTATTCCTGTCTCATTACACAGGACGAGATCTAAGATAGCTTGCTCCCTTGTAGGTTCTGTAACATACTGTTCCAAGAAACAATCCCATATGCATTCTATGAATTCCTCAAGGCTATCCCGTGCGATTTGATTTGACCAATCGATATGTAGGTTAAAATCCCCCATGATTACTGCCGTTCCTTTTTCACATGTCTCTATTATTCCCTTGATTATTGTCCGCCCCACCGTGAAGTTATTATTTGGGGGGCCTATAAACTATGCCCACCAGTGACTTTTTCCCCTTACTATCTCTAATCTCCACCCACAATGATTCAACATTTTGTTCATTAGAGCCAATATCGTCTCTCACAACTGCCCTGATATCATCCTTTATTAACAGAGCTACCCCACCTCCTTTCCCTTCTTGTCTATCTTTCCAAATTGTCAGAAAATCCTGTATGTTTAATTCCCAGTCTTGGCCACCCTGCAACCACGTTTCTGTAATGGCCACCAAATCATACCCATTTGTAATGATTTGTGCCGTCAACTCATTTACTTTATTTCGAATGCTGCTTGCGTTTAGGTAGAGTGTTATATTACTAGGTTTAAACCATGATTTTTAGTGTTGACCCCTCCTGCAGCCCCTTTTATATTCATACATATTGTCCCTTCCTATCACCTTGTGGTTTACACTTACCCCAGTGCTACTCTGCTCTGTTGCCTCCTGCCTTTTGCATTCTTTCTTGGGGTCCTGTTCATCTGAGCTCTCACCCACTAACTAGCTCAGAGCCCTCTCCTGGGTTCCGAATACTCCTTGCATTGAGGCACCGAGCTTTCAGGCTTGCCTTTTTATTACACTTTGACCCTTTAGAATTTTGCTGTACAGTGGCCCTTTTTGTTTTTTGCCTTGGGTTTCTCTGCCCTCCACTTTTACTCATCTCCTTTCTGTCTTTTGCTTCTGTCTCCATTTTGTTTCCCTCTGTCTCCCTGCATTGGTTCCCATCCCCCTGCCATATTAGTTTAACTGAGACGAGAGAAAGATCCGAAAATAATATTTATGGGGAGAATGAAGGAGTGAGAGAGAAAGAGGAGGAAAAAAACAAATGAGAACACGAGGGGGAAGAGACACTAAAATGAGAAATTGTAGTTGGTAAAATAAATGTACTAGAAATTATTATAGCATACAAATGAGGGGCAAAATGAATGGGTCGAAACAGTCTTTTAAAATTCTCTATATTCTAGGCACCTTACCTGTCCATACATATGTACTATACAAAGAACTATATAGCACAATGAATACCAGAACTTGACCAAGACGACTATTTTGCTTGGTGATAACATACCACATGATCATTCCCATACAGACCATACACTGGAAAACAATTTTAAAGATAATATAAATAGATTTTCAATTGATGATAAATCATTTTGTTGTGGTAAGAATAATCAGAATTGTCATGTTCTTCTGCAAAGTCAACTGAATTGCTCATATATCTCCAGTTCAGGCTGAACATTGCAAATGCTTTTAATTTCCTTCAGCTACAGCATAAACAGACAATTGTTTCAATCATAAAATTATTACACTCCAATTGAGTTGATTAATAATAAACCTTGCATCAACTCCCAACAGTTTGTCATTGGTTACAAGGCAAGTGAAGGTCAATTTCACCAAATATTCTAAGACATGGCATCTATGAAAAGAAAGTCTCCATTTTTAATTTACTAATAGTTGGATGCAATACTTTGAACAATCATTTAGTCATTTAGCAACAAATAATGTGGCAAGTTTGTGGTATGTGAATTGGATTTAACCACGCATGTGGATTAACATAGTACTTAATAAAATATGCTGAGAGCACAAATACTGCAGTAAACTAAATGTATTTTATTAAAATACAGTAAGATTTTTTTCTTTGTTCTCTTTCCCCATTTAAGAACTTCTCTTTCCCCATTTAAGAACTTAATAGGAGCAGGAGTAGGCCATTTGATCCTTCGCGTCTGCTCCGCCATTCAATAAGATTATGGCTGATCTACCTCAACTCCACTTCCCTGTGCTAACTCCATATCTCTTGATTCCCTTAGTATCCAAAAATCTATTAATCTCTGTCTTGAAAATACACAAAGACTGAGCATTCATAGCTCTCAGGGGTAGAGAATTCCAAAGATTCACAAGCATTTGAGTGAAGAAATGTATCCTCAATTCAGTCCTAAATGGCTGACCCCTTCGACTGTGAGCAATAGTTCTGGGCTCCCCAGACAGGAAAAACATCCTCCAGCATCTACCCTGTCAAGCTCCTTGAGAATTTTATATTTCAATGAGATCACCTCTCATTCTTCTAAACTCTACAGAATATGGGCCTAGTTTACTCAATCACTCCTCATAGGACAATTGCCTCATCCCACAAATCGGTCTAGTGAACCTTCGTTGCACTCCCTCTAAGCCAAGTATATCCTTCCTTGGGTAAGAAGGCCAAGGGGGCTAAATTCGATAAGACCCCAAAACGAGCACAGGATCGCAATCTGCCCATGTCAATTAAAAGTAATGCAGACAGCATGCCAAATCCCTGCTAATGAACATGATTGAGGCACTGAGCCCAGTGCTGAATGCACTGCTGGTTGGCTCAGTATTTAGCAGGGGGCCCAATTTTGTGGGCCGTGTGATCGCTATTTAAAGCTGGCCGGCATTGTGAAATGCTGTCTACACTTCTTAAAGGGGAGGTGTTAGTGTAGCTAAGGAAAGCGGAAGGTACCAATGATGCAACAGGGCTGAGAAATAGCACTTCGGTTCTCCGACGCAGGATTGGAGTCCTTAGTGTAGGGGTCGAAAGGAGGAGTCAGGTCCTCTACCCGCAGGGAGCCAGGAGGCCCTCTAGACAAGAAGTCATTGAGAGTAGATTGCTAAAGTGGTATCCTTTATGGTTCTGGTACACTCTGGATTGATATGCAGCACCCGCAAAGTCACATGTGTGCAGTCAATGGCGCCCTGCACCATGGCGAAGCCAGATATCCTGGCAAAGCCACATGCATGCTCCTGCTGCTGCTTTCGGTTTAGAGAGGACAATGAAGTCCCTTCTAGAGTACAGAGCCTCTGTGACCTCCCAGATGCTGAAATGTACGGCAATCTGCGAGATCTTCACCTATGTCGCCTCTTCCAGCCTGGAAAGATCTGCTAGCAAAATAATTCAGGGCTACGGTCACCTTGAGGGCCACTGGTTGAGCCATCATCGTCCTGCTCTGAGGCTACAGGTCTGGTTCCAAGAGGTGGCAGAGTTCTATGACCACCTCCCCAGCAAACACACTGTTCCTGGCTTAGATGCAGCAGGAGAAGTGCTCCCAAAGACCCTAGGTGGGTAAAACTTCCTGCCAAGAGACCTCATCCCCCTCCCTCTGCGAGCAGCTTGTCGTCTTTGCTGCCTCTACTCCATTTCCCTGTCAGGCTGCAGCATGAGGTGGACGGTAAGTAGAGCCCCCATGACTGGGGGGGGGGGGCGCGGGGGAAGGGAGGAGAGGAGAGGAATGGAAGGTCGTGCATCAAATCAGCGTTACATGCTGACTGATTTCACGATCTGCCTACTCTGCATACTGACACATGCCCCCACCAAGATGGCAAACAGTGCGGGTCATGCTGGATGTGGGCAGAAGTGAGGCGAACACCATTTCCCCCCCCCCCCCCCCCCAAAGCGACCTTAACTGCCACCGTTAAAGTGCCGAATTACGCAGCCCAAACTGTACAGTGCTCTAGGTGTGATCTCACCAAGGCCCTATATAATTGTACTAAGACTTCTTGGGGCCAAAATTGTCTGGGGAGCAGTAACCTTCTGGGCCAGGATCAGTTATCACCTAGATGGGAAGTCCCACCCCCGGTGTGGAATTTCCCTTCGCGCCCCTCAAATGAGGCAGAGCCCTGTCTCCAGCGCACCACCTCGCTGGAGGGGTGCTCCCGACATGGATGAGTGCTGACGCACCACAACACCCCTCCCTTTCAGTTAAAGGGGAGAGCCGCTGCGGACTCTGCAGGCCCTTTGGTGGCCACCACTGGGCCATCAGGGACAATCGCGACTGGGCCAGCAGCCCGGCACCCAAAAGAGCTTCAGGCTGCATGATGGCGTGACTGGTCAAGAAGAGAGTCAGCCAACAAAAAAAAATGGCGGCCTAGGGTGCACACGGCTTCCCCTTTAAGGGGCACCCCGGGTGGATGGTAGCGCCTCGAAGTTGGCACTGACATCGGCCCACATCAGCCTCTGGTCCTGCGGGGCGCAAAGGTGTTGGCATTGCGCGGTGAGGGGTTGCCGTGCAAGGTGATGAAGTCATCGCCCCAGGTGCCTGCCGGCCCGGGACACAAATCATGGCGCTAACTTCAAATTGCCCCCAAAATCTCGGGAAATTTTGTCCCAGGCGCAACAGGCTAAAAAGGCAATTGTTCACCATTAGCGCCTCCCAGCAGCACTAACTGGGCACAAAACAGGTGAAATTCTGGCTCCCTTTACACTCATACTACAAGCCCTTTGTAATAAAAGGCTAACATACCATTTGCTTTCCCAATTGCTTGCTGTTAACTTTCTGTGATGTGTGTACACGACACTTTGGTCCCTCTGAATACCAACATTGCCCACACTCTCCATTTAAAAAATATTGTGCTTCTCTCTTTTTCCTACCAAAGTGGATAACTTCACACTTCTCCACATTATATTCTATCTGCCATGTACTTAATACTTTTGCAGCTTCTTTGCATCTTCCTCACAGCTTATTTTTCCACCCAACTTTCTACTGTCAACAAATTTGGATACATTAGACTTGATCCCCTAATCCAAGTCATTGATATAGATTGTGAATAGTTGAGGCCCAGGCACTGATCCTTGCAGCACCCCACTAGTTACAGCCTGCCAACCCAAAAATGAACTCTTTATTCCTATTTTGTGTGTTCTGTCCGTTAACCAATCCTGTATCCTTGCTAAGAAGAACATAAATATGAACAGGAGGTGGTCATACAGCCACTCAAGCCTGCTCCGCCATTCAATAAGATCATGGCTGATTTGATCATGGACTCAGCTTCACTTCCCCACCCGCTCCCCATTACCCCTTATTGTTTAAGAAACTGTCTATTTCTGTCTTAAATTTATTCAATGTCCCAGCTTCCACAGCTCTGAGGCAGCAAATTCCACAGATTCACAACCCT
The DNA here is from genome assembly GCF_044704955.1 of Pristiophorus japonicus. Classification (NCBI taxonomy): domain Eukaryota; kingdom Metazoa; phylum Chordata; class Chondrichthyes; family Pristiophoridae; genus Pristiophorus; species Pristiophorus japonicus. The sequence continues at coordinate 116,810,995 of NC_091979.1, forward strand.
CAGAAGAAATTTCTTCTTATCTCTGTTTTAAATGGGAAGCCCCTTATTCTAAGATCATGCCCTCTAGTTCTAGTCTCCTCCATTAGTGGAAACATCCTCTCTCCATCCACCTTGTCAAGCCCCCTCATAGGCTTATACATTTTGATAAGATCACCTCTTATTCTTCTGAATTCCAATGAGGTAGAGGCCTAACCTACTCAACCTTTCCTCATAAGTCAACCCCCTCATCCCTGGAATTAACCTAGTGAACCTTCTCTGAACTGCCTTCAAAGCAAGTATATCCTTTTGTAAATACGGGAACCAAAACTGCACGCAGTATTCCAGCTGCGGCCTCACCAATACCTTATATAGCTGTAGCAAGGCTTCCCTGCTTTTGTACTCCATCCCCTTTGCAATAAAGGCCAAGATACCATTGACCTTCCTGATCACTTGCTGTACCTGCATACTATCCTTTTGTGTTTCATGCACAAGTACCCCATGTCCTGCTGTACTGCAGCACTTTGCAATCTCTCTCCATTTAAATAATAACTTGCTCTTTGATTTTTTTTTTTCTGCCCAAGTGCATGGCCTCACACTTTCCAACATTCTACTCCATCTGCCAAATTTTTGCCCACTCACTTAGCCTGTCTATGACCTTTTGCAGATTTTTTGTGTCCTCCTCATATATTGCTTTCCCTCCCATCTTTGCATCATCAGCAAACTTGGCTATGTTACACTCAGTCCCTTCTTCCAAGTCGTTATAGATTGTAAACAGTTGGGGTCCCAGCACTGATCCCTGTGACACCCCACTAGTTACTGGTTGCCAACCAGAGAATGAACCATTTATCCTGACTCTCTGTTCTCCATTAGTTAGCCATGTTGATATATTACCCCCAACCCAGTGAACTTTTCTTATGCAGTAACCTTTTATATAGCACCTTGTCAAATGCCTTCTGGAAGTCCAAATACACCACATCCACTGGTTCCCCTTTATCCACCCTGTTCGTTACATCCTCAAAAAAACTCCAGCCAATTTGTCAAACATGACTTCACCTTCATAAATCCATACTGACTCCCAATACCATGAGCCTTAATTTTGTGTATTAAGTTCTACTGTTACACCTTATCAGATGCGGTTTTGAAAATCCAAGTACATAATCATTTTTCCCCTTTATCTACCCTGCTATTTACAAACTCAAAATCCTCACAGATTTGTCAAACACTATTTCCCTTTCATAATTCCATGCTGACTCTACCCAATCACATGATGATTCTATAAGTGCCCCGTTACCACATCCCTAATAATAGATTCTAGCATTTTACTTACTACTTATGTCAAGCTAACTGGCCTACAGTTCCCGTTTTTTTCTCTCCCTCCTTTCTTGAAAAGCAGGGTTAAGTTTGCTACATTCTAATCCACAGGGACCACTTTGGAATCTAGAATTTGTAACTCAAATTTAGCTTCCTGCATCTAGGCGGTGTTTCAATGAACACAGGATACAGTCACAGTATTTTTTGTTGAGCAATGCAAAAAGGTGCTTCCAAGCTGCATTTCCACTGCCCTATCCCCAGCCTGCACCACCATTTAATAAGATCACGGCTGATCATTCACCTCAGTACCCCTTTCCTGCTTTCTCTCCATACCCCTTGATCTCTTTAGCCATCAGGGCCATATCGAACTCCCTCTTGAATATATCTAACGAACTGGCAACAACAACTCTCTGCGGTAGAGAATTCCACAGGTCAACAACTGAGTGAAGAAGTTTCTCCTTGTTTCGGTCCTAAATGGCTTGCCCCTTATCCTTAGACTGACCCCTGGTTCTGGACTTCCCAAACATCGGGAACATTCTTCCTGTGTCTAACCTGTCCAGTCCCATCAGAATTTTATGTTTCTGAGAACCCCTCATTCATCTAAACTGCAGTGAATACAGGCAAGTCGAACCAGTCTCTCATATCAGTCCCGCCATCCTGGGAATCAGTCTGGTGAGCCTTCGCTGCACTCCCTAAATAGCAAGAATGGTCTTCCTCAGATTAGGAGACCAAAACTGAACACAATATTCCAGGTGAGGCCTCACCAAGGCCCTGTACAACTGCAGTAAGACCTCCCTGCTCCTATACTCAAATCCCCTAGCTATGAAGGCCTACATGCCATTTGCCACCTTCACCACCTGCTGTACTTGCATGCCAACTTTCAATGATATACCATGACACCCAGGTCTTGTTGCACCTCCCCTTTTCCTAATCTGTCACCATTCAGATTAATATTCTGTTTTTGCCACCAAAGTGGATAACCTCATGTATCCACATTATACTGCATCTGCCATGCATTTGCCCACTCACCTAACCTGTCTAAGTCACCCTGCAGTCTCTTAGCATCCTCCTCACAGCTCTCACCGCCACCCAGCTTAGTGTCATCTGCAAACTTGGAGATATTACATTCAATTCCTTCATCTAAATCATTGATGTATATTGTAAATAGCTGGGGTCCCAGCACTGAACCCTGTGGCACCCTGCTAGTCGTTGCCTGCCATTCTGAAAAGGACCAGTTTATTCCGACTCTCTGCTTCCTCTCTGCCAACCAGTTCTCTATCCACGTCAGTACATTACCCCCAATACCATGTGCTTTAATTTTGCACACTAATCTCTTGTGTGGGACCTTGTCAAAAGCCTTTTGAAAGTCCAAATACACCACATCCACTGGTTCTCCCGTGTCCTAGTTACAGCCTCAAAATTCCAGATTTGTCAAGCATGATTTCCCTTTCATAAATCCATGCTGACTTGGACCGATCCTGTCACTGCATTCCAAATGCGTTGCTATTTCATCTTTAATAATCAATTCCAACATTTTCCTCACTACTGATGTCAGGCTAACCAGTCTATAATTCCCTGTTTTTTCTCTCTTTTTAAAAAAGTGGTGTTACATTAGCTACCCTCCAGTCCATAGGAACTGATCGAGTCGATAGACTGTTGGAAAATGATCACCAACGCATCCACTATTTCTAGAGCCACTTCCTTAAGTACTCTGGGATGCAGACTATCAGGCCCTGGGGATTTATTGGCCTTCAATTTCCCTAACAATTTCCTGACGAATAAGGATTTCCTTCAGTTCCTCCTTCTCGCTAGACCCTCTGTCCCTTAGAATTTCCGGAAGGTTATTTGTGTCTTCCTTCGTGAAGACAGAACCAAAGTATTTGTTCAATTTGTCTGCCATTTTTGTTCCTCATTATAAATTCACCTGATTCTAACTGCAAGGGACCCATGTTTGTCTTCACTAATCTTTTTCTCTTCACATATCTATAGAAGCTTTTGCAGTCAATTGTTATGTTCCCAGCAAGCTTCCCCTCATACTCTAATTTCCCCCTCCTAATTAAACCCTTTGTCGTCCTCCTGCTGAATTCTAAATTTCTCCCAGTCTTCAGGTTTGATGCTTTTTCCGGCCCATTTATATGCCTCTTCCTTGGATTTAACACTATTCCTTAGTTCCCTCGTTAGCCACGGTTGGACCACCTTCCCAGTTTTGTTTTTACTCCAGAAAGGGATGTACAATTGTTGAAATTCATCCATGTGATCTTTAAATGTTTGCCATTGCTTATCCACCTTCAACCCTTTAAGTATCCTTTGCCAGTCTATTCTAGTTAATTCACATCTTATACCATCAAAGTTACCTTTCCTTACGTTCAGGACCCTCGTCTCTGAATTAACTACCATATTATGGTCACTCTTACCCAAGAGGCCTCGCACAACAAGATTGCTAATTAGTCCTTTCTCATTACACATCACCCAGTCTAGGATGGCCAGCCCTCTAGTTGGTTCCTTGACATATTGGTCTAGAAAACCATCCCTAATACACTCCAGGAAATCCTCCTCCACCATATTGCTACCAGTTTGGTTAGCCCAATCTATATGTAGATTAAAGTCGCCCATGATAACTGCTGTACCTTTAATGCACGCATCCCTAATATCAAGCGACACTCACCAATAATCTGCTCACTGATATTCAGTTTGCGTTCAGCCAGGATCACTCCGCTCCAGACCTCATCCAAACATGGACACAAGACCTGAATTCCAGAAGTGAGGCGAGAGTGACTGCCCTTGACATCAAGGCAAAATTTGGCCTACTGTGGCACCAAGGAGCCCTAGTAAAACTGAAGGTAATGGGGATCAGGTGGAAAACACTCGAGTGGCTGGTCATACCTGGCACAAAGGAAGATGGTTGTGGTCAACGTTCCCTTTTTTTTTTGGGTGCACAGCCCCTTCAAAGGACTGCACGGCCCATTGAAATTATGGCTTTGTGGGACCTCCCTCATAAGGTCAGAAGTGGGGATTGCACAGTGTTCAGCTCCATTTACAATTCCTCAGTTGACAAAGCAGTCCATGCTTCATGCAGCAAGATCTGGACAACATCCAGACTTGGGCTGCTAAGTGGCAAGTAACATTTTGTGCCACACAATTGCCAGGCAATGTCCATCTCCAATAAGAGCGCGCCTAACTACCTCTCTTGGTCATTCAATGGCATTACCATTGCTGAATCCCCCACGATAATGGGGGTCGCTATTGACCAGGATCTCAACTGGACCAGCCACATAAATGCTGTGGCTACAAGAGCATGCCAGAGGCTGGGTATTCTGCAGCAAGTGACTCACCTCATGCCCCTCCCCACCCCCACAAGGCACAAGTCAGGGGTGCAATGCAATACTCTCCACTTGCTTTGGATGGGTGCAGCTGCAACAATATCCAAGAAGCTTGACACCATCCAGGACACCGCACGCTGCTTGATTCGCACCCCACCCACAAGTTTAAACATCCACTCCCTTCACCATTGGCATACCATGGCTGCAGTGTGGTACTATCTACAGGATGCACTGCAGCAAGTCACCAAGGTTTCTTTAGCAGCACCTCTCAAACTTGCGACCTCTGCCTCCTAGAAGGAAACTGGCAGCAAGTGCATGAAAACCTATTCATGAATGCACCAAATGGCTCAGAAATTAAACAGCAAGAATGAAGCTGAAATGTTTTAGCATCACATTAACCCCAAGATACAATATATCATTGAAACCGATTAACGCACACACTCTCACTTAATGAGAGCTGGTTTTATCCTGGTTTTTTTTTCAAAAACAAGTTGAATTGTAGTAATATCTGGTTTCGTCATTCCATGCAATAAGGGAACATTTCATTTTTGATCAAATTTCTTTCCATTCTAGGATGCAGTACCTTGAGAAATGTGCAATGCTCACCAGCCAAATTACTTCTCAATAAATAAAGGTCATGCCATTAAAATGACCCTAATAATTAATAATTCAAGAGCCTTACCTGTGCAAGCAGCAAATTAACAAAGAATAAATGAGGCAACTGCTTAAATTTCTTACTCAGAAACATAACAGCCACAGACCAAACCTGTATGGAGAAACAAACTTGTTTAAGTACACAAATGGTTTCAAATTAAAATTGCAATTGCTAAACATTTCTAATTTTTATTTTTTTTAAAAAAGGTATCCTTGAACATTAAGTGTATGTGACCGTTCGCATTTTTATAGTTCTTTTGCTAAGACACGGAAAGGCACTGCCTTGTGGAAAGTCTTGTGTTAAGTTGGAGCTGTTTTTAACCAGACCACTAAGTATAACTGGACCAGAGCAGAAATCTGATTATCTGGCTACTCAGCTACTCCGCTACTCCTTGTGGTGAAGTATTGTCAATAGGCTCATCCTGGGGCTAATTGGAAGCTCCTTACTGTTGTGCAGGGATGTTTATTTTAAAATAGATGAGACTGAGCAGAAAGGAATGGTTTACTGACTCCTGATGCTCCAGCTTGGAAGGCTCCTTGGAGAGAGGACAAGTTATCAAGGTCCGAAGAAACCAGCAAACGACTAATTTTCCTTTTTTATTATATTTTTAACAATAGTATTCTTCATCATTAGCTTCCCTAAATGTTCAGCTGTGATTTGATGTTTTTGATGTATGAAATTAGAGCCAAACAAGTGTGTGACATATAGGGCCATAAATTGCAGCCTCTCCGGGTGTGAAGAGGACCCGCAAGTTCCAGGTTTAGGTGGCAGAACGCATGCACCTAAACCTGGCACTTGTGATGTCAAAAGAAGGGCCTTCGCGGGAGGAGATTTGGGCTACTTGCCCAACAAATGTCCTTAAAATTCTTACCCTCAAATTTTTATATTAAAAACCCTGTCCATTACAGCAAGTTTGTTTTTTTAACCCTATTAAAACATCATTTTTTAATTCAATTAAAATTCAAAAATATTTAATTATATTCAATTAATTTTAAATGAGGTATTTTTTAATGTTGTGTGTTTTTGGGGGGAATTCTCATTGATAGTACATATGGGACTCACCATTACCATCAATGAGAATACTCCATTTCATTGGTGGTCCAGGTCCACGTGATCCCAGAATGCCCGCATGCTCCTGGGATGCGTGGGCCTCTGCGCTGGGCTATGCATCTCGGCCTTGGAACGGAAGTGTTCCTCCAGGACCACCAGGTACTTTCGTTTATTAAAAAAAAAAATCTGTCGAAGGCATTCGCCCGCTGGAAGCCTCCGACCACAATTTTTGGCCCATAGTTTACATGCATGACAGCTCAAAATGTGTCAATTGTAACACTGATGTGACAGATGCACGAGACAGGAGAGTTTTATTACATAGTCACTGTCAGGATGGATCCCCCATGGTGTTAGTCACGGTACGTAGGATAATATAAATTTTATAAAGAACAGGAGAATTATAGAATATATTGCAGAATGTGTTGAGTAGCCCGGGACATCTCTTTAGGGCACAAGGTGTAATTATGGTAAATAACCACATCTTGAGGAGAATCAGTGTAATTGATGTATTTTGCTACTGTCTGAAATTAAGTGAAAGTATGTTTCAAAATAAATAAATGCAAAGCAAATTAAAAATTAACTTAATTGAAAAAGCTAATCAGAGAAAACATTAACTTTACAGCATTATAATTATCTTAAATTTCTATCCAGTATTTTATATAATTGCTCTACAATAATCATTTAGTCAATTTTCTATTTTTGCTGGTGTTCTGTAGCATCTGAATGTTACTTCATCATCTTTTAAGGAGCAGCAAGAGACAGATCGGGAGTGGAGCTACGCATTATTAGGAGAGACAGAATAGGCACTAGTCATAACAATTAATAGTGAGGGAATGAGTGTACTGGGGTCATTCATATGCAAGTAGGTGGGGAAGGATTGGGGCCAGAGAAGGAGTGGGATCAGGAAGATGCAAAAAGTTTTAATGAAACGTTTGCATAGCTGGGATTCAAGTTGTACTCGTGTGTTTACTTGTTTTAGTGAAGCTCTCTGGTGTCAGTCACTGACTTGATAGGCTTGCTTCTTCAAGTAGCTGAGCACTGAAGTGCACTTTTACAGGACTTGTAAAATATAAAAGACAAGCTGCAGCCGAGCTAGTCAGTGGCTGCAGCAGAGAAGGGTGGCAGAAAAGGAGTTGGAGTGATAAAGGGAAGGAGTTGCGACAGTGGGGAATGACTTGGAGTGCCAGGGTAGGCCTGGAAATCGATATAAATTTTGGGTGAGGCTGCCTAGCCAAGCATAGATCTCACACAGATGATGATTTCAAGCCACTTATAACACAGTAGAGATAGATTTATGAATTGGCATAAGTATTGTCAAATTGAGTAACCCTTTTATGGATTTATATAAATTTCTGCTGTAAATTTAGGTTCATCCATCAAACTTCGATTAGTGGTAACACTCTTGTCTCCAGATCAGAAGGCTGCGAGTTCAAGGCCCACTCAACACTCGAGCACATAATCTAGGATGACACGTCAGTGCAGTCCTGATGGAGTACTGCACTGCACTGTCGGAGGCGCCGTCTTTTGGAGGAGAAATTAACACATTTTCTGCAATTTTTGGGAGGTGACTTTGTACCCACAGCAGGATAGAAACTCCCAAAACCTATTCAAAGCTGAATGCTCAAAGCCCACAGAAACAACCACCTGGACTATATTCACACCCAGAAGTAAAAAGACTTACAATACAAACCACGGTCCACACAATAAACAAACAACAAATCAGGCTTTTTATTTCCTGCAAAGATCCCCACTTTCAATTCTTGTACAATTCATATGCCACCGTACAGAATATTAGATTTATTTCAATAAACTGGAAGTAACTACTCCAGGTTGCTCATTTAATTTCTTAAAAATTGTAACATCACTTGGTCATCCAGATATCCAACTGGAGAAAGTCTCACCTCATCTGCAACTTATCAAATAACCAGTCTGACAACATGGGTGTGTTGTTCAGTCGAGGGCAATAGTGAAGTAGAGTTGGATGCAATGAGCATACATACTCATCAGTTTAAAACATTAACAATTGCACTTTGAAAGATCTCTATTTTCAGCTGAAATTAATGGGGAAAAACCCTTCTAGTTGCTACTACAGTTATATATAATTAATTGCCAGTGGTGCGGCACACAATGTCAAGATCAAGTCTTCAGGTGAAATGGGGTTAAAATGTGTTGGATAATTGGAACCGGGTGTGCTGAAGTAATCTAGCGAGTGGTTAGGATTTGGAATTCACTGCCTGAAAGGGTGGTGGAGGTAGATTCAATTGTGGCTTTCAACAGAGAATTGGATAAGAACCTGAAGGGAAAAAAAATTGTAAGGCTACGGGGAAAGGGCGGGGGAGTGGGACTGGCTGAAGTGCTCTTGCAGAGAGCCGGCACAGGCTCGACAGACCGGATGGCCGCCTTCCGTGCTGTAACCATTCTATGATGCCATCATTCCAGTTTACATTTTAGTCATATATTCTGTGCTTATTTTTTATATTTGCACTATAAACTCCTATATCCATTTATGATGGAAACTGCCAATATAAACTTGCCACAGTGTAATTATACGCTCTTAATAATGGTGGCACTGTGGCAGCTCTACTGGCAGGAGGGTATAATTAAAGCAAGGCATGTTGCTTAGGCAGTTTCCATTATAAATCTGGACATAGGATTTTATAATGGTAAGACGGATTGTGAAGTGCATATGTATGTCTGATACACAGTGAATGATTAAGTTAAGTTCAATTTTTTATTAAATTGGATTCTGGGAAATTTAGTGGTGCTTTGGGGATTGAATCACAAATCTGTCCATTATTCTTTAAATTCTTCGAGTGAGTTTAATATTTCATATACATTCCTTTAGCTATGTATTTAATTTTTACGCCTTACCACTTTACCAAAGCTGAGAATACACAGGAAGATGGAATGCAACGCAACATGTACCAATTGGAAGTGGATATCTAGCATTTAGCAATTAGAGGTAGATGTCTGGTATTTAGGAGGAGTGGGATTTAGCTGTACTTGGGGCCAGTCCTGGGCTTTCATAGCACTGGGAATGATCCTGGTTTTGCTAAAACAGGGGTGGCGATTCCTAGAGTTCGACAGTACTCCAGTGGCATTGCTGGAGTTTGGAAGCATCATTATCATAAAGATAATTTTTAGTGAACTATTAAGATTTAAATTATACAAAGTGTAGTGCTAATTTAAACTGCAAGTTGTAATGTATGCACCTGTAAGTATGCTCACAGGTTTGTTGAGTTGGGAGTGGTTTATCCAGGCATGTGATGTTCACAAGACTCAATAAAACCCCAGCCAGTTAGGTTCAGGGGATCCATGATAAGGCATGTGGTTATGAGCCTGGTGGATGAACTGGTAATGTGTAGTGTGATTGTTAAACCTTTGATGATAAACCAACTATTTAAGAATTCATAGCAACACATTACTATTAAGGAAAGAACCCATGAAGCAAATACATTACAAGTCAAGTGATGTTTCAAAACGTACATCAACCACAACGATCATGACCGAACATCAAATTTACTGGCGCTGAAAAATATCTGTCAAAAACACATAACTTTCCAAGAACAGTGGTAGCATGCTACTTCCGATCTGTAATGTTATAAAGAAATGTTTTTATGGAAGCTAGATACAAACCAGAAAAAAGAGGGTGACTATGCTTATGTCAAAGCTGATGCTCTGAATTGCAGATTGCAACACCTGCGTGTGCATGGATGGAATTGTCAAGAGCCACGCAGACACATACATAATGGGAGCAGATACAAATGTATTTATCACCATCCCTGGAGTCACCTATAAAAAATAATTTTATGTTAGTATTATTTACAAATAGTGATGTAGAAACAGAAGAAAAATGCATGCTAGTTCATTGATTGATGATTAGCTAAATGAGTGCTTCCTGACTTCAATCTTCAAAGTCAGTACTTCCATTGAAAAGTAACACATTCGATAGTTTTGAGAATTTTCTTCTAGTAAAGCTAGAAAGGCTGCCAAAAGGATTTCCAGTTCTGATTATATAACTGTCTGTAGGATCAGGCATTTGATCAAGGATTACTATAAGACCTAGGCTGGCCCTTTGAGAATCCTTCACGAAGAAAGCCTTGTATTGATCAGAGGGATAAGTGGTCTAAAAATCTCATACTCTTGGAAGAATACAACAAAAAAATCTGATTTTATAAGTAATCCCATCACCCCCTTTCTTGCCTTTCTTTTTATTATCACTATGATCAGTTCACTTCCAAACTTGCCACTCTCAAGCCTTTTAATCTCCAAATATTCTGTCCAACACATTTCTCCCTCCCTATATCCAGGTGTGTTGAAATCAGGACATTGCACAGCTTCCCACTCTAACTCATTCTATCTATCAATATAAAAATTGTGATGCGAGGTTGGACAGAGTACTGATAGTTATTGCAGGATGACCTTAGGACCTGGCAGAAATAGCCGTGGCAGAGTCATGAGGTTATATTAAAGAGCATCAGCTGGTCATTGCATTTGTCCATTCACTGAGGTAGCATTTGGAAGGAGCACAAGACTAGGAAGTATATGACACACCCTATACTCTCACCAAGGAGAGCACTGGAGAGTTAAACATCACAGCAGAGACACAGAACTTGGTTAGGGAAATAAACTGGTTGCATCATCTTTGAAATATACTGTTCAGATTTATTCTCAGAAGAACATATGAATGTTGCAAATGCAGGGATAATCGGCAGGAATGTTAATCAACAATCACAATTATGCCTACCATATTGATAATAAAACTACTATAGGAAAGACAGGAGAATAGGTCTGTTAAAAGCTCCACTTATAGTTCTACATTAAATAAAAGTCCTGTCAAATCAATGACTAATGCTCCAATCTTCCCACCTGTTATCAGCCTTGCTATTTCACCTACCTGCTCTGCTGCTAAGGTGCAGGATGACCTGGACAACCCCTCTGAATAGTGAAATTATACAGTAAATAGCACATGTAGAAAATTCAAGACTTTCTCAGGGCTGAAGGGCAGAACCCACCTGATCTATCCAGATAGTGGAATCTCTTAATATACCAATTGTATATCCCATAGAAATTCTGATGGCGCATGTGCTCCACTGTACTTTCCCCCGGTCTTAGTGTGGGTTTGTGACAAGTGATAATAACCAGGGCTCCAAGGTGGCCCCAATTCCTTCAGCAACTAGGGCTCTGTGGTCAACACTTCACCTATCCAAACTGCTTACTTCTTCAAATAGGGTTGGCACTATGGATTGGGGCGAGAGGAAGAGATCGTGGTTACTGCCATGCATTGCATGGTCAACTTCATTATCCTGTCCCTGTGGTCCCACACCATCTGCACATTAATGGAATAAAAGCCTTTCCAATTCATATATGCTAAAGGATCATTTCTGGGGGTCTTGATAGCTAGATGGGTGCTATCAGTGAGGCCCTGCAGCTAGTAAAAGAGCAGCACTCTGTTGTGCAGTTATCTCCTTACCATTGAGATAATGTGGCAAATGTAACTACTGGTGGCTTGAAAAGATCTGTTGGTGTAAGAGTTCAGTTCTACCATGTTTTTCACAGCTACAGGTAGGATTGTCCCTGTGCAAGACTTTGACTGCAGGTCAGGCTCTAGAAATAATGGGCCCAAGTTTCAGCCTTAGTTGCTCCTGATTTTTTGGAGCAACTGGTGTAGAACGGAGTATCTTAAAAATTCAAATTCTCGGCATTTAGTTTGCTCCAGTTCTAGTCAGTTAGAACAGTTTCACTTTGGAACAGAATTTACTTTTCCAAAAGGAGGTGTGTCCGGCCACTTACGCCTATTTTCAAAGTTTCGGCAGTGAAAACTTACTCCATACTAACTTAGAATGGAGTAAGTGAAGATTTTTGTACGTTCGAAAAAACCTTGTCTACACTTTAGAAAATTAGGCGTAGGTTACAAATTAGGCGTAGGGAGGGGGGGCACTTCAGTTTTACAAATAAAGAGCCATCATCAATAATGATAAATACATCAATAAATCAAATCAAATAAAATTATAATTTTTTTTTAAACCAAATAAAACAAAACATTTTCTACTTACCGACTGCAGCACCGGGAGTCCTTCAACAGCATGCTGGGACGGTCCCCCCAGTGTGTCTGTCAGTGTCTCTATCTGTCTGTGTGTGTCTCTCACTCTCTGTCTGTCAGTGTCTGTGTTTCTGACAGCGAGGGGGGGGGGGGGGGGGGGGAGGGGAGGAAGGAAAGAGAAGGAGGCTGAACGGCCGGGCCCAAGACCTCGGGCTAGATGACGTTGGGTCGGGGGGAGGGAAAGAGAGGAGAGTCGCGGAGGTCCGGGGGGGGGGAGGGGAGAAAAAAGAGAGAGAGAGTCAGAGGTCCCAGGGGGTGTGAGAGAGAGTCGCGGAGGTCGGGTCGCCGGGGGAGTCGAGTCGGGTCGGGAGGAAGCAGGAGCTAGGTGTGGGAGGAGCCTTATGCACGCAACCGTAGTGAGGCCATTCGGCCAGGGCTAGGGGCTGCGTGCTTCAGGCCCCTCCCACACAGTTTTGGGCGCCTGGAGCTACTGCACATGTGTGCCCACTGTAGCGCGCATGTGCAGAGGTCCCGGCACTGTTTTCGGCACAGGGACCTGGCTCCGCCCCCAACAGCTCGTGCTGCGCTGCGCCTGGCTGCAGAAGACCTGCAGGGAGCCGGAGAATCTAGAAGTTTTTTTCAGGCGCACTTTCTGGCGCGAAACACAGGCGTCCAGGTCCGGGCTGCGCCGTTTTAGGCACGGCCCGAAACTTGGGCCCAATACAACCAAGTTACAGCATTCCCACTGAAGCAGAAATGCTGAAAGGAGATACAAGTTTGCCTGGTTCAGAGTACGTAGCCCTTGGTTTGGTTGCAAGCAAGTGGCAGATGCCAAGGTGCAAATGCATCTGCCTTTCATCCCTCTTCCTGAACTCCTTTCTCCTCCACACCAAAGTATAAACACTGGCAGGCCCAAGAGAATGCCCATGATGAGATCGACATCGAGTTGCAACAAAAATGTTATGGCTGGAGGTCAGTCAAAATGGATTCACATATTGTAAAAAAAAACAGTAGCAAACAGCAAAAAAACAATCCAAAACAGCAGCAAGAAGCAAGCTTCCAAAAACAAGGCAACCCCAGCTTTAGGAATTAACATTCTGTAGTAAACAGCATTCAGGCATCCTAATACCTATTTTAAGTGGGCAAAAGCACAAAGATTTTCCAGGGAGGAGACCATAGCGAGACTTTGTCGTAGGCCCAAATTACATTGAGTTAATTAATTTTAGTAGCAATAATGAGGTTCGCATCTCCTGCAGCGCAGTCTCAAATAAATCTTCCACGTTCTTCTGCGGGGTTGGAAGCGGAGCACTGGTTGCATTCAAGTCTACTAGACCAATGTCTGCATTGTGTGTGTTCTGCCTGTAAAGGGCCGCTCTCTGAACATGTCATTGGAGAATCTGCCCTAGAGTCTTTTTTTTTTGAATTTCAAGACTGTGAAATCCATTACTTCGTGCATGCAGAAAATAAGCGCAGTCAGTGGAAGGCACGCATGGCAAACCTGTTCCACCCTTCCTCACCCTCAACGACTGTCTGCCCACCTGTGGCAGAGACTGTGGTTCTCGTACTGGACTGTTCAACCACCTAAAGACTCATTCTAAGAGTGGAAGCAAGTCTTCCTCGATTCCGAGGGATTGCCTATGATGACCTCTCCCCAGTATGTTATAACACTTTTTTTGCCATCTCCTTCAGCCTTGCAGGTGTTGTGCACAATGAGTTTTCGTCATTCACTTTGATTTCTCAATTTAAAGAAAAAGACATGGGACCTGAACTTTATGCAGGAGACTGATACGGAAGAGGAAATTGAAATAAAAATATTTTCAATGGAAAGTACTCTATCTCCATACTTGGGTGAAGTGAAATCAGTAGTAGATCGCTCATTTGTAAGGAGATGTATCAAAATTTAACAAGGCATTCACCCATCTATGGAAACCCAGCATTTTAAGTCTCTGCTTTCATCCCAATTCACTTCAGTTGGCATAAAATATGGGAGTAACCCACCCATATTGTAGAAGAGATCTATATACTTATACTGGAATTAGTGTTTGGGGCTAGTATAGAGGCCGATCTTAAATTAAATCTAGTTAAGCCAGAAAAAGCTAGCATCATTGGGATATTACTATATATGCCATCTCCTATGAAAATGAATGGAACCATTCCTGGTTGCATGAGGGCTGTAACATACACCCTAAGCAAGGCTAGTTAATGTAAGTGATGGGTCACAAGTAACAGAACATCTTACTGAATATTCAGCTTTTGTCAACAGATAAACATGGACAGTTTTGAAATGATATCTACTCAAAGTATTCTCCCATGGCTCAACCTCCCTTTTAAGATTTGGGGGTAAAACAGTTTCAGTATTTTTTACTGCAGCTATTCAGGTCACCTCTAGCAACATTTCGGCACTTTTTTTTTTGTTTTGATCTGGAAGTCGGTCCTAATGGGGGCAGTGACTACACCTGAGGGGCAAAGACACGGCAGTGACAGCAACTGAGGGGCAGAAGTTGGGTGCAGAGCCGAGCCACCGCCACCATGATGTCATCATGGTTCTCCCCTTCACTTAAAGGGGAGAGCCTTTGCGATTTCAAAACTTCGGTCCACTGGGCCACCAGGGAGGGTTTCAGCTGAGCCAGCGGCCTGGCACCCAAGAGGGGCTGCCAGGCTGCCTATTGGTAGCCCGGCTGAACCCGGGGGCATAATTGTTGGGGCAACATGGCAGTCAGCTGACAAAAAAAAAAATAGCGGCAGTGAACCCTCCCCACCACTGCAGAAGGCCACAGCCCCATTAGACCACCAGGGAAAAGCTCATTTTGGCACTGTCGGGTGGGCCTAAGATTTTCCATGGGGAATGTCTCCATCGGGGGGTTAAAATCAGTGGTGCGCACTGTGATGACGTGCTTACCATGGATTGGCAGGGGGGAAAAAAAAAATCAGGGCACCGGTGGGAAAATTTGGGAGGGCGATTGGGCTAGCAGCAGCTATTCCACCAAAAGTCGGCCGCCATTCCACTCCGCAGCGTGGCCGCTGATTTGCAGTGGTAACAGACCTTATGTAAAGTGGCAATTTCGGCCCCTAAGGACTCATTTTTGGAGCAGGCTGCTCTTTTTGGCCTGTTTAAAAAAAAAAAGCATAGTTTCCCCCAATCAATTTGCACCAGCGAAACTCAGTTACGATTTTTTTAGGTTAGTTTTTTTTCAGCCAAAGGGGGCGTAACCTGCCACCCACGCCAATTCTCGCCATTTAGGCAAGTTTGGCCAGCTGAGAGTTACTCCAATTCTGCTTAGGCCAGCGTACGCGGCCTCTGCAGAAAAACCTTCTGGAGAGTTAAAGAAATCAGCGCAGGTAAGCGCAGCAGATGCCCGGACATACAAACGAGACTGCGAGCGGGAGAGGGAAAGTGAGCTGCCATTTTTTGGGATGTTGGGCGGTTTAATGTGTTTTTAAATTGATGCAATGTGTTTTAATGTGTTGCGAGCTGGCTGAATGTTCCACTTTGCAGCCTCAGCTCACATTGTGTCCCTAGTTACCATGGCAGCCGGATCTTTTTGGCACAGATCAAGGCTCCACCCACAAAATTAAAGGATAGGTTAGGCCATGCCAAAAATGAAGACAAAAATGGGGAAACTTAGGCCTACAAAAAATGGGTGTAACTCTTCAAGTATGGCAAAAAAGCACTTTGGGGAAAATGGAGCCCAAAGTATCATTGCTTTGTTAAAAACTGCTCCTTTCTGAAATATAATACCAATACAAGAGTAATCTTCTACATACTTACAATTTCAATTTCCATATTGTACTGACTTGCATATATAGCTACACTTGGTGCGGTTGGGAAAACACCATATAAAAATGCATAGTTTGAGAGACTGGTGTAGTTAGCCTCAGTATTGCCGTTATCTAGTAATTCCACCATTTCACGGCTGATGAGAGGAAGTATCAATCTATGGATTATTAAAGACAAACATTTTATTACAATTTAAGTAAAACAATAAATCATTGTTCATCACATTTCTCCTGAGAAGTTTGATAGCAATTTTCAAATTTATATGAAATTATCAACCTGAATATCTGTGAATTGTTAAATGCAGATTATTCAGTTAATTATCCAACTTTGTGGTATAGAAACATAAAAACATAGAAAATAGGTGCAGGAGTAGGCCATTTGGCCCTTCCAACCTGCACCACCATTCAACAAGATCATGGCTGATCACCCACCCAGCAGCCTCCCCACCATCCCCTCCACACCCCCCCGACCTCCCCAGCCGCAAGGACCACATCCATCTCCCTCCCGAACACATCCAATGAACTGGCATCAACAACTCTCCCCACAGGCCAACAACTCCGAGTGAAGAAGTCTCTCCCCAAACAGCCCACACCCCATCCCAAGACCGTGCCCCCCCCCCCCCCCCACTGGCTCCGGACCCTCCCAACACCGGGAACACTCCCTCCCCCCTCCCCCCCCCCCCCCCCCCCAACCCGTCCAGTCAGAATTCTTCCCAAATGCCGAACACCCCCCGGATGTCGAGCCCTCAGCCTCGGCCACCCCGGCGCGACGCCAACCACACCATATCCACCAACCGCCATCTGCACAGTCAACCCGTCCACCCCACTCCGAACACTCCCCGCACCGAGGCAGAGAGCCCCCAGGCCCGCCCCTCCAACACACTTTGCGCCCCCCCTCCCCCCCAGACCTCTGCTTCAATGTGGCCCCTCCCGTCCCCGCCCTGGGTTTTTCCCTAATGGAGGGGGGGTGGCGGGGAAGTGAGGTATAAATTTATACAAGGAAATAATTAGATCACAACTAGAATAGTGCGTGTTGTTTTGGGCACCCCATCACAGAAAGGACATTGAAGCTATTGAGAGCACAGTGTAGATTTAGCAGGATAAAACAAGAGGTGAGAAAGCATATTTACGAGACGACTTCAGATACCAGGAATGAAAGGCCAAGAGACATTTGCTAGGTTTTTAAATAGTGAAGAGTTTTGATAAGGTAAATAGGGATAGACTATTTCCTGTGTTCATGGTGATGGTGGTCAATTTAAAATTGTATCTAAGGGAGTGAGGGGAAAGGTTCAGAGAAACTTCTTTACAGAGAATTGTTAAGAGCATGGAATGTTCCACAGGAAGTGCTGAAGCAGTGATCATTGCCTCTTTTAAAACGGAAAGATTTACAAAGATAAGGAGTTCCATAGTGTTGAGGTCCTGGAAAAGAATGAATCAGACACTATGGCTGGAATTTTCTTCAGGTAGGCGGTTTGGGAACAGGCGGCCTCCAAGGCAGGCGGGAAACCCATGAGGCTGGATTTCCTGCAGGCCCTGCGATTGCATGTGAGGCCTCGGATTCCCATCTGCAGCCAGCCGGATTGAGAAGCTAGCTGGCTGCGGGCAGGTAGGCCTGCAGATGGGGTGGGATTGCAAGGGTGGGGAATCGGCAGTTGGCAAACACGTGGGGGGAGGGAAAGCCGGCCGGAACATGGTAGGGAGGGTGTTGGAGGATTGTGGCCGGCCTCAGCATCATGGTGGGGATCGGAGGCCTGGGGAGGTGATCGAAGGCCTCGTGGTGACAACTCTAATCGCAGGTGGTGGGTTAGGTAGGGACCCTGAATCTAGGAGGTAGGTATAAAGCCACTTAGCTCTTGGATGCAGCAGTCTCCGCTTCAGTTTAACTGTTGGGTTTCACGAATTGTGAGAAACCTGTCTAATGTGTGCACCTGTGAGTATGCTAACAGGTTTGTAGAGCTGTTGCAACAAAGAGTTGTAGAGCTGTTGCATTGTGAGTAGCTTAGCCAGTCACATGATGTTCACAAGACTCAATAAAACCCCAGTCAGTTGGGTCGAGATCATCCACGGTGAGGTATGCAATTGTGAGCCTAGTGGATGAACTGGTAATGTGTAGGGCGATTGTTAAACTTTTATTAATAAAGCAACTACTTCTTAATAGCAATGTGTTGCTATGAGTTGTAAAGAACCATGAAGCAAATACAATATACCATCCACATGCAGTTATTTCAAAATGGAGGTGAAAAAAAAAGTCGAGAATAAAGAGGCTTCCACTACCATTATAATATTTAAGTTGACGTACTGCCAAAAGCGGGTTGGCTGCCCGCCGTCCCATCTTGCCCGTTAAAACCAGAAGAGGGTGGGTTGGAGGCGGGATTACGTTGGGAATCCCAATTTTTAATTTAACAGCCCCTACACCCCCAAAGCCACCCTATTTTAGGGGGATATTCCAGCCTATGTAATGAACCTTGACTGCAATAAGAGTGTTGTTGGGAGGACAAAGCATGTGTTGTGCTACATCTTTAAACCCCAGAAGAAACACCCATAGGCATCTTAAAAAAAAAAAGGGAGAATAAAGGTTGCAATGAAGAAAGAAATCGAAGGCTACAGGTGACAAGCACATCACCTATCAGACAATAAACACTTTCTTGTATAGTCAGGAGCACAAAGAAGGCATCACATGAGACTCCTCATACATGGCAAAACTATTGCTTTGGATATCGCATCTCAATTTACTTTTCACCATTTTCATACATAACTTCTCATCCAAAGACAATAACCACAAGTGAGCTAGAAAGAGCACATAGATGCAAGTGCCAGAGCATGCTAGAGTGAGCACAAAAGTATGAGGAAATACAGAAGAGCGGGTACAAAGAGAGTGTGGCATAAAAGAGTGTGTGCAAGAATGCTTAAGAGCACATTATTGCCACAAGAAAAAAAAAGAGATAATGGCACGGAGAGAGAAAACATGCAAGAGAGAACGAGAGTGAGCACACAAGAGTGCATTTGTGCACAAGACAGGGAATGAGTCCAAGGGGTGGGGGCAGGAGAAAACAGAGATCGGAGGAGAATGAACACAAGGGGAGCACACATGCATCAAAGAAGAAAGCAAGCACGAGATTGTACCACTCAAAAGTGAGTGCGCACGAGTGAGAACAAGGGAGAGCAAACTCATGCACCAAAAAAGGAGAGAGCGCATGAGAGAGAGCGCGAGTGCCCAAGACAGACACAAGAAAGAGCAAGAGTGCAAGATGGGGGGGGGGTTTCGGTCAGTGGCAAAGAGATATCAAGTGAAAGCACGAGATCATGCAAGGAGGCAGCATAGGGCATGGGAGATGGGGTAAGTGAAGAGAGGAAAAAGGAGCGAATAGGCAAAGGAGGGGGAGAAAGGACAAGAACACAGGAGTGAGCAAGGGGGAAGGTGTACAATGAATGAAGGGGAACATGCAAAAGAGCACAAGTACACAAGAGGTAGAGAGAGCAGAAACTCATGGATGAATGTGCACGGGATGAGAACAAGCATGAGACAGGACGAGTGCGCACAATGGAAAATAAATAATGTGCACAAAAAACAAAGGCCAGACACGAAAGAATGAGAGAGAAAGCAAGCACAAGAAAGAATGCGCGTGTAAGAGACAGAATGAGCACAGAGAGAAAGAACAGAGCGAGCAAGCAAGCACAAGACAGTGAGGAAGGGCTAACTAAAGAGCGAGAAATAGTGAGCGAGAGAGAGCACGAGCGCAAGGGATGGGTGGGTAGGTGGGGGTATGCGACAGCCAGCGATTGAGGCTGAGATGGAGCATATAACAGGGGAGGAAGTGCACAAGAGGTAGAGCACAAACGCAAGATAAAAAATTAGATGCAAGCAAGTACATGTGTAAGAGCATGAGCGTGTAAAAGAGAAAGCATGCGGGGGAATGAGAGAGATGAGAGAGTGCACATACAGAAAGAGAAAGCTTAAGAGTGTGCGCATGGGGAGGATGGGGGTGGAGTATATACACATGCTGAGGCAGCACATGCAAAAATAACTCAAGAACAGGTATGCGAATTAAAGAGAGAGCAAGAGTAAGGAAATCTTGCTACAACTGTACAGGACTTTGGCGAGACCACACCTGGAGTACAAGTGCATAGTTTTGGTCTCCTTAGCCGAAGGAGGATATACTTGCCTTAGAGGCAATGCAATGAAGGTTCACTAGATTGATCCCTGGGATGACAGGGTTGTCGTATGTGGAGAGACTGGGTAGGCTGGGTTTATACTCTCTGGCGTTTAGAAGAATGAGGTGATCTCATTGAAACGCACAATATTCTATGGGGGTGATTGACAGGGTAGATGCTGAGAGGTTGTTTCCCTTGGCTGGAGAGTCTAGAACTAGGGGGAATAGTTCTGATTCTATATTCTCAGGATAAGGGGCCAGCCACTTAAGACTGAGATGAGGAGGAATTTCTTCACTCAGAGGGTTGTGAATCTTTGGAATTCTCCAGTTCAAAGGGTTGTGGATGCTGAATCGTTGAGTATATTCAAGGCTGAGTTAGGTAGATTTGGGGATTTTAGGGGAATCAAGGGATATGGGATGAGGCAGGAAAATGGAGTTGAGGTCAAAGATCAGCCATGACCTTATTGAATGGCGGAGCAGGCTTGAATGGCCATTTGGTCTGCTCCTAATTCTTATGTTTTTAAGCATGAACGAGAGAAAAGACAGACAGGCTTGCATTTATAACAATTTACATGTTTCAAACTTCTGAACATGTTTCACAGACTGAATTACTATGAAATGCCATAATATTTATGCAAATACAGTAGTCTAGAGCCATTAGGTTATCTTCCTCATCTTTATTTACTTTCTCTAGTATCAATTGTACTTGTCCACATTAAATGCCACCTGCCACTCTTCCAACCTATCAAGATCCCTTTGTATTTGGCTTTGCCTTTTCCCTCCAATTTGGGGTCACCTATAAATTTAGACAGTTTTAATTCTGTCCCCAGTTCAAAAATTATTTATATACACTGTAAAAACAATAGCCTAGCACTGATTAACTTGCAGCATCCTGCTAGTGACTCCCTTTTATGTCACTGAAACGCTATTAACAACCACCCTTTGCCATCTCTGGTTTAACCACTTTCCAATATACCATTAGAAGCTGCCTGCTTTTCCATGTTTTTCTACTTTAACTACCCTCAAGATCTTGCACATCAATCTACAACCTAACTTCTTAAACTCAGTATAAAATGTCAATTCTACTCTTCCCTGTGTCACAGGTCCCTACTTGCACCACAACTTCTGGTCACTTTTAAGTTTTTCCACTTTTTCTGTTGTGTTCTGTACCCTGGCCTCAAGGTGGAAGCATCCCGTTTGGGACTCCCAATCACAGCTGCAAAACAAGATCTTCGTCTCCCTAATTACAGAATCTCCAACAACTACTACTCGCTCTCATGGCTCACCTCTTTTCCCTTCTGAATCTTTGTGTAATCCATAATACCATGCGGTTGCTCTTGATTACCTTCCCTTGTGCCCCAGTATACGTCCTCATCATAGGTATCATGAACTGTATACTTACTGGGTATTGCTTCCTCTTGCCTTCTCCTCCTCCTCCTCCTCCTCCTCCTCCTCCTAACCCTGTGGGCAGTCATTCCCTACTTGCCTTCCTGATGCTAATAAAAAATATACTTTTTCCTCAATTACATCTGCACACTTAAGTCAATCACACATTATGATGACAGGGAAAGGGTGGTTGTGAAAATTCTGATTTCACAAAAGGGGTCCTGGTATAAAGAGAAAAAGCTTCACAACTATTATTAAATTCACACTACAGAAAATGAGAGTTAATTGAATCAGGCACTAATTTGAATTTAGTATCAGACGGCAAGATCTTTCTACTTACAGTTTGGCTGTGATCAGGAGAATAATTGCAACAAATGAATTTTTTCTCAACTTCTTGATCTGTCCCACCATTGTAAGTCCAAGATAAAAGAGAGCTGAACCGCTGAAAGAGCTTGCTAGGCCATCAAGAAATTCTCCGATAATCACCGGAATCTTTTGTTCAAAGATAAAATTCCCACAAAGTCCAACAATGACCATAAAAACAATTGGGTTTTTAAAAACCTGAAACAGTACTAATGCAACAGTCTTCAGTTTGCTTTGTTGGGTGTGCATGTTTTCCTTCCATTTCTGGATTTCACAGAAGATAAAACCAATTGGATTTAACAACATCAATGAGATGGGAGCCACCAGGTAAATGTACTGAAGATATTCTGGATATGTATCACTGTATAGAGCCTGGACTGAAACACATAATACCATTCGGTTACCACAATAGGATGTTACATTTCTGGCAATACAAGATTTATCTTTATTTACATTGCATATTGAATAATTCACTTTACAATGTCATAGTTTCTCACAAAAGGTATCCATGGCAATAAAGGTAGGTGTAAATTCCAATTGCCTAGGCCGTTGGACCTCTTTCTCTACAATGTCTCTGCAGGTGTAAATCTGCTTAACAACTCCCTCTCCACCACTTTTTATGTCTGCAGCAAAACTTTTACTCCCTCCCAACCTGGTTAATCCCTTTGGTATGGCCCACTATCTTTGCTACAATTCCAAGGGGCAAAGATTTGAGTGATTATGGTGCACAACTGGTTTAGCCATCTATCAAATCTGGCTGGTCCACATTAAAAACAACTTGCATTTATAAAGCGCCTTTCAATGTAGCAAATTGTCCCAAGGCACTTCACGGGAGTTTTATCAAACCAAATTTGACACAAAGCTACAAGGAGATATTAGGTTAGGTGACCAAAAGCTTGGTCAAAGAGGAGAGCGGGGTAGAGAGGTTTAGGGAGAGAATTCCGGAGCTTAGGGCCCAGGCAGCTGATTCCTTGCTCCATCGGCGGCTATGCAAACATAGAAAATAGGAGCAGTAATAGGCCATTCGGCCCTTTGAGCCTGTACCGCCATTCAATATGATCATGGCTGATCCTCTATCTCAACACCATATTCCTGCTTTTTCGCCTTGATGCCTTTTGTTTCTAGAAATCTATCTATCTCCCTCTTAAATATATTCAGTGACTTGGCCTCCACAGCCTTCTGTGGTAGAGAATTCCACAGGTTCACCACCCTCAGTGAAGAAATTTCTCCTCATCTCGGTCCCAAATTTCCTACCCCGTATCCCGAGACTGTGACCCCTTGTTCTAGACTTCCCAGCCAGGGGAAACATCCTCCCTGCATCCAGTCTATCCAACACAGTCAGAGTTTTATACATTTCAATAGGAGCCCTCTCATTCTTCGAACCTCTAGTGAATACAGACTCAGTTGACCCAATCTCTCCTCATAAGACAGTCCTGCCATCCCAGGAATCAGTCTGGTGAACCTTCACTGCACTCCCTCTATGGCAAGTATATCCTTTCTTAGGTAAGGAGACCAAAATTGCACACAGTACTCCAAGTGTGGTCTCACCAAGGCCCTGTATAACTGTAGTAAGACATCCTTGCTCCTGTACTCAAATCCTCTTGCAATGAAGGCCAACATACCATTTGCCTTCCTAACTGCTTGCTGCACCTGCATGTTTGCTTTTAATGCCTGCCGGGCTGATTGATCACAGGTGAAGAAAAAACAAAAAAATTCATATGTATTCGGAAAAATGAGTCACCTCCACACCAACATCCCCTTTAACGTGCCCACCCCCCTCCCTGACTTCGCCTCCTGCAGCTCTCGGTGTTGTCGTCCGGCGATGCTGCAGGGGGCAGAACCGATCGTGGGGTTGGGAGTTACCGTCGCCGCAAACCTCTCGGCCAATTTAGTGGGAGGCGTTTCTTCCGCTGCAGCAGGTCGGTAAGTCGTTAGCGCCCTGTTATTGCCCCACCCCCCCCAGGAGGTAAAAATGGGAGGCGCAAAGGAGGCTAATTTCTTGGCTGAGATATGCAGTGCAAAACTCAACATTGCTCAATCAAAGTTCGAATAGTTCAAGTGATAGGAGCAACCAGCCAGACTGAATATTCTCTCACTAGGGGATGCATGCTTCGCCAAAACTGCCCACTACTCCAGGATTATGAGTGGCAAATAAAATCCCTGGGGAGGTGGGGGGTTTAATGCAGTATCAACTGCCTCATTAAACCACTCTCCTGTGCCCCCGCCACCCTTACCTCCATTCGGCAAGATTGAGACTACCCATTCAGCTGCCCACATACTCCAGGCCAAACCTCCTCCAGCCCTAAACCCCTCCAAGAACTCCCCATTCCTCCAATTCTAGTCTCTTGTGCATCCCTCCCTTCCCTTCACCCCATTAGCGGCAGTGCCTTCAGTTGTCTATGCCCCACATTCTGGAATTCCCTCTTTTCATTAAATATCTTTCTTAATACCAAGCTTGTAGTTACCGTTCCTAGTATGTCTTTCGCTCAGTATTTGTCTAATTATACCTGTGTGAAGCGCCTTGGAGTTTTCCTGTTAAAAGGTGCCAGATAAATAAAAGTTGTTTTTAGGTTAGAGAAGTTGTTGTATTAAAAAAAAAGACTGCACCAATAACTTCAAGTGATCAACAAACAGCAGACAAGAGCACAAATTCTCATACAGCACTCTCCAAAGTAAACTACATTTTACAAGTAAATTCTTGGTATCTTGTGGTTCACTTTACATTGGTAAGTAGTAATGCAAAACCAAAAGGTGAGATATTCTATGTATAATTTATGGAGCTCGATGCTATTTGGGCTCTCTGCGCCTACCCCCAACAGTTTATTTGTGCCGAGGATAAAAGGCAGTTCCATAGACAAAATTTCAACTATTATCTTAAATTTGTCCTGGCCAATATTTATCACTCAACCAATATCACTAAAAAATAGATTACCTGACCATTATCACATTGCTGCATACAAATTACCTGCCACATTTTCTACATTACAAACAGTGACAACATTTCAAAAGTACTTCATTGAACTAAAGAAGGATCAAGTAACCAATATCAATTTGTTGATTACACTATGATGAAGCACTTTGGGACATTTATCAATGTTAAAAGGTGCTATATAAATGCAAGATGTTGTTGTTGAACAAAGTGTGTATTTTCAACCTTTTTGGCTGATAAATCTCAGGATTTCTGAATCCTGGGGAGAAATATTCAACATCTGATCCATTTATATAAATCCACTGGATCAGATTTTGGTCAAAGCTTCATCCCTGGACAGAGGCTTTGAAGGTTCATCAATATTCCCTTAAACCACTGGTCACAATAATCCACTCCTTATAACCTAGTCAACAGTACTTCTGTTCATATCAAACAGTCGGAAGCTTTTAAAAAAAAAACAAAGAAATAGCAGAAAATACAATAAAACAAGTAACCTAGACAAGCTAACACACTTAGAGATCTGTCATCATGAGTGCATATTTTAGTTAGACCTGTTAGAATGTGCATCATCCAGAGTAGAGTAGAAAGAATCCCAGCCCTAGGGACTGGTCTGGAGGATTGAGCGAGTTTCAATCTCGCTTCTTTTTGAGCCAACTCAATCTGCATACCAGAAGCATACCAAAGGGTTTGGAACAGTAGGAGTATCATTCTTTGGGGGAGAATGACACAGAAAGGAGGAAATCAAATTGAGTTGGCTCAAAAAGAAGCGAGACTGAAACTAGCTCAATCCTCTATGGCAGCCAGACTGGCCCAGTGATTGGAGACGGATCAGATCATAAGAACATAAGAAATAGGAACAGGAGTAGGCCATACGGCCCCTCGAGCCTGCTCCGCCATTCAATAAGATCATGGACTCAGCTCCACTTCCCTGCCCGCTCCCCATAAACCCTTATAGTTTAAGAAGCTGTCTATTTCTGTCTTAAATTTATTCAATGTCCCAGCTTCCACAGCTCTCCAAGGCAGCGAATTCCACAGATTTAAAACCCTCAGAAGAAATTTCTCCTCATCTCTGTTTTAAATGGGCCCCTTATTCAAAGATCATGCCCTCTAGTTCTAGTCTCCCCCATCAGTGGAAACATCCTCTCTGCATCCACCTTGTCAAGTCCCCTCATAATCTTATACATTTCGATAAGATCACCTCTCATTCGTCTGAATTCCAATGAGTAGAGGCCCAACCTACTCAACCTTTCCTCATAAGTCAAACCCCTCATCCCCGGAATCAACCTAGTGAACCTTCTCTGAACTGCCTCCAAAGCAAGTATATCCTTTCATAAATATGGAAACCAAAACTGTATGCAGTATTCCAGGTGTGACCTCACCAATACCCTGTATAGCTGTAGCAAGGCTTCCCTGCTTTTATATTCCATCCCCTTTGCAATAAAGGTCAAGATCCCATCACTGGGGCCTGGGATTCTTTCTACTTGGCTCTGAATGATGTATATTGGAATTCCCAAATGGGCAGAGTGACCCCATCTGGATTAGCAACTAAAGTTTACTATTGCTTTGTACGCAAGCTGCGCGGTTTGAGTTTGTGACACTCCTATAGGACCCTACGCACACCTAGGGTTCCACAAGGCTTAACTCTCAACAACCAATGTCCATTTCTCTGGGCTTAGATGTGGAGTTTTCCCAAAAGGTAGAGAATGTGTATTTCATACATGATACAGAAACTGTACTTCTCACTAGATGCAAGCATGATATGGTCCCACTTCTGGTTACACAATCAGTGCATATATAATCACATTGCTATCACGTATAAAAAAGTTCACTTCTGCTCCCTGTCTTATGATGTTCAAAGTTCATCACAAACTTTATACTGTTGTTTTTGTTTACTGCTGGTGCTTCTTGAAATCAAAAATGTTTGTGCTGCTTCTGCAAAAATCTGCAACAATGAACTGTTTGTGCTGCTGGAATAAAAATGTGTGCTTTTCTGCTGCCAAGATCTCAAACAATGATCTGTGTACTTTAATACTATCTGAATTAGTGCTGTTCCTGCTAACAGCTTTTGTCTTTTGTGCCACTTGAATCAGATCTGCAAACTTTTACTAACACTAGAGTAGCTGCTTGTGAGGAGTGGTTTATTTTGAGGGTAGTTATGAAGATATGAAATTGACAGGCAGGAAATGACCAGCTGCTCCATCAAGCCTGCCCCACACCATGATGGTTGGACAATCATGACTAAACATTTCTTCCCTCCTCCCAGCTCCCACCCACTCTCCAGCCATGTAATCTCCTGAGAGGCAAAAGAGAAAAAACCCAGGGCCAATAAGAGAAGAATACATTGGAAAATTCCTCTGCGACCCCCTCAGACGATCAAAACTAGTCCAGGAGATCACATGGAACACGTTATCTATAAAAGACACTTGTCTTTTATATGATGCTGGCCCAGTCAAGCATCTAGCTTAAAGATCTGTCAAGGAACTGTCCAGCTCTCTCTTGAAGGTATGAAGAGAGTCTGCACCCATTACACCAGCCACAATCTATTCCAGAGGCTCATAATTCTCTGGGAAAAGAAAAGCCACCTAGCCTCCAATCTATTCCTACTCTTACATAGTTTAAACTCATGTCCCCAGGTCCTCTCTATCCGTTAAACGGAAACAATCTATCATAGGACTTTATCCAACCGTTTAATTATTTATTTAAGAGACCTCCATCAGGTTACCTCTTTGTCTATGCTGCTCTAAACTAAATAGTCCCAAGTCCTTGAGCTTACCAGATTAGCTGAGGTCTTTAAGCTAGATGCTTGTACTGCATTAATCATACTGATTCCAGTGATTGTAGTAGGCATTCGTATTCCAGAGATCATAATTTATTCCTGGTGCTCCAGTGACCCTGATGAGAACTGCAACCATAGCACTGCATTAGTCATACGGAATCCAGTGACCATAATAGTAATTTGTGGTTAATTTCAGATTAATTGAATTACCACTACGATGGCTGGAATAAGTACAATCAAACTTTGATTGAATCCCATTAGTATAGCTAATGCAGTCAAGCACAAATCATAGCATGTACCTCAATCAATTGGTTTTCTGCATTGTCTGTTGCACTAGTTGCTGTAGCACATTTAGTGTGCTCCATGTGGTCTTTCTTTTATCCAAGGATCAGCACTGGCCCACTCGAATTTTGCCTGCTCCATGGACCTAGTAAGTGGTTGGTCTTCCCACATTTTGTCTACTGCATTGGCAGCTGTGGCAATGCGGAGTGTGGGCCACATTCCAAGGAAAACAAACCCAGTCTATCCAATCTGTCCTCGTAGCTAAGGTTCTCCACTCCCGGCAACATCCTTGTAAATCTTCTCTGTACCCTCTCCAGTGCAATCACGTCCTTCCTGTAATGCAGCGATGAGAACTGCACGCAGTACTCCAGCTGTGGCCTAACCAGTGTTTTATACAGTTCAAGCATAACCCTCCTGCTCTTTTATTAGCCAAGGCATAGAATACAAGGCAAGCATTCTTAACTACCTGGCCTGCTACCTTCAGGGATCTGTGGGCATGCACTCCCAGGTCCCTTTGTTCCTCTACACTGGTCAATGTCCTGCCATTTAATGTGTATTCCCTTTCCTTATTAGTCTTCCCCAAATGCATCATCAATGTGCTTAGTATGGCAAGGGGTTATGGAAAACGGGCAGGAAAGTGGACCAGAGTCCATGATCGGATCAGCCATGATCATATTAAATGGCGGAGCAGGCTCGAGGGACCATATGGCCTACTCCTACTCCTGCTCCTTATGTTCTGTTCAATGTCTGTTATAATTGTTGATGGGCATCCAAATTGGTATTGTGCAAGCGGGCTACAACCATGTGATAGGTATTGAGACATACATATTCACTGTTGACCTGGCAGCACTGTGATAAATTGGAACCCACCCATCCAAGTGCCACCAACTGCTCGCCGGCCCTTCATCTCCTAGCCATTAAAGCAAATGGGCAATTTGCAGACTGGCAAGCTCAGCAGCAGGAATCACTGACCACTGACTCCTTTAGATCCTCCATCATGCACCATGAGATCTCATCTCTTGTAATTTGTAGATCATACTCAGGTTCTAGCCATCTGCACTCTGATGCAGAATAGTCACTGGAACCAATCTTCGGCCAATACTTCTCATTCTACATCCTGTCAAACTTTACAGGTGACTCAAATGCTGTGCACAGGGTCACCAAAAATAGATTCACAATGAGGATTGAGATCTACTTACTACAGTAACACTATAATGACATGTGGGTTATCTTTGAATCATGGTCACATTGTCCATATTTGTACCAGAGCAACAGATGCACAGTCTACAATTTGCCACCTGCTTGGCTCATGTTCAGAGATGTTGCCACTGTTCAATAATTTCCATGAAGCCCTGTGGTTCCTTGCTTTACTCCCAAAGCCTGGGGGAAAATATTGAAAATTGGATGCATTTCTTTGCATCTCAAATATACTTTTGGGCTCTGTCTCCATGACCATTGGGTGGATGGGATGTGGCAGAGCAAGAATGGATGGATTACAGATAAATCTCGGTGGTTTATCATATTTTGAAAGCTTTTGCATTTTGAGGTGATATGTCCACTAGGTGATTTGAGAGTCTAGTTGCTTCCTCAGATATGCAGCTTTAAAATTTTGGGGGCCTGATATGTTCAGCAGCGGATCAGAGAATATTTACAATTTCAGGGCCTGAAATATAATTCTTCAGTGATACTTCTTCCCAAAATATAAGCCCCTTCAAAACAAAAGGGCACTTTGCCAAACCACCTTCTTAGGCGGTCCCTTGAATTGAGGATGACTTGCTTCCACGCCAAAAAGGGATGAGTTCACAGGATGTAGAGAGAGAGAGAGAGAGAGAGAGATCATCCTGACAAAGCATGAAAAAGCTAAAATAGCCACCCCACATTTTCATTGCATCATGGAACAGGGAAATGCCAATAACAATGTGGGTTAGGTAACATGCTGCTCAAAGACAGCACTGAAAGCTGAGTGCTTAACTACATGATATAGGAATTTGATTTCTGTTCTGCATTCTGTGCAAAGTGGTATTGCGTTTATAGTGAATTATATTACCTATGTGAAGAAAATGAATTCTCAAAATAATCTATTACTGGAAGCAAAATAAAATTAAAATGTTTTCTTTTTGCACAATGGTTTGATACTTTGACTTTACCAAACCATACAAATGATAATCTCCCAAACAAGTTCAACACAAAAATACATTAGTGGTTGGCCTGAGGCATACAGCACAGTAAGCTACTCAAAAGCTGGTTATCATGTTTGTTTGAACATTAGCATGAATGTAGATAAACAGGTTCTAAGACGACCCACTCTTCTGCAACAAGGTCAGTAGCAGAACTAGATAACCAGTATGTTTTTTTTTTAAATGAACCAGTAATAGTTCATGTTTATTTGCTATCCCAACCCATAGAAATTAAAAGATAGAACCAGTAACAATTTATAGCTTCATTAATATCACTGATGCAGTTAAATATTAAGGCAAGCAATATACTATTTTATTGCAAATAAGTATAGAAGGTGGCGATTTTATTCTGCAAAACAATTTATCGACATAGAAAATGAAACTCAAGTGATACGTGTGCTAACATGCCACATTGTCACTTGAGGAAGGACATTCTTGCTACTGAGGGAGTGCAGCGAACGTTCACCAGATTGATGGGACTGACATCAAGAAAGACTGGATCAACTGGGCTTGTATTCACTGGAGTTCAGAAGAAACATTTAAAATTCTGACTGGTTTAGACAGGTTAGATGCAAGAAGAATGTTCCCAATGTTGGGGAAGTCCAGAACCAGGGGTCACAGTCCAAGGATAAGGGGCAAGCCATTTAGGACAGAGATGAGGAGAAACTTCTTCACCCAGAGAGTGGTGAACCTGTGGAATTCTCTACCAAAGTTGTTGAGGGCAATTCACTAAATATATTCAAAAAGGAGTTCGATATAGTCCTTACTACTAGGGGGATCAAGGGGTATGACGAGAAAGCAGGAATGGGGTACTGAAGTTGCCATTAACTCATTGAATGGCGGTGCAGGCTCGAAGGGCCGAATGGCCTACTCCTGCACCTTGTTTCTATGTAAGATATTGTATCAGAGCCCTGTACACTTATGAAACTATTGGAGTATTACTACCAGAAGGTGGTCAAATAGCATTTGGTACTGGCGTGGAGACAATATACCAATTTTAGAAGAGAATAAAAACAGGGAAAATGTAAGAGCATACAGCTCTGTATCAACTACACTATTTTCTTTCAAATGTTTTCCAAATTGTCAAAGGGGCTGCATTCAGCAACATTGTGGATTCAAAAAGAAAACAAAATTAAACTTCAGCTGTATTTTAGACTGAACATTTGAGAAGTTATGCTTTTGAAAAATTCATTCATGGGATGTGGGCGTCGCTGGTAAGGCCAGCATTTATTGCCCATCCCTAATTGTCCTGGAAGTGGTGATAGGGTGCTGCCTACTTGAGCCACTGCCGTCCTTGAGGTGAAGTACTCCCACAGTGCTGTTAGGGAGGGAGTTCCAGGATTTTGACCCAGCGACGATGAAGGAACGGCAATATATTTCCAAGTCAGGACAGTGTGTAACTTGGAGCGGAAATTGCAGGCAATGGTGTTCCAGTGCATCTGCTGCTTTTGTCCTTCTTGGTGGTAGAAGGCGCAGATTTGGAAGGTACTGTCGAAGAAGCCTTGGCAAGTTACTGCAGTGCATCTTGTAGATGGTACACACTGCAGCCACTGAGTGCCAGTGGTGGAGGGAGTGAATGTTTAACATAGAAAATAGGTGCAGGAGTAGGCCATTCGAGCCTGCACCGCCATTCAACGAGTTCATGGCTGAACATGCAACTTCAGTACCCCATTCCTGCTTTCTCGCCATCCCCTTGATCCCCCTAGTAGTAAGGACTACATCCAACTCCTTTTTGAATATATTTAGTGAATTGGCCTCAACAACTTTCTGTGGTAGAGAATTCCACAGGTTCACCACTCTCTCGGTGAAGAAGTTTCTCCTCATCTCGGTCCTAAATGGCTTACCCCTTATCCTTAGACTGTGACCCTTGGTTCTGGACTTCCCCAACATTGGGAACATTCTTTCTGCATCTAACCTGTCTAAACCCATCAGAATTTTAAACGCTTCTATGAGATCTCCTCTCATTCTTCTGAACTCCAGTGAATACAAGCCCAGTTGACCCAGTCTTTCTTGATATGTCAGTCCCGCCATCCCGGGAATCAGTCTGGTGAACCTTCACTGCACTCCCTCAATAGCAAGAATGTCCTTCCTCAAGTTAGGAGACCAAAACTGTACACAATACCTCAGGTGTGGCCTCACCAAGGCCCTGTACAACTGTAGTAACACCTCCCTGCCCCTGTACTCAAATCCCCTCGCTATGAAGGCCAACATGCCATTTGCTTTCATAGAAACATAGAAAATAGAAACATAGAAACATAGAAAATAGGTGCAGGAGCAGGCCATTCAGCCCTTCTAGCCTGCACCGCCATTCAATGAGTTCATGCTGAACATGAAACTTCAGTACCCCCTTCCTGCTTTCTCGCCATAACCCTTGATCCCCCGAGTAGTAAGGACTTCATCTAACTCCCTTTTGAATATATTTAGTGAATTGGCCTCAACTACTTTCTGTGGTAGAGAATTCCACAGGTTCACCACTCTCTGGGTGAAGAAGTTTCTCCTCATCTCGGTCCTAAATGGCTTACCCCTTATCCTCAGACTGTGACCCCTGGTTCTGGACTTCCCCAACATTGGGAACATTCTTTCTGCATCTAACCTGTCTAAACCCGTCAGAATTTTAAACGTTTCTATGAGGTCCCCTCTCATTCTTCTGAACTCCAGTGAATACAATCCCAATTGATCCAATCTTTCTTGATAGGTCAGTCCCGCCATCCCGGGAATCAGTCTGGTGAACCTTCGCTGCACTCCCTCAATAGCAAGAATGTCCTTCCTCAAGTTAGGAGACCAAAACTGTACACAATACTCCAGGTGTGGCCTCACCAAGGCCCTGTACAACTGTAGCAACACCTCCCTGCCCCTGTATTCAAATCCCCTCGCTATGAAGGCCAACATGCCATTTGCTTTCTTAACCGCCTGCTGTACCTGCATGCCAACCTTCAATGACTGATGTACCATGACACCCAGGTCTCGTTGCACCTTCCCTTTTCCTAATCTGTCACCATTCAGATAATAGTCTGTCTCTCTGTTTTTACCACCAAAGTGGATAACCTCACATTTATCCACATTATACTTCATCTGCCATGCATTTGCCCACTCACCTAACCTATCCAAGTCACTCTGCAGCCTAATAGCATCCTCCTCGCAGCTCACACTGCCACCCAACTTAGTATCATCCGCAAATTTGGAGATACTGCATTTAATCCCCTCGTCTAAATCATTAATGTACAATGTAAACAGCTGGGGCCCCAGCACAGAACCTTGCGGCACTCCACTAGTCACTGCCTGCCATTCTGAAAAGTACCCGTTTACTCCTACTCTTTGCTTCCTGTCTGACAACCAGTTCTCAATCCACGTCAGCACACTACCCCCAATCCCATGTGCTTTAACTTTGCACATTAATCTCTTGTGTGGGACCTTGTCGAAAGCCTTCTGAAAGTCCAAATATACCACATCAACTGGTTCTCCCTTGTCCACTTTACTGGAAACATCCTCAAAAAATTCCAGAAGATTTGTCAAGCATGATTTCCCTTTCACAAATCCATGCTGACTTGGACCTATCATGTCACCATTTTCCAGATGCACTGCTATGACATCCTTAATAATTGATTCCATCACTTTACCCACTACTGAGGTCAGGCTGACCGGTCTATAATTCCCTGTTTTCTCTCTCCCTCCTTTTTTAAAAAGTGGGGTTACATTGGCTACCCTCCACTCCATAGGAACTGATCCAGAGTCAATGGAATGTTGGAAAATGACTGTCAATGCATCCGCTATTTCCAAGGCCACCTCCTTAAGTACTCTAGGATGCAGTCCATCAGGCCCTGGGGATTTATCGGCCTTCAATCCCATCAATTTCCCCAACACAATTTCCCGACTAATAAAGATTTCCCTCAGTTCCTCTTCCTTACTAGACCCTCTGACCCCTTTTATATCCGGAAGGTTGTTTGTATCCTCCTTAGTGAATACTGAACCAAAGTACTTGTTCAATTGATCCGCCATTTCTTTGCTCCCCGTTATGACTTCCCCTGATTCTGACTGCAGGGGACCTACGTTTGTCTTCACCAACCTTTTTCTCTTTACATACCTATAGAAACTTTTGCAATCCGCCTTAATGTTCCCTGCAAGCTTCTTCTCGTACTCCATTTTCCCTGTCCTAATCAAACCCTTTGTCCTCCTCTGCTGAGTTCTAAATTTCTCCCAGTCCCCAGGTTCGCTGCTATTTCTGGCCAATTTGTATGCCACTTCCTTGGCTTTAATACTATCCCTGATTTCCCTAGATAGCCACGGTTGAGCCACCTTCCCCTTTTTATTTTTACGCCAGACAGGAATGTACAATTGTTGTACTTCATCCATGCGGTCTCTAAATGTCTGCCATTGCCCATCCACAGTCAACCCCCTAAGTATCATTTGCCAATCTATCCTAGCCAATTCACGCCTCATACCTTCAAAGTTACCCTTCTTTAAGTTCTGGACCATGGTCTCTGAAATTACTGTTTCATTCTCCATCCTAATGCAGAATTCCACCATATTATGGTCACTCTTCCCCAAGGGGCCTCGCACAATGAGATTGCTAATTAATCCTCTCTCATTACACAACACCCAGTCTAAGATGGCCTCCCCCCTAGTTGGTTCCTCAACATATTGGTCTAGAAAACCATCCCTTATGCACTCCAGGAAATCCTCCTCCACCGTATTGCTTCCAGTTTGGCTAGCCCAATCTATGTGCATATTAAAGTCACCCATTATAACT
The DNA here is from genome assembly GCF_044704955.1 of Pristiophorus japonicus. NCBI lineage: Eukaryota > Metazoa > Chordata > Chondrichthyes > Pristiophoridae > Pristiophorus > Pristiophorus japonicus. The sequence goes on from NC_091979.1 coordinate 116,845,941, forward strand.
GCTGCACCTTTATTGCATGCACCCCTAATTTCCTGTTTGATGCCCTCCCCAACATCCCTATTACTGTTTGGAGGTCTGTACACAACTCCTACTAACGTTTTTTGCCCTTTGGTGTTCTGCAGCTCTATCCATATAGATTCCACATCATCCAAGCTAATGTCTTTCCTAACTATTGCATTAATCCTCTCTCATTCCTCTCTCTTAACCGCCTGCTGTACCTGCATGCCAACCTTCAATGACTGATGTACCATGACACCCAGGTCTCGTTGCACCTCCCCTTTTCCTAATCTGTCACCATTCAGATCATAGTCTGTCTCTCTGTTTTTACCACCAAAGTGGATAACCTCACATTTATCCACATTATACTTCATCTGCCATGCATTTGCCCACTCATCTAACCTATCCAAGTCACTCTGCAGCCTCATAGCATCCTCCTCGCAGCTCACACTGCCACCCAACTTAGCGTCATCCGCAAATTTGGAGATACTACATTTAATCCCCTCGTCCAAATCATTAATGTACAATGTAAACAGCTGGGGCCCCAGCACAGAACCTTGCGGTACACCACTAGTCACTGCCTGCCATTCTGAAAAGTACCCATTTACTCCTACTCTTTGCTTCCTGTCTGCCAACCAGTTCTCAATCCACGTCAGCACACTACCCCCAATCCCATGTGTTTTAACTTTGTACATTAATCTCTTGTCGAAAGCCTTCTGAAAGTCCAAATACACCACATCAACTGGCTCTCCTTGTCCACTCTACTGGAAACATCCTCAAAAAGGTCGTGGATGAGTTGCCAATCAAGCGGCCTGCTTTGTCCTAGATGGTGTCAAAGCTTCTTGAGTGTTGTTGGAGCTGCACTCATCCAGGCAAGTGGTGAGTATTCCATTACACTCCTGACTTGTGCCTTGTAAATGGTGGGATGGCTTTGGAGAGTCAGGAGGCGAGACACTCGCCACAGAATACCGAGCCTCTGACCTGCTCTTGTGGCCACAGTATTTATGTGGCTGGTCCAATTAAGTTTCTGGTCAATGGTGACCCCCAGGATATTGATGGTGGGATATTCGGCAGTAGTAATACCGTTGAATGTCAAGGGGAAGGGGCGAGACTCTCGCTTGTTGGAGATAGTCATTGCCTGACACGAATGTTACTTGCCACTTATCAGCCCAAGCCTAAATGTCATCCAAGTCTTGCTGTATGCAGGTATGGACTGCTTTATTATCTAAGGAATTGCAAATGGAACTGAACACTGTGCAATCATCAGCGAACATCCCCACTTCTGAACGCATGATGGCGGGAAGGTCATTGATGAAGCAGCTAAAGATGGTTGGGCCTAGGACACTGCCCTAAGGAACTCCTGCAGCAATGTCCTAGGACCAAGATGATTGGCCTCCAACAACCACAACCATCTTCCTTTGTGCTAGTTATGACTCCAGCAATTTTACTAGGGCTCCTTGATGCCATTCTCGGTCAAATGCTGCCTTGATGTCAAGGGCAGTCACTCTCACATCACTTCTGGAATTCAGCACTTTTTTCCATGTTTGGACCAAAGCTGTAATGCGGTCCGGAGCAGAGTGGTCCTAGTGAAACCCAAACTGAGTATCAGTGAGAAGGTGGTTGGTGAATAAGTACCACTTGATAGCACTGTCAACAATACATTCCATCACTCTACTGATGATTGAGAGTAGACTGATGGGGCAGTAATTGGCCAGATTGGATTTGTCCTGCTTTTTGTGGACAGGAACTTCTGCCCTAACTGCACTATGGGAGTACCTTCACCACAGACTGCAGCAGTCAAGAAGGTGGCTCAGCACCACATTCTCAAAGACAATAATTACTTGCCTTGCCAGCGATGCCCACATCCCATGAATGAATAAAAATAAATAAAGTAACAGTTTAAACTTAGAACTAATGTACTACTAAAATTGAATACTAAAACATTTGAGTTAAATGAAATTTCTTATAATAGACTTACCTATAGGATATCCCAAAGCAAAATCATTGCTCTGTGTAGCAAAAATCGGGAAGAGTCCAGCTTTGCCAAATCGGCTATCTGGACTTGCTATCAGGAGAGTCAGGCTGCAGACAATGATGAAAACTGCAACTTTAGCCACAAGAATACTACAAAGAAAACTCCAGTTTATGTGAGCCAAGTCTAAAATCACCATGTTCTTAAAAAGGAGGCCAGGAAGTGCAAACTTTGAGACAAAACTTCCTAAACCTTTGGCCTGCGTAGAAGTAATGATGTTCGCTCGTCCAGCAACATATCCACAAAGAATAATGCCAAAACACTCTAAAAGAGCTGGGAAAAGCTTATCAATAGACATTGAAGGAACAAAGCTCGCAGAGGAATTTGTGGCAATATCCAAACTTGCCATGCTGTTAATTTCCAGGCTTTTTTTTTGCAGAAGAGTTTGAATGGTTGAAACGAGTCAATGATATAATTCATATATCAAGTAAAGGTGCTCATTGGGTGCTGAAAAAAAAGAAAACATCAATAACGATTTGAACAGATTTGCATTAATAAACAAATAAGTAATTACCATTTTTTTTGTAACTGCCTCCTCTCCCTAAAGATGTTTATTCATTGCTGGGGTATGATTCAATGCCTCCTAGTACCCCATTCAAGAGGTCATGCCCATTATTCTAGTGTGAGCCTTGGTAGGGAGTGTCAACAGGTTAATTTGATATATTTTAGCTTGGCTCCAAAAACTATGGTTTGTTTTTGTAAGTTATACAGTTGAGAAATTAATAATGCTAAGGTAGACATTCTGCACCTGTCATTTATGCTTACTCATCAGTGTTCTGATGTAGGGTTTCTACCAAAATGTTAATATTTTCTCTTTCCAGAAGTTGTTAATTTGCTTTCCGTTTAACACTCTGTTTTTATTTCAGATCTACATTTTTTCCTTTTATAATCTATATACTTATTCAGCCATGGCTGAAATGTCTTTACTGAAGGCCTTGGAAGAACTTTTATGTTAATAGAATATCAATGCAACAGCATGATATTTCAGGCAGCTAGCACAGGCGCGACATGCCGAATAGCCTCCTTCTGTGCTGTAAAATTTAAATGATTCTATGATTTCACAGAGGACAGAAAACTTGCCTCCTTCAACTAGCCCAATGGGCCACCAACAGCATACAGGGCATTGAAAAAGTAGTGAGTTGTGCTTAAAGGTTCTAGATGTTTACTGGCATACCAATCCGCTAGAGCTTCCCCAACAAAGTAAAAGTACCTATTACATTTGATATGTCCTTACTATACAGTATAACTGCACACGAGGCCCATAATTGAGACGGTCACTCTGTGACCAGTTACCTTTATTACCAAGACCTCAAGTGATGAAGGTGGGTGGAGCTTCCCCTTTTATACCGGAAAGTCCAGGTTAGGAGTGTCTCCCACAAGTTCACCCCCTTGTGGTCAATGTTCTCGAGGTGTACAACTTAGGTCAGCTTATACATGGGTTACAATGACAATTGAATACATGACATCACCTCCCCCCCAAAGTCTTATTGGGATCACAGGTTAAGTCCCTCTGGTGGTTTACGCTCCCTTGTAGAGCGCCTGAGTTGGGGCTCCAGTTCTTGGGCACTAGCCTGAGTGTCTGCTGTTTGCAGCGCCTCAGGCCTGTCCACAGTGACTGGACTCTCCTCCACTTGGTTCCGGTGTTCGGTCACCTGTGGTGGAGTAAACTCTACATATGGGGTTACTGAACCTCCTTTTAGTGTGATCCACCTGCTTGTGGCAGATTTGTCCACTGGCAAGTTTAACTACCAAAACCCTATTCCCCTCTTTGGCAATCACAGTGCCTGCAAGCCATTTGGGCCCTGCAGCGTAATTAAGGACAAAAACAGGGTCATTGACATCAATACATCGCGCCCTCGCATTCCTGTCATGGTAGTCACATTGTGACTGACGCCTGCTCTCAACAATTTCTTTCATAGTGGGGTGTATAAGGGATAACCTGGTTTTGAGCGTCCTTTTCATTAGCAGCTCTGCGGGTGGAACCCCTGTGAGCGAGTGTGGTCGAGATTTATTGGCCAACAGGAGGCGTGATAAGCGGCTTTGTAGGGAACCCCCTTGGATTCTGAGCATCCCCTTGGATTCTCTGCACTGCCCGTAGACTTTCTACCGTGGCAGAGGATGTGCTTGAATTTAAAATGGCACACTCAATCCATTTGGAGTAGGCGTCTACTACAACCAAAAACATTTTTCCCATTAAAGGATCTGCGTAGTCCACATGGATGCGTGACCATGGCTTGGCGGGCCAGGACCAGGGGCTAAGGGGGGCTTCCCTGGGTGCGTTGCCCAGCTGAGCACACGTGTTGCACCTGCGAACACAAAGTTCCAGGTCTGCATCTATCCCTGGCCACAAAACGTGTGAGCTGGCAATTACCTTCCTCATGACAATGCCCAGGTGCTCATTGTGAAGTTCTCTGATAAACACCTCTCTGCCCCTCTGGGGCATAACTACTCGGTTTCCCCACAGTAGGCAATCGGCCTGAATCGAGTTCATCCTTGCACCTATGAAATGGTTTAAATTCCTCATTTAAAATACGTGGCTGCCTAGTCCCCATTCAGGACACATTTCTTAACTAAAGACAGTAGCGGGTCTTTATTTGTCCAGACTTTAATCTGATAAGCTCACCTGTGACAGCCTTCGCTTTCGAAAGCTTCAACAGCCATGACCATCTCGGCATCATGCTCAGTTGCCCCCTCAGTGATGGCTAGTGAGAGCCTGCTGAGTACATTGGCACAGTTTTCTGTGCCCGGTCTGTGCCAAATTGTGTAATCATAGGCGGCTAACGTAAGTGCCCACCTCTATGCGGGCCGATACATTCGCATTTATGGCCTTGTTGTCGGCCAAAAGGGACGTTAGGGGTTTGTGATCTGTCTCCAGCTCAAATTTCCTGCCAAACAGGTACTGGTGCATTTTTTTTTACTGCATATACACATGCTAGCGCTTCCTTTTCTACCATCCCGTAGCCCCTTTCTGCCTGAGACAGACTTCTGGCGGCATAAGCTACCGGCTGTAACTGACCATTGGCATTCATATGTTGCAACACACACCAGACCCCATTGAACAACACATCGCATGTTAAAACAAGTTTCTTACACGGGTCATATGACGTTAACAGTTTGTTGGAGCATAACAAGTTGCATGCTCTATCAAAAGTCCTTTGCCCTTTCCTGGCTGTCCACCCAGACCCAATCACGACCTTTGCATAGCAGCACATGTAGCAGCTTTAACAGCATGCTCAATTTGGGAAGAAAGTTACCAAAATAGTTCAGGAGCCCCAGGAACGAACGCAGCTCCGTCATGTTATGGGGTCTGGGTGCTCTCTGGATCGCTTCCATTTTGGTCACAGTAGGTCTGATCCAGTCTGCTGCTACCCTCCTCCCCAGGAATTCTACCTCTGAAGCCAAGAAGACGCACTTCGCCTTTTTCAGTCGCAGACCTACCCGGTCCAGTCTGCGTAGCACCTCCTCCAGGTTGTGGAGGTGTTCTTCAGTATCGCGACCCGTGATGAGGATGTCGTCTTGAAAAACCACTGTCCTTGGAATCGACTTGGAGGCTTTCCATATTTCGCTGAAAGATCGCGGCAGCTGAACAAATCCCGAATAGACATCTGTTATACTCAAACAACCCCTCGTGTGTCGTGATGGTGGTCAGCTTCTTCGACTCACTCGCCAGCTCCTGGGTCATGTAAGCTGAGGTCACGTCCAATTTTGAAAAAAGTTTGCCATTGGATAGCGTCGCAACGAGATCCTCCGCTCTCTGTAGCGGGTACTGGTCTTGGAGCGACACCCGATTGATGGTGGCCTTGTAATCACCACATATCCTGACCGACCCATCCGCCTCGAGCACCGGCACGATCGGGCTCGCTCAGTCACTGAATTCGACTGGCGAGAGGATGCCTTCCCTCAGCAGGTGGTCCAATTCGCATTCTATTTTTTCCTGCATCACGTACGGCACCGCTCTGGCCTTGTGGTGTACTGGTCTGGCGTCCGGGTTTATGTGAATCACTACCTTGGCCCCCATGAAAGTTCCACTGCCAGGTTGAAATAATGAGTCAAATTTGTCCAGGACCTATGAGCATGATACTCGCTCCACAGCAGAAATTGCATTGACATCGCCCCATTTCCAGTTCATGACAGCAAGCCAACTCCTCCTCAGTAGTGCGGGACCCTTCCACCGGGACAATCAAGTGTGGCAATCTGTTCTTCGAATCTTTGTGGGTCATGACTACCGTGGCGCTGCCGAGCACCGGAATGATCTCCTTTGTATATGTCCGTAGCTGTGCGTCAATCAGCAATAATTTTGGCCTCCTGGCCTTGGACACCCCCAACCTTTCGAACTGTTTGATACTCATCAGGGACTGGCTGGCCCCCGTGTCTAGCTTCATTAATACTGGGATGCCATTGAGGAGCACTATCATTATTATCGGTGGCGTCCTGGTATATGTACTCCACATGAACTCGCTGAACTTTAGCTTCCAGCGATTTCCCCCAGTATTCATTCGGCCTCGTAGGGCTTACATCGGGCCAGTCTTCCTCGTACATCAACCTGGCTGCAGGCTTCCTGCACATACGCACCAAGTGACTGCTGACGTTGCAGTTTCTGCAGGTATATTGCTGATACCTGCAAGCTCTGGCTGGGTGTTTGCCTCCACACCTCCAGCATGAGCTGGAGGCCCCGTTGTTGAAAACAAAAGGTCCATTACCAGTCGATCGTCTCTGACTGTCTCTGTAACTGTCCTTAAGCGCACCATTAACAGGTGTTGATGACCCCATTACTGGCCACATTGTCCATTGCGATGGCATGAATCGCCATTCAGCTAACCATCGTCTCTGTTGAATTCCCCCTTTGGGTTCGACTACATGCTAGGGCATGTCCGATTGCCCTTGTCTGCCTAGAGAACTGTGTGCCGCATTAACAATGTTGACTCCCTGGTCGTTTGCCACATTTGAGCCAAGATTTTTGTCATACATCATTCTGGTCTCTTCCTCCAGAGATAAATGTCTGGGCTATCAGAGCTGTTGCTTTCAAGGACAAGTCTTTGGTCTCAGTTTCCTGAAAGCCCCAGCGTGCCCGATGCCCTCAATAAAAAAAAGTCTCGCAGCATCTCCGCTCTGCATGCATCTGGGAACTTACATAGGCTCGCCAGTCGCCGGCGATCTACCATGAAGTCTGGAACGCTTTGCCCTTCTTGCCGCCGGTGCGTGTAAAACCAGTGTCTTGCTATGTGCATGCTGCTCGCCGGTTTAAGGTGTTCCCCGATCAACTTACTGAGCTCTTCGAATGTCTTGTCCGCCGGCTTCTCTGGCGTTAGAAGGTCCTTCATCAGGGAGTACATTCTGGATCCACAAACCGTCAGGAGATGAGCCCTGCATTTGTCGGCCGAATCCTGTCCCAACCATTCCTTAGTGACAAAACTTTGCGGTAGCCTCTCAATAAAGTCGTCCCAATCTTCAACACAGTACCTCTCCTGTGCTGCTAGTGGCCATGCTAGCATGGTTTAAATCCCAGTTTCTCATCGCCAATGATAGGTCCTTACTATTCAGTGTAAATGCACACGAGGCCCATACTTCAGAGAAGGTCACTCTGTGACCAGTTACCTTTATTACCAAGACCTCAAGTGATGAAGGTGGGTGGAGCTTCCCCTTTTATACCTGAAAGTCCAGGTTAAGAGTGTCTCCCACAAGTTCACCACTTGTGGTCAATGTTCTCAAGGTGTACAACTTGGGTCAGCTTATACATGGGTTACAATGAAAGTTGAATACATAACAACGATTAATGTACACACAAGAGATTAATGTGCAAAGTTAAAGCATATGGGATTGGGGGTAGTGTGCTGACATGGATTGAGAACTGGATGTCAGACAGGAAGCAAAGAGTAGGAGTAAATGGGTACTTTTCAGAATGGCAGGCAGTGACTAGTGGGGTACTGCAAGGTTCTGTGCTGGGGCCCCAGCTGTTTATATTGTACATTAATGATTTGGACGAGGGGATTAAATGTAGTATCTCCAAATTTGCAGATGACACTAAGTTGGGTGGCAGTGTGAGCTGCGAGGAGGATGCTATGAGGCTGCAGAGTGACTTGGATAGGTTAGGTGAGTGGACAAATGCATGGCAGATGAAGTGTAATGTGGATAAATGTGAGGTTATCCACTTTGGTGGTAAAAACAGAGACAGACTATTATCTGAATGGTGACAGATTAGGAAAAGGGGAGGTGCAACGAGATCTGGGTGTCATGGTAAGTCAGTCATTGAAGGTTAGCATGCAGGTACAGCCAGCGGTTAAGAAAGCAAATGGCATGTTGGCCTTCATAGCGAGAGGATTTGAGTACAGGGGCAGGGAGGTATTGCTACAGTTATACAGGGCCTTGGTGAGGCCACACCTGGAGTATTATGTACAGTTTTGGTCTCCTAACTTGAGGAAGGACATTCTTGCTATTGAGGGAGTGCAGCGAAGGTTCACCAGACTGATTCCCGGGATGGCGGGACTGACCTATCAAGAAAGACTGGATCAACTGGGCTTGTATTCACTGGAGTTCAGAAGAATGAGAGGGGATCTCATAGAAACGTTTAAAATTCTGACGGGTTTAGACAGGTTAGATGCAGGAAGAATGTTCCCAATGTTGGGGAAGTCCAGAACCAGGGGTCAGAGTCTAAGGATAAGGGGTAAGCCATTTAGGACTGAGATGAGGAGAAACTTCTTCACCCAGAGTGGTGAACCTGTGGAATTCTCTACCAGAGTTGTTGAGGCCAATTCACTAAATATATTCAAAAAAGGAGTTAGATATAGTCCTTACTACTAGGGGGATCAAGGGGTATGGCGAGAAAGCAGGAATGGGGTACTGAGGTTGCATGTTCTGCCATGAACTCATTGAATGGCAGTGCAGGCTCGAAGGGCCGAATGGCCTACTCCTGCACCTATTTTCTATGTTTCTATGTTAAGACTCCAAATCTTGTTTATACCCATTTGAGAATACTGAACTGCGTTCCATTTACATGGAGAATTGCAATGCCTTCAGTGTATACACACTACACAGTGTTTATGGTTTCAACTGCTTTACTGATCAAAATATTTTGCATTCGGCTCCTAATCCTGCTTTTATATTTGTTTACATTAAATTTAATGGCTAAAGCAAAGGAAGGAATTAACAAGTGATTATTGCCAACAGCAAGAAGCATTGTTTTACACAAGGATACAAAGAAGTTTCATTGGACAGAAGTGAGCCAGCAAAAACAGTCACTATCTGGGCTAATCACGTCACAGGTCTCTGTGTTAACATAAATCAGAATTAGTGCACAATTGCTTGAAGTTACTTTTAACTATAGGTAATGAAGGAGAACAGTGGTTGCAGAGTGAAAGACTGTCTTGCCTACAGCAACTGGTGTAGAAGCTACAACAAAAGCAAAATACTGCGGATGCTGGAATCTGAAATAAAAACAGAAAATGCTGGAAATCTAAGCAGGTTAGGCAGCATCTGTGGAGAGAAACAGAGGTAACGTTTCAGATCTGTGACCTGCTGAGATTTCCAGCATTTTCTGTTTTTATTATTGTTGGGACAGTTGATTTTCTATTTCAAAACAGATGTTTAAAATGGGGCTGCAGAAGATGGCTTCAGATGAAGGACTTCAGCACATTTGATCCCATCGTTGCAGAATACCAACACCACCATCTCTTCATTGCAGCATCGAATCGTTTCTTAAATGAATCCAGGATCCTGGCCTCAATCACCCTTCCTAGCTACCCGTGCCAATTGTGTACAGATACATTTCCTGACATTTGTTCTAAATTTGCCCTCAAGAACTCTAAATCTGTACCCTCCTATCCTTCTCCCCTGGCTTATCTGAAAGTATTTGCCTGTAATCTGCAGTCAGCGGACAAACAAAGGCGCTCGCAGCTGGCTTCGAAGAAAGCTGCCCACAGCGATCTCTGTGGCAAGAAAAGCTTTTTGACGTGAAATGGGGAAGTGCTCTGAACTGGGGATTCCTAGCGAAGAGTTGGTGTGACGTTGACAAGCTGTCTAAGCAGCCAATCATATTGTAGAAATCTTACATACAGCAAACTAGGAAATGAAAAGCAGCTTTTATCCAGACTTTTAAAAAAAATGTTAGAGAGAGCGAAATAAAGATTGGGACTTTCACACAAGGATAAGGTAGAAGCTGAACTAAAATAAATTTTATAAAAATTTAAAGTTAACATTTTTATTATAATATAGAAATTTGACACTCCACAAATATAATAGTTTTTCAGGGCCAGAACATTTGTTTAGCAGCCAATACACTGTTAAAACCTCAGTTACATCGATTCCAACAAGGCTCTACAGTTAAAGAGGTATTTATCAGCAATATTAGCACGGAAAAGCCCAAGATTTCGTCAGTATCAGTTCATTTGCTGATTGACGGCCTGTGCTTGGGGTAGAGTGTGGGGCAGGGGCGGGCGGCATTCACAGCGCAGCCAATGTCAGAGCAGTGAATGACTGACCGCGACTTTACAATTTCCATGTTTAGATGCTAAATCTTGAAGTTGCAGTCAGTTTCAGAGGGGTAATGACAGAGCGCCCACCACAAATTTCAAGCCATTGTTTTGGGTTTACTGTCTCTATCCTAGTGCATACCACTATAAAGTCACCCCTGAGGTGTCCCTTTGAAAAACCCTAGCTTATTAATTCATTTCTTACAGCTTTTCCTTCAAGCACCAGGGATCTGCCTCATTGAACACAAGAACATAAGAAAAAGGAGCAGGAGTAGCCCATATGGCCCCTTGAGCCTGCTCCGCCATTTAACACGATCATGGCTGATCCAATCATGGACTCTGGTCCATTTCCCTGCCCGCTCCCCATAACCCCTTATTCCCTTATCGGTTAAGAAAGTGTCAATCTCGGTCTTAAATTTATTCAATGACCCAGCTTCCACAGCTCCACAGATTTACAACCTCATCTCAATTTTAAATGGGCGGCCCCTTATTCTAAGATTATGCCCCCTCGTTCTAGTCTCCCCGATCAATGGAAACATCTTCTTTGCACCCACCTTGTCAAGCCCCCTCATAATCTTATACATTTTGATAAGATCACCTCTCATTCTTCTGAATTCCAATGAGTAGAGGCCCAACCTCCTCAACCTTTCCTCATCAGTCAACTCCCTCATCTCCAGAATCAACCTGGTGAATCTTCTCTGAACTGCCTCCAAAGCAAGTATATCCTTTCGTAAATACGGAAACCAAAACTGCACGCAGTATTCCAGGTGTGGCCTCACCAATACCCTATATAACTGTAGCAAGACTTCCCTGCTTTTATGCTGCATCCCCTTTGCAATAAAGGCCAAGATTCCATTGGCCTTTCTGATCACTTGCTGTACCTGCATACTAACCTTGTGTTTCATGCACACGTATCCACAGGTCCCGCTGTACTGCAGCACCTTGCAATCTTTCTCCATTTAAATAATAATTTGCTCGTTGATTTTTTTTTCTGCCAAAGTGCATTAACCTCACACTTTCCAACATCATACTCCATCTAGAGGCTCCAGAGTATGAGAAATGGTCCACATTGTCCAGGGCTGCACCGTGGATCTTGATGACTGGGTGGCAATGCTGTGCGGCGGGGACAGGTTGATGGAGGACCTTTGTCTTACGGATGTTTAGTGCAAGGCCTATGCTTTCGTATGCCTCCGCAAGATCCTGCAGATCCCCGAAGGCAGATGCACCAATGTTAGCATCCTCGACCGGGCCAACATCCCCAGCATTGAAGCACTGACCACACTTGATCAGCTCTGCTGGGCAGGCCACATTGGGAGTCTCATGACTGGCATGCGAACAAAGAAAGCACTCTATTCGTAGGTCCTTCATGGCAAACGAGCCAAAGGTGGGCAGAGGAAACATTAAAAGGACACCCTCAAAGCCTCCCTGATAAAGTGCAACATCTCCACTGAGACCTGGGAGTCCCTGGCCAAAGACCACCCTAAGTGGAGGAAGTGCATCCGGGAGGGCGCTGAGCACCTAGAGTCTCATCGCTGAGAGCATGCAAAGATCAAGTGCAGGCAGCGGAAGGAGCGTGCGGCAAACCAGGCTTCCTGCCCACCCTTTCCCTCAACGACTATCTGTCCCACCTGTGACAGAGACGGTGGTTCTCATATTGGACTGTTCAGTCACCTAATTACCCATTTTTAGAGTGGAAGCAAGTGGATTCTGAGGGACTGCCTATGATGATGATGAATGAAGGAAGGAAGTAGAAAGTCAGTTACCAGTTTTGATCAAGGAAACATTGATACCCACTGATCTTAAACTAGAAAGGAGGCTTGTATATGATACTTATCAAAGGCCCTTTGAAGGCCTTGGTGCACAGCATCAAAAGTCTCCACAACCCCATTAATTTGGGATGTCATTATGACAAGCAATTAAATATTTTGTCTGTTGAATCTATTAATTTATTGCTGGTCTTAATACATGCACAAGGTTATGGTCAGTTATTGCTAGCAGTTTCCTATAATCTGGATAGAATTCATGTTATTGTGAATGGGGATCCATCGGATAAGGGTTTCATGATGTTAATATGCTTAAATGGTCAATCCATCAGTTAGAAGGAACTGACCCACAGGAGGCCCAGGCCCGAAGCATGACCTGTGTTTGCCTATGAATTACAGTTGATTTAATGCGGTTATGAGGAATATCATTTTTCAATGTTTTCTTTTTTCAGTATATCTACATAGGATTTTGAATGATATAGTTATGGTTGACTTTATGCCAGAAGTCAGTTAGTCTAAAGCCAACAGCGAGACAGAGCTTCAAATAACTCCATGGTAGCTCATCATGTAAAAAGTGAGCAACTTGTATGAATACTAATCATTTACCTGTTTAATGTTAAATAAATGTATTGCCCGAGTCTTGGTCTGTTGGAGTTCTGTCTTCATTAAGGAAAACACAAATAACCTTCTGGAAATACTAGGGGGCCAGGGGTCTAGCGAGAAGGAGGAACTGAAGGAAATCCTTATTAATCATGAAATTGTGTTAGGGAAATTGATGGGATTGAAGGCCCAGGGCCTGATAGTCTGTATCCCAGAGTACTTAAGGAAGTGGCCCTAGAAATAGTGGATGCATTGATGATCATTTTCCAACATTCTATAGACTCTGGATCAGTTCCTATGGATTGGAGGGTAGCTAATGTAACCCCACTTTAAAAAAAAAGAGAAAACAGGGAATTATAGACCAGTTAGCCTGACATCGCTAGTGGAGAAAATGTTGGAATCAATTATTAAAAATGTAATAGCAGCGCATTTGGAAAGCAGTGACAGGATCGGTCGAAGTCAGCATGAATATATGAAAGGGAAATCATGCTTGACAAATCTTCTAGAATTTTTTGAGGATGTAACTAGTAGAGTGGACAAGGGAGAACCAGTGGATGTAGTGTATTTGGACTTTGAAAAGGCTTTTGACAAGGTCCCACAGAGAGATTGTTGTGCAAAATTAAAGCACATGGTATTGGGGGTAATGTATTGACGTGGATAGAGAACTGGTTGGCAGACAGGAAGCAAAGAGTAGGAATAAACGGGTCCTTTTCAGAATGGCAGACAGTGACTAGTGGGGTACCGCAAGGTTCAGTGCTGGGACCCCAGCTATTTACAATATACATTAATGATTTAGACAAAGGAATTTAATGTAATATCTCCAAGTTTGCAGACGACACTAAGCTGGGTGGCAGTGTGAGCTGTGAGGAGGATGCTAAGAGTCTGCAGGGTGACTTGGACAGGTTAGGTGAGTGGGCAAATGCATAGCAGATGCAGTATAATGTAAATAAATGAGGTTATCCACTTTGGTGGCAAAAACAGGAAGGCAGATTATCTGAATGGTGACAGATTAGGAAAAGGGGAGGTGCAACGAGACCTGCGTGTTATGGTACATCAGTCATTGAAAGTTGGCATGCAGGTACTGCAGGCAGTTAAGGCGGCAAATGGCATGTTGGCCTTCATAGCTAGGAGATTTGAGTATAGGAACAAGGAGGCTTACTGAAGTTGTACAGGGCCTTGGTGAGGCCACACCTTGAATATTGTGTACAGTTTTGGTCTCCTAATCTGAGGAAGGACATTCTTGCTATTGAGGGAGTGCAGCGAAGGTTCACCAGATTAATTCCCGGGATGGCAGGACTGACATATGAAGAAAGACTGGATCGACTAGGTTTATATTCACTGGAATTCAGAAACGTAAAATTCTGACGGGATTGGACAGGTTAGATGCAGGAAGAATATTCCCGATGTTGGGGAAGTCCAGAACCAGGGGTCACAGTCTAAGGATAAGGGGTAAGCCATTTAGTACCAAGATGAGGAGAAACTTCTTCACTCAGAGAATTATGAACATGTGGAATTCTCTACCACAGAAAGTTGTTGAAGTCAGTTCGTTAGATATATTCAAAAGGGAGTTAGATATGGCCCTTACGGCTAAAGGGATCAAGGGGTATGGAGAGAAAGCAGGAATGGGGTACTGAAGTTGCATGATCAGCCATGATCATATTGAATGGTGGTGCAGGCTCGAAGGGCCGAATGGCCTACTCCTGCACCTATTTTCTAGGTTTCTATATGCACATCTGCCTACCAAAGACAGGGGCAATGGCGGTGGTAAGCACTTCCGGGCGGACGGCCAGCTTCCAACACCCCACCAGGACTTTCAGTGCTGGTTTTAGCGGGGCATGGAGCATTACCGCCCAGAAGAGGCGAACCAGTTTTCAACATCCCTGGTTGTGACATCGGCTTGATTTTTGGCTGCCGCTTGACCCTTAGTGCTACGTAGAGCATGCTGGGACCGACTGTGAAAGCGGGCTGTAGCAGCTGCAGTTGGGCAAGTAATGTCGACCTCGGGTAAGTGTGATTTAAAAAAAAAAGACAATTTATGTTGTGGTGGCGTGAGCTATTTATTGGAAATGTTTTTGGTGGTTTTTTTCCAGGTTTTGTTTTAGCCCCCCAGGCTTCTCTTACAGTGCTCCAAGGCCGGCTGTTTCGCTTGCTCAGCCGGCCTAGCACCCTAAGAGGTGTGTAATGCCTCCCTTAGCACTCCGCCCCACACTCAGGGCCTAGCTGTTGAATTTTGCTAACTGAGGCGCGTACTGTTTCTGGGCGAAAACTTTACTGCCCCGCCGCCATTACGACCCCAAAATGAACAGGACCAAAAATCCAGCGCAAGGAATTTATGTGGCAGCACTTGATATTTTCTAGTGAGCCAAAATATAGCATCAAAGGGTTCAATATTCGGCTCCTGGGTCTTGCTACATTTACTAGCTATTGCATGGATAAAGCCACATTCAGGTTTGTAGGGAAAGTAAGGATTGCTTTGTGGGAGCGATCATTGACATGGAATCAAAATAGTATATCTACTATAAAAACAAAGACAGACTACCACCTCAAAAGTCCAAAAGCAGATGTCAGTGTCATTAGAAGCACCAAAATCTTTCCAGGCGGGGAGCTTTCCTACGGTCCATCTGACGACAGGGCACCACCAACAGTAAATGCAAACAGATGCTACAGCTGGTATTGAAATTAGGTCCACCATTCTGGGCCTAGAAGTATGCATTGGAGAGTTCCCAGCCAAAGTCACAAATACAACTCTGCACTAATTACTCGTGCTAAATATTTACAGATATACAGCAATTTTAAATTGCTTTTGTGACTTGCAAGCAACTGTGCATGGGAAGTTGATCCTTTGTTACTAGATCCACCCCAAGGTACAAATTTTACAGACCCATTAGCAAGGGTTGTATGTTGGAGTTCCATTGGATACAATATAATATCTGTAATATAAAATCGGGGACAAATTTAAATTTTCTGGCTCCTTAAAATAACTCACTAAAGGCACTTATACATTTAAGTTGTGTCACTGGGAGAATGGCGTTCAAAGGGACACCCATGACCTCCATGCACCACCCTTTCCTAATTATCTGTCTGCAGTCCAATACAAGACCCATTGGAGGCCAATACTTTAAACTTGGAAGCACTATTTGCATATGTCTACAATTATTGTAACTGTGCACATCTGAACAGGGCAACAGCCATCACCACAATAAAATTAAAATGCTGTCCCACATCAAAATACTCCATTTATTGCATGTTATAAATGGCAAGAACTTGGAACTGCCACAAAGTCATTTCTGTGTATCTGCATGTAGAAAGCAAAATACAAGTATTAAAAATGCATGGAACCGAGCTGAGCTAAAAACAAAACCTTCTAATCTTACAGCAAAAGCAAATCTCACAGAAATTAGCCAGGGATTCTCTTCCTGATTGCTAATGAGTGAACCATGCTAGAAAGTACATCCATACAGACGTCTAGTGTGGACAAGATCAGGCTCTGACAGTGATGCCCTTCAACACTACCAAGACTCATACATAAAAGAATGAACCCAAGAGGTACCAGAAGGTTGCAGGTGTCATTGGATACATACCCTAGCAAAAGCCAATGCCTTCAGAAACCAAGACAAGAAAATTAGGGGATGGAGGCGTCGGAAAGTTGGGGGGGGGGGGGGGGGGGGGGTGTTGAAGAAGAGAGAAAGTGATGTGTTGCTGGAATCATAAACTTGAAAATGGTCTTTAATATATAAACCATCAATTCTGCCAAAAAATACGATTTGATATAAACCTTTATGCAATACTTATTGCCACTGGATGTTAATATTTAAAAATAAAATTGCATTAGGTAATGTATTTTTGAAAAATGCAAACAATGTCTTTATTTTTACTACAAACAATATCTAAATAATTGTTAATATCAAATCCTACTTACTGTGAACTATTTTCTCTGGTAAGCTACTTGAAGCTCAAATCTTAGTATGAACATCACCGAATTTCCTGAAAGTATCAATTACAATACATGTTAAACCATATGGATTGCATAAACTGAACCATAATGATTAGAATTGTGATAAATCCACTTAGCTATTACTTACAGTTAAAATTACCTTGAAACATTCATTTTATCAAAGGAAGACATTCAAAACTGCTTGGTTTCAGGGCTGTGAAGGAGTGGAGGCCACGTTTATATTGGAAACTGTCTATGTAAACTGTTCAGACTGCAATTTCACCCTCCTACCAGTTAAGATGCTGTAGCCCTTCAGTTCTGCCTCCATCAGCCCCTTAGCCTGTACTGCAGAGAATCAAATGTACTTCTCAGCTTCCTAAACTGGTTTAAGTTTTGCTATTTATTCCTGGCCCTTCTACCATCATTTTTCATCCTGCACAAAAGCTGCTCTCAAACTTGTGGCTTCTCTAACTCTGACTACTCTTGGCCCAACACCTGCATTTAATGACACCTCCACTAATTTTCTCCATGACAGTTCAATCAATCTTTGTCAACTTCAGATCCAATACAATTTGCCACCCACATTGGTCCCTCTGGTAAAAATTCTCTCCATATCCTAAAATTGGCAGATGGTAAACTCAAGTGCACCTGTAGTTCATCTAACCTGGGTCAATCTTCTCAAGTTGTACTGTTGCACCATCTCCTTGGGTAAAAGCACTTACTACTGGAACATCATCCTGGAGAGCAGAAACTCCAAACTGGTTTTCTCCATTTTCCATTATTAACTGCCTCTTCATAACTCTCCCAATCCATATTGCAAATATTCCCTTTCCTCCCTAGATTCCTGATAATACTGTTGCCTTACAAAAGTATGTTTCCATCTCTCGCATCATTCCTTATGTGTCCCACCAACTTGGCTGGGACCTTGTGTGCCGTTATCATGGACACCCAAGTATGTACATGTAAGGGATAGGTGTCCTTTAACTAGATCAGTTCGTCCACCTTGAAGGAGAGAAGCCTCCTTTTTTACCCCAACAGTACAGCTAGCTATATGTATAAACATTACATACAGGTCACATCCAATAAATAATTTACATTAGAAATATGCTAAATTCATAAATTTTCAAACTGGGGCCCCTGGGATCAGATTTCTGTATTTTCTTTAAAACTTACTAGCACACTATTTCTGGTGCTGTGTACTAATGGCTGCTTCCCTCTGAATCAAGATGCTATCATTTGGAGATGAGGATCCCTGGGACAGTGCCAATATTGGTAGGGTTCCCCCAGCCAATAGCTTTCAATGTCAAATATAGGTGACCTGCAGCTAAAAATATATTTTGATCCATTAAAACATTGAAGGGGTTGACTCCTTACTGGGGTTCAGTTCCATTGCAGGTGGCAGTATTGCAATTAAGTTACTGTAGGCAAATTTGATTTTGCTCATGTTATCAGAGTTGATTTTTTTTAAATTCTTAATTAATCACTAATGTTAGAGTTTCTTAGGGTTAATTAATGAATCTAAGAAAAAGTCATTAAGTACAATCTCAAACATTTCAGGCTATTATGAGAAGATCACCCATTGTAACACCCGAGGATTCGGATGTTGTTTCATTCCAGTTGCATCTAGTGGGAGCCAGCAGTAGGAGAATGGGGGTCTTAGATAATGAGAAATAGCCTGCTCTCAAAAGGTTGAATGTTCATCACAGGGTAGAAACTGAAGAGGAGGCCAGGTCACACTGGAGAAGAGGCCTGGATGCAGTAATCGCGACCATCTTTAAAAAAGGGGACAAATCCGACTGCGGCAACTACAGAGGAATCTCCTTGTTATCAGCCACTGGGAAAGTCATTGCCAGAATCCTCCTCAACTGTCTTCTCCCTGTGGCTGAGGAGCTCCTCCCGGAGTCACAGTGCGGATTTCGTCCACTACGGGGTACAATGGACAAGATTTTTACGACGCGACAGCTGCAAGAAAAATGCAGGGAACAGCACCAACCCTTGTACATGGCCGCCTTCGACCTTACAAAGGCCTTTGACATTGTCAACCGCGAGAGATTATGGAGCGTCCTCCGTTTCGGCTGCCCGCAAAAATGTGTCACACCATCCTCCACCTGCTCCACGATGACATGTAAGCCATGATCCTGACCAATGAACTCATCACAGACCCAATCCACATCCGGACCGGGGTCAAGCAGGGTTGAGTCATCGCGCCAACCCTCTTCTCGATCTTCCTCGCTGCAATGCTCCACCTCACACTCAACAAGCTCCCCGCTGGAGTGAAACTAAACTATAGAACCCAGTGGGAACCTGTTCAACCTTCGATGTCCCCAGGTCAGATCCAAGACCATCCCAACCTCTGTCGAACTACAGTACGTGGATGAAGCTTGCATCTGCGCACAGAGACTGAACTCCAAATCATAATCAACATCTTCACTGAGGGTACGAAAGCATGGGCCTTACATTAAACATCCATAAGACAAAAGTCCTCCACCAACCTGACCCCACCACACAGCAGTGCCCCTCCAGCCCTGGATAACGTGGACCACATTCCATACCTCGGGAGCTCATTATCAGCAAGGGCAGACATAGACGACGGGATTCAACACTGCTTCCAGTGCACCAGCGCAGCCTTTGGCTGCTTGAGGAAAAGTGTTCGAAGATCAGGCCCTCAAATCTGCCACTAAGCTCATGGTCTACAGGGCTGTAGTGATACTCACCCTCCTGTAAGGCTCAGAGGCCGTGGACCATATACAGTAGAAACCTCAAATCACTGGAGAAATACCACTAACGATGTCTCCACAATATCCTGAAAATTGCTATGGAGGACACACACACCAACGTTAGCATCCTCGATCAGGCCAACATCCCCAGCATCGAAGAACTGACCACACTCGACTAGCTCCGTTTGGCGGGCCACATCGTTCGCATGCCTGACATAAGAACATAAGAATTAGGAACAGGAGTAGACCATGTAGCCCCTCGAGCCTGCTCCGCCATTCAACAAGATCATGGCTGATCTGGCCGTGGACTCAGCTCCACTTACCCGCCCGCTCCCCATAACCCTCAATTCCCTTATTGGTTAAAAATCTATCTGTGATTTGAATACATTCAATGAGCTAGCCTCAACTGCTTCTTTGAGCAGAGAATTCCACAGATTCACAACCCTCTGGGAGAAGAAATTCCTTCTCAACTCGGTTTTAAATTGGCTCCCCCATATTTTGAGGCTGTGCCCCCTAGTTCTAGTCTCCCCGACCAGTGGAAACAACCTCTCTGCCTCTATCTTGTCTATCCCTTTCATTATTTTAAATGTTTCTCTAAGATCACCCCTCATCCTTCTGAACTCCAACGAGTAAAGACCCAGTCTACTCAATCTATCATCATAAGGTAACCCCCTCATCTCCGGAATCAGCCTAGTGAATCGTCTCTGTACCCCCTCCAAAGCTAGTATATCCTTCCTTAAGTAAGGTGACCAAAACTGCACGCAGTACTCCAGGTGCGGCCTCACTAATACCCTGTACAGTTGCAGCAGGACCTCCCTGCTTTTATAATCCATCCCTCTCGCAATGAAGGCCAACATTCCATTCGCCTTCCTGCACCTGCAAACGAACCTTTTTTGGGATTCATGCACAAGGAATCACGCCCGGCAACCAAATTTTAATTTGATTTTACGTTTTAAAGTTTAATTTGTTTTAATTGCCGGTGCTTTTAGTGTCCCCCTCCCCTTTTGTAGGGGGCACTTGGAAAAATGTGATTTTAGCGCCCCAAAAAAAAACCAAAAAAAAAAAAGAAAAAAAACCACAAAAAACACAAAAAAGGAAAAAAAAGGGCCTTGTAAATAAATGTTTGCTGTGTCATCCAGGGCGGGTGGCACGGTTTAATGTTTTTTTTATTTTACAGATAAACTCAAAAGAGTTTCATGCACAAGGACCCCCAGGTCCCTCTGCACCGCAGCATGTTGTAATTTCTCCCCATTCAAATAATATTCCCTTTTACTGTTTCCCCCTGTCACCCCCCGCCGCCAAGGTGGATGACCTCACATTTTTCGACATTGTATTCCAACTGCCAAACCTTAGCCCATTCGCTTAACCTATCTAAATCTATTTGCAGCCTCTGTGTCCTCTACACAACCAGCTTTCCCACTAACCTTTGTGTCATCTGCAAATTTAGTTGCACTACACTCCGTCCCTTCTTCCAGGTCATCTATGTATATTGTAAACAGTTGTGGTCCCAGCACCGATCCCTGTGGCACACCACTAACCACCGATTTCCAACCAGAAAAGGACCCATTTATCCCGACTCTCTGCTTTCTGTTAGCCAGCCAATTCTCAATCCATGTCAATACATTTCCTCTGACTCCGTGTACCTCTATCTTCTGCAGTAACCTTTTGTGTGGCACCTTATCGAATGCCTTTTGGAAATCTAAATACACCACATCCATCGGTACACCTCTATCCACCATGCTCGTTATATCCTCAAAGAATTCCAGTAAATTAGTTAAACATGATTTCCCCTTCATGAATCCATGTTGCGTCTGCTTGATTGCACTATTCCTATCTAGATGTCCCGCTCTTTCTTCCTTAATGATAGCTTCAAGCATTTTCCCCACTACAGATGTTAAACTAACCGGCCTATAGTTACCTGCCTTTTGTCTGCCCCCTTTTTTTTTTAAAAATAGAGGAGTTACAATAGCTGCTTTCCAATCCGCTGGTACCTCCCTCAAGTCCAGAGAATTTTGGTAGATTAAAACAAATGCATCTGCTATAACTTCCGCCATCTCTTTTACTACCCTGGGATGCATTTCATCAGGACCAGGGGACTTGTCTACCTTGAGTCCCATTAGCCTGTCCAGCACTACCCCCCTAGTGATAGTGATTGTTTCAAGGTCCTCCCTTCCCACATTCCCGTGACCAGCAATTTTTGGCATGGTTTCTGTGTCTTCCACTGTAAAGACCGAAGCAAAATAATTGTTTATGGTCTCAGCCATTTCCACATTCCCCATTATTAAATCCCCCTTCTCATCTTCTAAGGGACCAACATTTACTTTAGTCACTCTCTTCCGTTTTATATAAAATCGGTAAAAGCTTTTACTATCTGTTTTGATGTTTTGTGCAATTTTACTTTCATAATCTATCTTTCCTTTCTTTATTGCTTTCTTAGTCATTCTTTGCTTTCGTTTAAAATTTTCCCAATCTTCTATTTTCCCACTAATCTTGGCCACCTTATACGCATTGTTTTTTAATTTGATACACTCCTTTATTTCCTTGGTTATCCACGGCTGGTTATCCCTTCTCTTACCACCCTTCTTTTTCACTGGAATATATTTTTGTTGAGCACCATGAAAGAGCTCCTTAAAAGTCCTCCACTGTTCAATTGTGCCACCGTTTAGTCTGTGTTCCCAGTCGACATTAGCCAACTCTGCCCTCATCCCACTGTAGTCCCCTTTGTTTAAGCATAGTACGCTCGTTTGAGACACTACTTCCTCACCCTCAATCTGTATTACAAATTCAACCATACTGTGATCACTCATTCCGAGAGGATCTTTTACTCGGAGATAGTTGATTATTCCTGTCTCATTACACAGGACCAGATCAAAGATAGCTTGCTCCCTTGTAGGTTCTGTAACATACTGTTCTAAGAAACAATCCCGTATGCATTCTATGAATTCCTCCTCAAGGCTACACCGTGCGATTTGATCAATCAATATGTAGGTTAAAATCCCCCATGATTACTGCCGTTCCTTTTTCACATGCCTCTATTATTCCCTTGATTATTGCCCGCCCCACGTGAAGTTATTATTTGGGGGCCTATAAACTACGCCCACCAGTGACTTTTTCCCCTTACTATCTCTAATCTCCACCCACGATGATTCAACATTTTGTTCAGTAGAGCCAATATCATCTCTCACAACTGCCCTGATATCATCCTTTATTAACAGAGCTACCCCACCTCCTTTCCCTTCTTGTCTATCCTTCCGAATTGTCAGATACCCCTGTATGTTTAATGCCCAGTATTGGCCACCCTGCAACCACGTTTCTGTAATGGCCACCAAATCATACCCATTTGTAATGATTTGTGCTGTCAACTCATTTACTTTATTTCGAATGCTGCGTGCGTTTAGGTAGAGTGTTTTATTACTAGGTTTAAACCATGATTTTTAGTTTTGACCCCTCCTGCAGCCCCTTTATATTCATACATATTGTCCCTTCCTATCACCTTGTGGTTTACACTTACCCCAGTGCTACTCTGCTCTGCTGCATCCTGCCTTTTGTATTCTTTCTTGAGGTCCTGTTCATCTGAGCTCTCACCCACTCTAACTAGCTCAGAGCCCTCTCCTGGGTTCCGAATACTCCTCGCATTGAGGCACCGAGCTTTCAGGCTTGCCTTTTTGTTACACTGACCCTTTAGAATTTTGCTGTACAGTGGCCCTTTTTGTTTTTTGCCTTGGATTTCTCAGCCCTCCACTTTTACTCATCTCCTTTCTGTCTTTTGCTTCCGTCTCCATTTTGTTTCCCTGTGTCTCCCTGCATTGATTCCCATCCCCCTGCCATATTAGTTTAACTCCTCCCCAACAGCACTAGCAAACACTCCCCCTAGGACATTGGTTCCGATCCTGCCTAGGTGCAGACCATCCAGTTTGTACTGGTCCCACCTCCCCCAGAACCAGTTCCAATGCCCCAGGAATTTGAATCCCTCCCTGCTGCACCACTGCTCAAGCCACTTATTCATCTGAGCTATCCTGTGATTCCTACTCTGACTAGCACGTGGCACTGGTAGCAATCCAGAGATTACTACTTTTGAGGTCCTAGGTTTTAACTTAGCTGACACAAGACTCCCAAAGCAAGCGCTCTACTCGGAACTCCTACACGGCAAGCAAGCCCAAGGTGGGCAGAAGAAACGTTTCAAGGACATCTTCAAAGACTCCTTGATAAAATCCAATATCCCCACCGACACTTGGGAGTCCCTGGTCAAAGACCGCCCTCGATGGAGGAAGAGCATCCGGGAGGGCGCTGAGCACCTCGAGTCTCGTCACCGAGAGCAAGCAGAAATCAAGCGCAGGCAGCAGAAGGAGCGTGCGACAAACCAGTCCTACCCACCCTTTCCTTCAACAACTGTCTGCCCCACCTGTGACGGGGACTGTAATTCCTGTATTGGACTGTCCAGTCACCCAAGAACTTCCTTTTAGAATGGAAACAAGTCTTCCACGATTTCTCGGGACTGCCGATGATGATGATGAAGAAACTGTGATTGGCAGCTCAGTGGGGCTAAGCCTCCCACCCCCGCCATTTCACAGACTTAAGGAGGGGTCTGTCTGCAGAGGGTTCACTCTCTCGCGAAGGGGGATTGGTGCATTCACAAAGCAGCAATCAGCTGTCTGTTTTAGAAGCCTGCTTAGTTTCAGAAACTTAACCAGAGAAGGTGAGTCCATTTAATGAGTTAGCAAATTGTGTTTTTATTGTTTTCAATAATCAAGGATGATATAGAAATTGTACTTTGTATACTGAAAGGTGTTCATTTTATGTAAATAAACCAGCTGTTGGGTTGAACCAGTGTCTCATATTGGGCGAAATGTTTTCCAGTGCATCTTTTGTAAAGAGGGACAATTCACGTGGTGACACAAACATTTTAGTAAACGGAGTAAGGGTTCCCTTGCTACAATTCTTGTGCTATGTCATCATTCATCTCGATTAGGCAGTCTGGATCATCGGGATCCGATGTCTGCTCACGGTAGTGACCTGTGACACTAAAGCCGAGCAAATATCTAGTGTAATCACCCAGGCGTCGAGGAGGCGGGAGCTCGGAGCAGCGCGAGTCCGGGGATTTCGGGAGGCCTATAAAGGCCCAGCAGGCGTCGAGGAGGCCAGCCGGTGCAGCTGCAGGGAAAGGCGGCAAAAAAGTAGAAAGAAATCAAAAGATGACGTCACAGCCAAGGGGTTAACTGATTGGTGAGTCGTTTTTCTTTTTCCTTTCCCTATTAGTTAGTAACCTTTAGCATTATTGTTGCCAAATTAAGTTCATCTAGGGGTTAAGTCATGGCAGGAGAGCTCGGACAAGTGTTATGCTCCTCCTGTAATATGTGGGAAGTCAGGGACGCTTCCAGTGTCCCTGACGACTACATTTGCGGGAAGTGTATCCGGCTGCAGCTCCTGACAGACCGCATTGCGGCACTGGAGCTGTGGGTGGATTTACTCTGGAGCATCCATGATACTGAGAATGACGTGCACGTTTAGTGAGTTGGTCTTACCGCAGGTAAAGCGTACACAGCCAGATAGGGAATGGGTGACCAACAGGAAGAGCAGCGCAAGGAAGGTAGTGCAGGGGTCCCCTGCGGTCATCCCCCTGCAAAACAGATACACCGCTTTGGGTACTGTTGGAACAAGTTCTGGGATAGGTGGGACTAGTACAAACCGAACGGTCTGTACCTGGGCAGGATCGGAACCAATGTCCGAGGGGAGTCTTTGCTAGTGCTGTTGGGGAGGAGTTAAACTAATATGGCAGGGGGAGGGGAACCTATGCAGGGAGACAGAGGGAAGTAGAATGGGGGCACAAGCAAAAGATAGAAAGAAGAAAAGTAAAAGTGGAGGGCCGAGAAACCTAAGGCAAAAAGCAAAAAGGGCCACATTACAGCAAAATTCTAAAGGGGCAAAGTGTGTTAGAAAGACAAGCCTGAAGGCTCTGCCTCAATGCGAGGAGTATTCGGAATAAGGTGGACGAATTAACTGCGCAGATTGCAATTAACGGTTATGATGTAATTAGCATCACGGAGACATGGCCCCAGAGTGACCAAGGTTGGGAACTCAACATCCAGGAGTATTCAACATTTAGGAAAGATAGACAGAAAGGAAAAGGAGGCGGGGTGGCACTGCTGGTTTAAAGAGGAAATTAATGCAATAGTAAGGAAGGACATTAGCTTGGATGATGTGGAATCGGTATGGGTGGGGCTACAGGATACCAAAGGGCAGAAAACGCTAGTGGGAGTTATGTACAGACCACTAAACAGTAGTAGCGAGGTTGGGGACAGCATCAAACAAGAAATAAGGGATCCGTGCAATAAAGTTACATCAGTTATCATGGGTGACTTTAATCTACATATTGATTGGGCTAACCAAACTGGTAGCAATGCAGTGGAGGAGGATTTCCTGGAGTGTATTAGGGATGGTTTTCTAGACCAATATGTCGAGGAACCAACTAGAGAGCTGGCCATCCTAGACTGGGTGATGTGTATGAGAAAGGACTAATTAGCAATCTTGTTGTGTGAGGCCCCTTGGGGAAGAGTGACCATAATGTAGAATTCTTTATTAAGATGGAGAGTGACACAGTTAATTCAGAAACTAGGGTCCTGAAATTAAGGAATGGTAACTTCGATGGTATGAGGCATGAATTGGCTAGAATAGACTGGCAAATGATACTTAAAAGGGTTGACAGTGGATAGGCAATGGCAAACATTTAAAGATCACATGGATGAACTTCAACAATTGTACATCCCCATCTGGAGTAAAAATAAAAAAAAACAGGGAAGGTGGCTCAACCGTGGCTAACAAGGGAAATTAAGGATAGTGTTAAATCCAAGGAAGAGGCATATAAATTGGCCAGAAAAATCAGCAAACCTGAGGATTGGGAGAAATTTAGAATTCAGCAGAGGACCAAGGGTTTAATTAAGAGGGGGAAAATAGAGTACGAGAGAAGCTTGCCGGGAACATAAAAACTGACTGCAAAAGATATTTTGATAAGTGAAGAGAAAAAGATTAGTGAAGACAAACGTAGGTCCCTTGCAGTCGGATTCAGGTGAATTTATAATGGAGTACAAAGAAATGGCAGACCAATTGAACAAATACTTTGGTCTGCCTTCACAAAGGAAGGCACAAATAACCATCCGGAAGTAATAGGTGACTGAGGGTCTAGTGAGGAGGAGGAACTGAAGGATATCCTTATTACATGGGAAATTGTGTTAAGGAAATTGATGGGACTGAAGGCCGATAAATCCCTCGGGCCTGATAGTCTGCATCCCAGAGTACTTAAGGAAGTGGCCCTAGAAATAGTGGATGCATTGGTGATCATTTTCCAACAGTCTATCCACTCAGGATTAGTTCCTATGGACTGGAGGGTAGCTAATGTAACACCACTTTTAAAAAAAAAAAGGTAATTATAGGCCAGTTAGCCTGACATCAGTAGTGGGGAAAATGTTGGAATCAATTATTAAGAATGAAAAAGCAGCACATTTGGAAAGCAGTGACAGGATTGGTCCAAGTCAGCATGGATTTATGAAAAGGAAGTCATGTTTGACAAATCTTCTGGAATTTTTTGAGGATGTAACTAGTAGAGTGGACAAGGGAGAACCAGTGGATGTGGTGTATTTGGACTTTCAAAAGGCTTTTGGCAAGGTCCCACACAAGAGATTGTTGTGCAAAATCAAAAGCACATGATATTGGGGGTACTGTAATGACGTGGATAGAGAACTGGTTGGCAGACAGGAAGCAGAGAGTCGGGATAAACGGGTCCTTTTCAGAATGGCAGACAGTGACAAGTGGAGTGCTGCAGGGCTCAGTGCTGGGACCCCAGCTCTTTACAATATACATTAATGATTTAGATGAAGGAATTGAGTGTAATATCTCCAAGTTTGCAGATGACACTAAACTGGGTGGCGGTGTGAGCTGTGAGGAGGACATTAAGGGGCTGCAGGTGACTTGGACAGGTTAGTTGAGTGGGCAAATGCATGGCAGATACAGTATAGTGTGGATAAATGTGAGGTTATCCACTTTGGGGGCAAAAACACAAAGGCAGATTATCTGAATGTTGGCAGATGCAACAAGACCTGGGTGTCATGGTAAATCAGTCATTGAAAGATGGCATGCAGGTACAGCAGGCAGTGAAGGCAGCAAATGGTATGTTGGCCTTCATAGCTAGGGGATTTGTGTATGGGAGCAGGGAGGTCTTACTGCAGTTATAGAGGGCCTTGGTGAGGCCCTCACCAACTGGAATATTGCGTTCAGTTTTGGTCTCCTAATCTGCGGAAGGACGCTCTTGCTATTGAGGGAGTGCAGCGAAGGTTCACCAGACTGATTCCTGGGATTGCTGGATTAGATATGAGGAGAGACTGGATCAACTGGGCCTTTATACATTGGAGTTTAGAAGGATGAGAGGGGATCTCATAGAAACATAAAATTCTAACTGGACAAGTTAGATGCGGGAAGAATGTTCCTGATGTTGGGGAAGTCCAGAACCAGGGGCACAGTCTTAGAATAAGGGGCAGGCCATTTAAGACTGAGATGAGGAGAAACTTCTTCACTCAGAGTTGTTAACCTGTGGAATTCCCTGCTGCAGAGAGTTGTTGATGCTAGTTCATTGGATATATTCAAGAGGGAGTTAGATATGGCCCTTACGGCTAACGGGATCTAGGGGTATGGAGAGAAAGCAGGAAAGGGGTAATGAGCGAATGATCAGCCATGATCTTATTGAATGGTGGCACAGGCTCGAAGGGCCGAATGGCTTACTCCTGCACCTATTTTCTATGTTTCTATGTCTATGTCTATGTTAAGTGGACCTCATACCATCCATACCTACAGTTCCAGCAGATGTCAGTCAGGAGCAGGAATCTCAATTGATTTCCTCCTCCTTAACCAAGGGCAAAGGCCAAGTATAGCATCCCTGCTGCTGCTGCCATTTGCAGAGATCAACAAATCCTTTACAGACCAAGATCAAAGCTGGGAATTTCTTGGTCTTCCCCAATGTTTCAATTACTCATTGCCTTAAACAGCTGAGCCAGACAAGCTAACTCCAAGGGTTTTAACAGTATCATCTGAACCCTATGCTATGTTCTTGCCTGAAAAGCATGTCCCTAAATATAGGTTATATATAAATAGTGTGCAAAAAGCATTCTTGGTAAATTCACAAAAAACACATACCAAATAATTCATATACCACAGATTTTGTCTCAGTTCAACACAGGTTTTATGTTAATCATACAGAATATGCAGTATACTGCAGACAAATGAAAGACAGATTTACCATAAAAAAGACATCAATTGAACTTAAAAATTAAATTATGCACCACCTTCAAGTTTTCATACAAAATAAAGACAGCAGGACATCAACTCTTCACTAACATTGAAAATTTCACATATTCAGGTTCCACAATCGTCACATTTGTTTTTGATTACATATGTACAGTTCCACTTTGTCGCAGCAGATATTGGCATTGCCCATACACACTGCTCTAAAACCAAGTACCAGCATCAAAACAGTGTAGTCTGACCTGCTGAGATTTTCAGCATTTTCTGTTTTTATTATAGTATAGTCTGACCACAGCTTGAAACTACAATGTGATGTTCTTATTCCAGAAGTACTTGGAACAGGAGTAGACCATTTGGCCCCTCGATCCTGCTCACCATTTAAATCATATCACAGCTGATCTGATCTTGGGCTCAGCTCCACTTCCCTGCCCTCTCCCCATAACCCTTCACTCACTTATTGCTCAAAAATCTCCACCTTAAATATGTTCAATGATTGCACCTCCACAGCTCTCTTGGGCAGAGAATTCCACAGATTTACGACTCTGAGACAATGCAACACAATCAATAGGTACAGAGGAAATTATAAATTACTACGGGAGTTAACACACTTCACAAGAAAAAGTAAAATACACATTTGCAACAAACTAGCAAATATTACATTACAGGATATTTACTACAACATTTAGAAATTAAGTTATAGTAGCAGAGAATCTAAGTGAGGAGTAATCATGTGTGACGACCTTAGTCAATCAAACAGGTCATGCTATTTATCTCGTCTCCCCTTCCACTTGCCTCTGTTCTGTTACTTACTAAATGCTGCATTTCCCCCCTCAGTTGTCATAAAGCGTTATACCCGGAGAGTTTAACTTGTCTTTGTAGATACTGACTGATCTGCTATTTGCATCATATTTACTGGTAGAGTGTGGTGTTGTTCCAAGTGATGTCACCAGCCTGACATTAGCGTATTTCACTTTGATTTTACTGTGGATTCGAGAATTCATTATACAACAATCCCTTATCAATTTGACACGTGCGACATTCAAACACTGCCCCACCCCACCACCCAATCATATCAAACGTGACGGGGATGTCACCGGCTTCATCCAGTTTCCGAGCTCAAAACAATACAAGCAAACCAACGGCAAGAAACTAGCACAGAACACTGCTCTTTTAACTGGAGGTGCAATGTTTTGTAAAATATTACTGCTGATCGTCAGTGTCGCAAAACCTGAACACATTCAAAGGGACATATTGCAAATAAGACGATAAAACAGCGCCGCCACCACCCAACAACGATACTTTTCTGTAAAATGTATCAAAAGACTGTTACCATGTACAAGGCTGACTGTTAGACCTTACTGTCTATTTACCCGAGCTGGTCCTCTGCTGCACCACTTTTCGGTCTGCAACTTCAGCTCAAACTCTGCCTGAGCGACTGCGCACGTGCACTGATTGGCAGCAGAGCCCAGCCAATCACAGCTCGGCCGTACTGAATGGCAGTAGAGCCCAGCCAATCACAGCCCGCTGGCACATCCGCACACCAACCTTTGCAACAAGGGCGGCTTCCACCAGCAAATTGGGTTGACATTTTTCTTACGACAGGAGGCGCACGTGGTTCCCAGGAAGCCGGAGGCGTATTTTGGTACTTCAGTGTTCAGTGTTTGCTTTTGCGAACTAATTTCCTACAAGACGTTTAAAACTGGGTATATCAGATACCCGGTAGAAATACACCCTCTCTTCAAGTATCCTCCCTCTGCCCACTTCCCCTCACCCTGTGCTCAACGCCTCTTCTCCCTTCCTTCACCCCTCCTCTCCCACCCTCAATTTTACTCTCTCCTCCTCACCCATTCCTCCCCCTTCACCCCCTCCTCAGCCCTCCCCTAAACCCCTCACATCCTCTCCCCTCCCTCACTCCCTAACTCCCTCAACTCCTCTCCCTACCCTTTCCTCACCATCAACTCCTCCTCCCGCATCCTTGCCCCTCCTTCCACACTCCCTCACACTCTCCTCTTCCCTCCACTCGCCCTCACCTCCTCCTCTCCCCTCCCTCAACCCTCCACTCCCGCTCACCTCTACCGCTCCCTCACCCCTTCCTCCCCTATCCTCACCACTCCTCTCCCCTCATTCTCCCTCTCACCTCCTCTTCACCTCTTCACTGCATCCTCATCCCTCCATCACTTCCTCTATCCTTCATCACCTCCTCCTCAATCATCTCCCCTCCCTCAACCCTCCTGTCCTCTCCACTTCTTCACTCTCCTTTCCCCACTCACTTCCTCCTCTCCCTCACTTCCTCCTCTCCCCTCCCTCACCTTCCCCCTTCCCTCCCTCAACCCTTCTCCCCTCCCTCACCCCTCCTCTCCCCTCCCGCACCTCTCCCCGCTCTCACACCCTCCTCTCCCCTCCCTCTCCCCCTCCTCTCTCCTCCCTCGCTCCCTCTTCTCTCCTCCCTCACCCCCTCCTCTCTCCTCCCTCACCCCCTCCTCTCTCCTCCCTCCTCCCCTCCCTCACCCCTCCCGCACCTCTCCCCGCTCTCACCCCCTCCCTCACCCCCTCCTCTCCCCTCCCTCGCCCCCTCCTCTCTCCTCCCTCACCCCCTTCTCTCTCCTCCCTCACCCCCTCCTCTCTCCTCCCTCACCCCCTCCTCTCTCCTCCCTCACCCCCTCCTCTCTCCTCCCTCACCCCCTCCTCTCTCCTCCCTCACCCCCTCCTCCTCCTCCCTCACCCCCTCCTCCCTCCTCCCTCACCCCCTCCTCTCTCCTCCCTCCTCCCTCACCCCC